>NW_020837974.1:17224336-17335286 GCF_003676395.1 Aethalodelphis obliquidens
GTGTGTGTGTGTGTGTGTGTGTGTGTGTGTGTGTGTGTGTGTGTGTGTGTGTGTATATAAAGTTATACACGTATCTATTCTTGTTCAAATTCTTTTCCCATTTCGGCTGTTAGAGAATAATGAGCAGAGCTCCCCTCTGCTGACATTCTTAATTCTATGCTCTCTAATAGCGTGTGGGCAGAGTGCTCCAAGTCATAGGCCCTATGACATGTGAGACTTGCGTAGTTTATAATATAGCTCAGAACGATTGTGGTTGCCTTTCTGAGGTCTTCTCTCATTTTGTTCATAAACCACCTAATGGACTGGCAGAAAGCTCGGTGGGAGAACGTTCTCAGTTGGGTTTAAGTTAGAGGTGGCGCCTGGGCTCGCAGATGTTGGTTTGTGTGGCCTGCCATGCCTTGGCCACAGGGGCTTTGAATCAGTTACCAATTAATTTCATGTCAAATTCCTGATTTCTGGCATCGATGAAAGTGTCAGCGGCCCCAGCACATTGGGCAGCCCTTCTCATGAGGTAGCAGCTGCCCCGTAGGTGGGAGTCCACTGTCCAGGTCACCCCCAAATGTCCAGTGCCCTGACACATTTTATCCGTTTACATCACCTGTTTGGCCCCTACAGGCAGTTGATTTGAAACCCCAGGGCCAAATTCTTGAGGACAGACCCTGTCCTTTCTCAGCCCTTGGTTTTCTAACATCTTATATTTGGACTTCAGGGTTAAAGCGCCCCAGCCTCCGGCGCCTCAAGGGGAAGCTGAAGAAGAAAGTCAAGGAAAAGGGGGCCCGAGAGGATCAGGAGACTCTCAGCCGAATGCTTCCTCTAAAGTAGAAAGTGGACGGGTGAAGAAGACTGATGAGAAAATGGGCATAACCCAGCTGAAAAACTATCACCCTGTTGTAGGTAAAAAGCAGCTTCTTGTCAGGGTCTGTTTGTGTTTCGTGTGGTCTTCTGAGTCACTTGGTGTTGCACATCCGAGCCCCGGGCTGCAGGCAGAGAGTCAGGTCTGAATCAACAGCTGGGGTCGTGGGGGGCTGGTCACGTGCTAGCATCAGTTTTCCTGTCTGTAAAATGGGGGTGATTCTTGCCCGGAGTACCTCACAAGGCTGTTGTGAGGCCCAGGTGAAATTATGCCAAGTCCCAACCTGAGGAATTGTTCACGAAGACTAACTCTTTCTGCTGAGTACCCTTGGGCTGGAACATTCTGTAGACCACAGAAAATCTCTGCCTTTCCTGAGCCCACAGGCCTCTGGTAGTTCCAGCCACTGATGGGTTTGAGCATTCATCTAATTTTCTGGGCTGCAGATCTCAAACAGGGCTGTCTCCCCTCACCCCACACCAAGGAGCTCTGACGTCAGCTTGTGCTGGGCCGGCGCCCACGGCCGGGCCTTCGTAGCTGGGGTGTAGTTGTAGTCTCTGGTCACAGCATACAGCTGGAGGAGGAGGACAATGGTGACGGCCCACAGACTTCTGTCAGGCAGAAACGTCCTGGTGGGGGACCCGGCAACCCGGGGATTCTGAGCAGGAGAGGTCATTTGTGTGACTTCCCTTGCTGAGGGCTCCGGGCACAGGGACTCGGCCCAGACTCTTAAGGTGTCACAGTTAGAAAGTACAGATGAAGGGAGAAACCTGCGCATGAGGCGGTGCAGCGGAGCAGCGCGTGCACCTGAGTGGACCAGAGGCAGCCGGGAGCTCTTTGCGCGGTGCAGGCCTGACGGCAGAGGAGGGGCCCTGCAGTCCCTTGTCCTCGCCACCCTGTTCCTATGCCTCCCTTGGCTCTCACCTGTCTCCTCTCGCTGGGGAAAGTCAAGGAGCACTTTGTGTCAAAGAAATAAGCTGTTCAGAAGAACCTCGATTCTGGGATGTTTTGCACAGTCCCCGTCAGCCTCAGGTCCTCTTGCTGGGGTCTGTCGTTGTGGCCCGCTGCCCTTTTACGCTCCGGCTCACCTCCTGCGCACTCCTCCTTCCTTGCTCCACCCCGTCACTCGGGCCAACCGGCCCTTCCTCGACTGTGCCAGGCACACCCCCGTCTCAGGCTTCTTGCATTCGCCCTGGGGGGCATGTCGCCCAGGTGTCTGCATGGTCCGCTGCCTCACCAACTCGAGGATGTCCCTTAAGGCCTCTCCCCAGTGAGACCTTCCAGGCCTCTGTAGAATTATAGCCCTCCTCTGCCTTCCTTGCTTTATTTTCTGCATCAGCTATTTCCATCTGATGTACTATCTTAGGTAGTTTGTTACCGTCTGCCCTTTCCCGCTAGAAAGTAAGTCCCGTGAGGGTGAAAACATTTGCCGTCTCTGGCCCCTGGGCTACAGTGGCACTCAATAGTTTTTGAATGAATTGAACTCAGTTGAATCTGGGGTTTTCAAGCGTCGCCCTCCTTTCTTGCCCCAGTTCCTGGCCTTGGCCGTTCTCTAGGGTTTCTGCCCAAGATGCCTCGCCTGCGGGTGATCCACATGTTTCTGTGGTACCTGATCTATGGGCACCCTGCCAAGGACACGGTGGAGAAGCCGGGCTGCAGCAGCGAAAGGAGGGCGGGGGCCCCATCCTCCTCCGGGAGCAACTTGGAGGCCTCCTTGGATGCCCCACCCCAGGACACCCAGGATGGAGCCACCCGGGAGGGTGAAGTGGAGCTCTCCACGGAGACCGGTGAGATGCCCTGGGCAGGCAGGCCCCAGTGGGGTCCAGAGGGGAGTCATGGTGGTTCCTCGTCCTTATGACCTGAACCGGCTGAGTCCCCTATTGCCCTGATCCAAACAAAGACATCATCCAAGCGTCCTGAGCCTCCGGGCTTCCTGCCTGACGAGGAGGGTGTTGCCCTAGTTCGTGGTGAGAGGGAACCAAGACCTACTGGGAGGCGATACCAGCATCATGACCGGGACCCTGTCTCAGGACTGACCCCTGTTTTCTCCCAGTGTACGTGGATGAAGCCTCGTGGACGCGCTACATCCCTCCCGTCCCGGTCCACAAGGACTTTGGCTTCGGCTGGGCTCTGGTCAGTGACATTCTTCTCTGCCTGCCCCTCTCCATCTTCACCCAGATTGTGCAAGTCAGCTACAAGGTACTGATGACTCCCAGGCTTTCTCAGGGGCTGGTCCCTCAGCTCCATACCAGAGGGCCTACACTCACCTGTCAAGAGAAGATGCTTGCAGTTGCCTGGCTGGCTGGCTCGCTGGCTGGGTGGCTCGATAGGTAGATAGATAGGTAGGTGGGTAGATAGAGAGAGAGATAGAGAGAGAGAGAGAGAGGCTAGATAGATAGATAGATAGGCTCGCTAGATAGATAGACAAAGAAAGAAAGAAAGAGAAAGGCAGACAGAGTAGATTGGGTGGATGGATGGATAGATGGTGAGTCAAGGGAAATATTTCAAAGACTTGTGCTTCTAGATCAGTCAAAAGACAGACAATTATGGTATAGCAATAAAATATATTTTTACAAATTTGGTAAATACAGAAAAAGGAAGAAATAGAAATCACCATAGAAATGCTATAACTTCATCGCTCAGAGGTATCACTGCTAGTGTTTCTGGTGCATTTTCTTCTAGTCTTTTTCTTCCTGTGCCGTGTTTGTATGTAATGCATGTGTATATATGTGAGGTCTTCCTTTTTAAAAAAAACTGAATTGAGACCATGCTGTATTTACTCTTTTATGATCTGTTCTTTCCGCTGAACAATGTATTGTATTTTCCACATCGTTGCTTTACCTTGATGTTAAGTAAATCCATAGTGTTCCTTCTTATGCACGTGCCCTAATGTATTTAACCAATACTCTATTTTTGGACATTTAAGCTCCAGTTTCTTGGTGGTGTAAGTGACATGTTGATGAATACTTTTTGTTAGATGTATTTGTGGGCAGCTCCAAAATATTTCGTCTTGGGTTAAGGATAGAAGTGGAATCACTGGCTTTAAAGGCAATAAGCATCCTTCATCCTTTTTAAATTATTTAAATATGAATAAATATATTCCCCTATTGTCCCCCAGAAATGTTTTAGTACTTTGCATGCCCACCAGCAGTGAATGAGGCCACCTGTTTACTGTACCCAGCAGTGTGGCAGATGGGTTGGAGGGGAGGGGCGTCAGGACTGAGAAATGTGGGGGGTTTGGAGTGACAGGCAAGAGGGGGCTCTGTTCCCGTGGGACAGATGGCCAGATTCAGCGAGACCACAGCCTGGAAAGTAGTGGTGTTTTTTTCACAATTCTTGCAATTCACCCTGTCCTTGAGGGTGAGCTGAGCCTGCAAATCACCTCTCAGGTGGACAACCTCGAGGAGTTTCTGAACGACCCTCTGAAGAAGCACACGCTGATCCGCTTTCTCCCCAGGCCCATCCGGCAACAGCTTCTGTACAAGAGGTGAGGTCCCTGCAGCCGACTCGGGGCGGCCGAGGGTCCTGGTAGGCCCCTTGGAGTTATGCTTCTGAGTAATCGTTGACCGGGAAGAGGAAAGGTTTCTGCCTGCCAGGTTGTAGCGACCCAAGGTCATTAATTCAGCCACCTGTGCCTTCTACATAAAGCACAGAGGCAAATGCAGTGTGGGCTGGGACGTTTCAGTACTTGCTTTCAAGGTTCTTCTAAAGTAAAATCGGCTGATAAAGACTGCAGGTAATGAGGTGGGCCTTTCCTTTTGTTACTTTTACTTTCGAACTCAAGCCCCCCAAGTAGGATCAATGCCCCGTTGCCCTGGTTGGTGTTGGGATGAGGGTTCTGGGTCTCAGCACAGTTCAGGCCCGAGCCTCGTCCTCAAGGTCCCACAGGTCGAAGAGAGGAGAAGAAGCAAGTCACATCCCTCACCCCCGTGCAGACCCCCTGACGGCAGCTGAGAACCCGCCACCCCCCTCTGTTTTCCAGACGTTACATTTTCTCGGTGGTGGAGAACCTTCAGAAGCTGTGCTACATGGGGCTGCTCCAGTTCGGGCCCACAGAGAAGTTTCAGGATAAAGATCAGGTAACAGCCTCCAGGCCCAGAGGAAGGTGGTCCTGACGGCTAAGCGCAGTTTCCAGACACCTCACCCGGTGCTGAGGCTGAGGCTCTCGCCTCACCCCATCCGGTGTCTCCCTTGTAGGTCTTTATCTTCTTGAAGAAGAACGTGGTCATCGTGGACACCACCACCTGTGACCCCCATTACAACCTGGCCCACAGCAGCCGGCCCTTCGAGAGGCGTCTCTACGTCCTGAACTCAATGCAGGACGTGGAGAACTATTGGTTCGATCTGCAGTGCGTCTGCCTCAACACCCCGCTAGGTACCATCCATCTTTACTGGGCTCGCTGTTTTCCCTCCTTTCTGTGGGATAGCGGGAGTTAGAGCTAGAAGAGACTGGAAGCTGCCTGCTGGTTTTCCGACTGTCCCCCAGAGGCCTGGAGTGTCCTGGAAGCTCCCTTAGAAAGGGCAGCGGTGGGCCTTACCTGGGAGGGCCACTAGCCCTCCACCCCACTGAGCCCACGCAGCTTCGCTTTTGTCTTTATTCTTTTGCTCCTTCAGTAGGTGTTTATTGAACACCTTGTGTGTGTCTTCTCCTGCGCCCGATCACACAGCAACAGGACTTGTGCTGTCTTGGCGAAGACACAGCACACAGAGATCCAGAGTGTGATAGGAGCTGGGGAGGAAACACACCGGGTGATGAATCGAGGGTGTTTTACTGGGCTGGTCAGGAGCAGCCTTTCTGAGGAGGAGACTTTGAGCTGAGTTCTAAAGGGTGAGGCCGAGCCCGCCGTGACCAGAGCTGACGAGGAGCATCCCAGGCAGGTGCAACGGCCCCGAGTGTCGATGGAGAAACGGAAGAGGCCGGTGTGCGTGGGAGGGGAGTGGCAGCTGATGAGACGGAGAAGCAGGCAGGAAGCAGACTCTGGGGCTTTGCAGGACACGGGGAGAGTTTAGGTTTGTTCTAAGAGCAGTGAGAAGCCATTGGAGGTTGTAAGCCAAGATCTCAGGTCTTTCAGAGTTGCCCTGGCTGCTGTGTGGAGAACAGACTGAGAGGCACCAGAGTGGAAGCAGGGAGACCAGCTAAGGGCTGTGATTCAGGTCCAGGAGAGGTCCGCTGGTGATAGTGAAGGACAGAGAACAGGCTGGGAGGTCTTTAGGAGGAGGGACTAACCAGACTGTCCAGTGGGTCAGATGACTTGGACTTTGAGTTAAGCCTTGGCTTGTTTTTTCTTCTCTCTCTGGAACATCCCGACCTATGTTCACCTTGCAGATGGCCACTCCTACTTCAAGCATTCTCTCTCCGAGAAAGCCTTTCCAGCATCTTTACTGTCATCTGATGTCATTCTGGGAATTCCTTGAGTACAGGGAATTTGGCTTGTATCCCCAGCGTGTCTCAGAGTGCCTGGTACATAGGTGACATCCCGTAAATGTTTCTGGAATGAATGGAGGGTTTGTAGAAGGCGTTAGAACCTCCAGTCTTGTGCTCTTTCCTCTAAGCCAGTTTTCATCAGTTCCGTTCTTGCCACCTGTCCCAGGAGGAAAAGGACGCCACATTGCATCTGCACCCGGGAGAGGACTCCCTCTCTTCCTTCTGTCACAGAGCTGGAAGGTCAAGGTTACACTTTGATTTTTGCGAAGCAGGGGCCACATGTTTATTGGGTAGAACTGTTTAATGCCCACACGCTAATGAGCACTCGTAGAGGTACTTGAATGGGTCCAGACAAATTTTAGAAACAGTGTTTTGTAGAATCCTCTGGCGTCAGCAGTGAGCTAGGCTTTTACCAGGGCAGATTTTAAAGTGCCCTGACGCCCCTGCATTTTATACCTAGATAAAAATTTGCGAACCAGCATGTTATTTGCACCAGAGTTTTTCAGGCTTGACCGCTGGTGAATTTCCATCCCTTCCCACGTTCGTGAGCCGAAATGTCGGGGGGCTTATTGAGTCCGTTAATCAGGCATTGACCGTCCCTTCATTCAACAGACATTTGAGGGGGTTCTGCCCCATCAATAATGAGACGTGAGGATCCTTTAAAGTGAGGCTTCCAGAGCATGAGTGCACACAGGCAGCACCTGGGGAACCCATTGAAATGCGGATTACTGGGCGCGGTCCAGGGATCTGGATTCAGCAGCCCTGGGGAGGGCCTGAATCTGCGTCTCCCACGCGTCTCCCACAGGCAGCTCGGTGGTGCAAGGTGAAGCATCGCCTGAAGTCCTCTTAGGTTCAAGGTCCATCCAAATGCATGACCTTGGGTGAGCTCTTTGTAACCTCCTGAGCCTCCGTTTCTTCATTTCTAATCTGGGAGCACCACCACCGCCTTGTGGGGCTGAGGTGAAGCTTGAACCAGACATCTCACGTAAAGCTGCAGCTGGGAGGTGCAGGGCATGGACTCTCCCCACTGACCACGTTATGAGAGGCTCTTCGGTCGTCTGCAAATTATCATAGCCTTCCCTGGCCCGACACAAGCAACAGCTTTTTTGTTTGTTTGTTTTGTTTTTTTCAAGCAACGGTTTTAATCGTATTTCATATTTCCTTGCAAGAGATGCTTTATTGTGGAATCACTGAATGTAATTTCCCAACTAAGTTAATGCACCTCTCGGGCACTCAGGAAACGTCTGGCTGTTCCTGGAGCCCAGTGCGCCCAGGGAGACTGTGACGCTGCCTCGCACTGTCTAGATCCCCACCAGCCCGACCCTGGCAGCCACCACCGTGTGCAGCCGTTTTCACTCGTCACTTCCTCTGTGCGACACAGCTCCCCGGGGCATCCCCCTGGAAGGAAGAAGGCGTGGGCTTTCTCTGGTTGCCTGCCCGCCTTGCCGCCTGAATAGAGCACAGGCTGCGCGCAGACCCTGTTCTCAGGTTCACGACCAGCTCTAACTCTCTGCCTTCTGCATTTTGTGCAAGGAGGTCCACCAGTTTCAGACCCTCTCCCCTGGTGGGGAACCTGGTCACAGAAAGGGAATCCAGTCTTCTCTTGCCACCCCGCGGCAGGCCGTGGCCAGCAGACCGTGGCAGGAAGGTGTCCTCAGCGGGGCTTGTGTCTGGTTTCCTAGGCGTGGTGCGCTGCCCGCGCATCCGGAAGAACAGCGGCCCAGATCAGGGCAGCGATGAGGAGGGCAGTCTGCAGAAGGAGCAGGAGAGCGCCATGGACAAGCACGCCCTGGAGCGCAAGTGTGCCATGATGGAGTACACCACGTGCGTCCCCGCCCCGCCCCGCCCCGCCCCCACACGCAGAGCCGCGGGGGTCCTGGTCCTGCAGACTCTGGCCCGCCCCACATCGGGCTTCCCCGTCAGGCCCGGAAGCCTGAGTCTCTGGTGCCAAGGCTGCAAGTTGGTGGCCGTGGGTGCAGAAATTGGGAATTTTACATAACAGTCTGGGTTTCTGACAAGCCCTTTACTTCCACCTGCCAGGTGTTTTTCTGGGAAGGTAACAGTTAATAATAAATGCCCCCTGCCCACTCCATGAGCTCTCTTTTCACTTCCCAAGGAGGGCTTGTTTTCTGTTTATTTCCATCTCCCAGGGGCAGCCGTGAGGTCGTGGATGAAGGCTTTATCCCCGGAGATGGGCTGGGAGCCGCTGGGCTCGATTCCAGTTTCTACGGACACCTGAAGCGAAACTGGATCTGGACCAGCTACATCATCGACAAGGCCAAAAGGGTGGGCTTTCAGGACGGGGGCATCCTTCCCCGGGCCCCAGCCCGGGGGGCTGCCATTGCTACTCACCTGCGTGTCCCTTTCCTGGCTCACAGATTTTGAACTGGCCGAACCAAAACTGACCAGAGACACAAATAATTACTTCCATATATACTAAAGGCATGTCAGGCCCCTTAAATATCTGCCTGGCCTTTTTTTTTTTTTCCCCCCAATGGATTCTAATTTATTCTGCGATGTGGACGAGTATTCCTTTTTAAAACAAAGAACAGAAAGTCTGTAAGACAAAGGTCACATGGGGAGGGGGTTCATGTGTGATAGGAGGGTGGCAGTCCCCGCACAGCCTCTACGTCAGAGACTCGTGCAACTCAGCGCTGTGGCTGCCCTGGGCTCCCCGGGGTCCATGAAAGCTCACACTTTATCCGGTACCATCCTCGTCTTTTAGGAGACCACCGCGTCGGAGAACGGGCTCACGGTGAGGCTGCAGACGTTTCTGTCCAAGCGCCCGTTGCCTCTTGGCGCTGGAGGTACGTGGGCCAGGAGTTCAGCAGAAATAGATGTGGGACCGTCTCGGGCCGACACGATCGCTGCACATTGGCTTTGGCTTCTGGCCTTTGCAGAGGTCATTCTGCAGCGGCGGTGTCCTGTGCTTATTTCCAGGCAACGGCAGGTTGACTGTCTGGGGAGAAGCGCGAGCGGGATCGGGGCTCTGTGCTGACCGAGAAGAGCACTTTGAGGTTGGCCGAGAGCCCACGCTGGACAGGAACCAGAAAGTGAGGGGTGGGAAAAGCCAGAAGCGCAAACGGCTGAAGAAGGACCCTGGGAAGAAGATCAAGAGAAAGAAAAAAGGTTTCGGGATGCTCGTTCGTGTTTGCCAGGCTTGCCTTTGCATGCACGGTCTGGCTGGGGATGGACAGCAGCCTCCCCGCAGCCCAGCCTGAGCTCTGCCTTCAGGCTCGGGTTCCGTCTCCTTAAATTTGGAGCACTAACTCTGCGTGAGCACGTTTTATTTTCCACACCCAGTCTGCTGACCGAGAGGGCCTCGAACTGACTCTGTACTTCCCCCTGCTTTCTCTGTCTCTGCATTGTGTAGAGCCTTTTCACTTAGTAACTCCCTCAGTTCAAATTTCTAATTTCTTCTCAACTGGGAAAAAAAAAACCTTGGCAAAAAATCCATAGCAAAGTCCTCATCACAACCAGCCCAAATCCTATTATTCTTTTGGTTTGCTTTTTAATATCTGCATCTGTGCTAATCAGGGCAAAGTTTAAAGTTATGTTGTGTTTTTAAATCAGAGGCAACATGGGTGTCACTTAAGCCTGCAGGATCTCTCCAGATCTCGTGAACCCATCGTGTGCGGTGCCTTAAAGATTGCCCTTTTGGAGTCTTCATTTGGGCGGTATTTACAGCGAAAGAGGGCAGCGAGACCAGTGTCCAGGTTTTAGGCCACCTTTATATCACCTCAGTGGTGTGCGTGTTTTAACAGTGATCTGATAGCTGTAGCTATTTCAGCTGAGAACAGAATATCTTAACAGGAACCTGTTTTTAGTGGTTTATTCTGCTGGTGCTCAAAACAACTAGGCTCACGTCAGCTGAAACAGCCTCCTCCGTTTAGCCTGTCCAGATGCGCAGAAGATCAATTTGGCCCGCAGAGACCTGAGTTCATTACAAGGCAAAATACGTGGTGGTGTCGATCTGAATGTAAATGCTCTTGCCCACTTTTCTCCTGCCCTCGTTTGGAAGACACTCACTAAACAAACAGTCTTTGGGACTTGGCACTAGCACATGGTAGCATATGGCGTCTGCCCGTGAAACTACCACCAGCGACTCCCCGAGGGGAAGTAACTTTGGGAAACCCAGTGGTTGAGAGCTCCAGGTTCCAATCCTGTCTGCTGCTTTCTAGGCTCTGACTTTGGGCAAGGTGCTGTATCTCTCTGTGTTTCAGATTCCTCAGCTGCCTAATGGGGATAATAATTGTATCCTTCTCATAGGGTTGTTGCCAAGTATTATTTTTAATTATAAGTGAATGTATGTAAAAAGTTTACTCCAGTGTTTGGCACCTAGTAAACATTCCGTAATGTCAGTGATCGTTATTATTCAGGTAGTAGCTACTCTGTGCCAGGTGCTGCGCGAGGTGTTTTATACCCAGTCTCGTTCACTCCTCAAGGCAGCCCCGTAGAGTGGGCCTTGTTGTCCCCACGCTGCGCCAGGGTTTGCACAGCATCTCTGAGGTCGCAGAGCAGGGAATGGTGGGGACCCACTTGTCCAGAGAGCGCTCCCCAAGCAGGCTCCCTCGGCTTCTGTGCGAGGTGCTTTCAAAGGGCTCAGTGCCTCCGAGGGAAGGATCAGAGATGGGCAGATAACTAACAAGAGGCTGCATCAGGCTGCCCAGCCCATCGCCATGAAATGTGACCAAAGAGAAACGATGAAAGGGGTAAAAAAAGTCTGTCGGGATGGGCTGAGTCTTTTGTGATTAGTTTAAATGACTCCCCGCACGATGAGATTCTGATAACCAGTACCTTGGTGCAGTCTGACCTGCTGGGTAGGGACCCTTCCCCTCTCCACAGTGACAGCTCCAAACTGGTTATTAGAGGCCCCTTCTCCTCTTCCCCTCTTAGAAGAGCTCCCGGAAGAAAAAAGCAAAAGGCTGCGATACCACGACGAGGCCGACCAGAGCGCCCTGCAGAGGATGACCCGGCTGCGCGTCACCTGGTCCATGCAGGAGGACGGGCTGCTCGTGCTCTGCCGGATTGCCAGCAACGTCCTCAACACCAAGGTACCCGGCCCAGCGCCCCTGCCCCCTCCCAGCCTCTGGCCCGCTGATTTGCGAGTCCCTCTCGTCATGGGACCCACATAGGGAGGCTCATGCCTGGGACCTCTCATCCATCCCATCTACTCCACTTGGCCACTGGGAGAAGCATTTCCCAGAATCCTAGCCATGGATACCACGCTCGTTTTCTTGTTTTGTTTTGCTTTAATTTTATTGGGGTATAGTTGATTTACAGTGTTGCGTTAGTGTCAGGTGTATAGCAAAATTAATCTGTTACACATATACATATATCCACTCTTTTTTAGATTCTTTTCCCATTTAGGTCATTAGAAGGTCCTGATAGAGGTTCCCTGTGCTATACAGCAGGTTCTTCGTAGTTATCCGCGCGCCCGCCGTGCTTATCTTTGCACATCTGTTTCCTGGCTTCGGCCCACGCGTCTATGTCTTTGCCTGGCTGCTGGCCACACGGCTGAGAGCCGTGCTCTCCCTCGCTCTTCACCAGGAATCTGACCCTTCCCTGCTCCCCGCCTCCCACCCTCATCTGCCTGGAAAACTCCTATTTATCTTTCAGTAACCGCTTATCATCTCTGGAAAGGCTTCCCTGATCCTGCCAAAGGGAAGCAGTTACTGCGTTCTCGCTCTGCCCCTTGGACGCGTACCTTTCACGCTGCTCCTTTGGCTTCTGGCGTCTCTTAGCCCACTGGAGTGGCAGCTTCTAGAGGCAGAGAGACTTCTTACTTGTTTTTGTAGCTGCAGCCCCTCGCGTGGTGCCTCCCATGCAGTAATCCCTCTGTCTGTGCGGACCAAGTCAGCGTGGGACGGTGGCTGTCCCCGGCCTCACTCCCCGCCTCCCATGCCATGCCGAGGCGAATGTCCCATCAGGCTGGTTCCCAGAAGCCACCCAGAGCGTGGGCTCTGCCAGTGTCCCGTCCAGGGCCCCTTCCAGGCAGTAATACCGCCAGGCAGAGTAGGTGAGGCGGCTTCATAGGAGCCCCGTTTGTGTTTCCTGTTCTCAGCCACACCAGCCAAGAGAAACCCACTGAGAGGTCTGACACCCTGCCTGCAAGCTCATTAAATCCCTTTTCTGTATTATTATTGCCCCAGATTTTCTTATCCCTCCACCCCTTCCTAAATCCCCACCCAATCCCTTCTGCCAGGAGGAACCCGAAGGCGTGTTGCTGTCCCTAATACCTGGCCTTGTCTCATCACAGCACTGACGGGAGAGGCCTCTCCCCCGCCACCCCACCCCCCGCCCTCCACGCAGCCAGGGGAGCCAGGAGAGCCTTGCACGGACCCTCCGCTCATTCGCTTCAACTTACACCAGATTCCTGGGCCCACTCCTGCTGGGGCGCTAAAGAAAAGACCCCGTCATCAAGCCCCTTCCTTACCCGGGCTGTGCCTTCCTGCGTGTGTTCACTGAGAGGGGCTCCTGAGTCTGTGACTCAGCACGTTCCGTTTCCACTAGTGTAACCACAGGCGCCATACACAGAGCGTTCTTGAGTGTACATGATGGGTACTTAAACGTCTACAGCCGTCTAATGAAATGCATCTTCTATACTCCTGACCTCCTGTGGCGCATTGCCCTCCAGTCAGTATTACCCAGGCACCCTCCGAGCACCTCTACTAGTCACCAAAAGACACTCTTCCCACTGGACCTGGAGGATTTGTCTTATTCCTCTCTGCCCAGCACCCACTTGGGGCCAGGCACATGGTCAGTGCCCAGTAAATGCGTGAGGTGACAGTATTGAGTGTCCGCTGAGGAAAGAGGTTCCACAGGACGTATTCCCCCCTCCTTTACATTAGTGACCCATAATGTGGGCTCCGAGGATACTGAGTTTGTGTCTTGGCTTGTGTTTAATCCAGGTGAAGGGCCCGTTTGTCCCCTGGCAGGTCGTGCGCGACATTCTGCACTCAAGCTTGGAAGAGTCTTTGGATAAAACATCCCATTCGGTCGGACGAAGAGCTCGCTACATAGTCAAAAATCCACAGGCCTATCTGAACTATAAGTAAGCCTCCTTTGAACTTCCATGACTCCAAGACAGGGTATCCCGGTGCTTCTAGTTCACTCTTTACACTTCTTTCATCCCATTTGCTTAAGGGTCCGCGGTAAAATCCAGATAGATAAAGTCTGAGTCGTCCAGTAGCGCGTCAGTAGTCTGTTGGAGACTGTTAGTGAGATTGTCCTCAATTTGGGGGCTGGGTGTGATTCTGGGCACTTTCACATTCAAGGTGTTACTTACACTTTAGACAGAACAGCTTGCGAAGCAGGTGCTCCTTTGTTACAGGTGAAGAAACAGCCTAGGTGACAGCGCTGAATGTTACCTCTTCACCTCACCTGAGTAGCGTGTGGTGAAAGCAGAGGCCTCTGCCCGTTTCCACTAGGGTTTCGACACTCCAGAGCAGCTCTCGATGTCTCCGTGTTAGTGGTCCATCAATGGCTCGCTCCAGAAAGGAGCTAGACAGGAACGGGATCAATGGATCAAACGCACTCAGCCATTTCCTCAGCAGAGCTGGGTGTTCCCTAAAGACGTGAGGGGATGGCAGCTGGCCAGGAGCTGCAAAGCCTCCCCCATCGTCAGTTGCCAGGGAGGCTGCCCGCCGTGTGTTCCTCTCAGGGCCACGGTGTAAAGCCGTCCCCAGCCCCGTCAGACTCCTGCAGCTCCCTCCCCCTGCCGGTGTGGGCTCGAGTGGGGAAGCCCAATGGGTGGTGTGGGAAGGTACCCGAGTGTTGCAGCCAGCATGAGGGTGAGGCCGGGAAGCGGAGCTGCTTCCACCAGCTGATGTTCGGGCCACGGGTCAGTGGGAGAGCTTGGCTCCGGGTTGATTCCGAGCCGTGCGCTGCCTGCAGTCAGCCAGATTGCAAGGAAAGCAGCCCAGCCCTGGACTGCAGAGGAGACTCAGCCCTCTGCCCAGGCTCCTCAGTCTCGGCGCTGCTGACACGTGGGGCGGCTCATTCTCTGTTGTGGGGCGTCCTGGGCACTGTGGGGTGTTTAGCAGCCTCCCTGCCTCCACCCCGAGGTGCCAGTGGCAACCCGCCCACACCCACCCCCACCCCCCCCCCCCCCCCCCCCCCCCGCCAACTGTGACAATCAAAAATGTCTTCACACGCCCCCCCGGGGGAGCAGATCGCCCCGACGAGAACCACTGGGTTAGACACACCAAGGGGCCTTTCTGTGTGAAGCCACTTCCCCAGTGCATGGAAGACTCTTAGAATGTTCTGTCTGAAAGGGCTCTGATCACCTGGTCCAAAGTCCTCCTTTTTGCAGAGTGGAAACAGGCCCAGAGACAGCATGCAAGTTGGCTGGGGTGACAGTGAGCTGGCAGTGAAGTGAGATCTGGAAGTTGGGTTTCCTGGCCCCTGCCTGACGCTCTTCCTCTTGTCCTGCAGCAGCCGGGGAAGGGGGACATGAAGGGGGCTGCAGGGTGCGCAGGCCAGGTCTCCGTCCCCTGCAGCTCAGAGCTGTGGGACCTGGGACGGGGCATTTATCCCCTTAGAGGCTGTGAGCAGAACGGTACCAATAGTAACCACACCTGTCCCACCTGCCCTGGCCCTTGGCTTCTGTGTGACCTCGGGGGCAGGGGCGGACCTTACACCCCACTGAGCTGCGAAGTGGATGACAGTCTCTACCTTGCAGGCTGTTTATGAAGGAGCAGCTTCAGCTTTCAGAGTGCGCAGCTCCTAGAACCCAGCAAACGCTGGTGGTCTTTCCCTCCGTTTCCCTTTGTGCAGGTCAGGCTCTTTTGGTGCCTGGAGGTGTGAAGATGTGCAATGGACAGAGTGCTGGAGGAGGCCGGAGCTCTTAGTACCAAACACCAGGGCCTGTTTTTAAATATAAGATCCTCTTTGACATAGGTCTCTCCTGTGGTCCTGGCCAAATCCCCGTGAGGGCAGGCGGGTGGAAGCTACTGTTCTCAGTTTGCACGTGGAGGACAGAAGCGCAGAGAAGTCGAGATGTGAAGCGTGAGCACAAACAGGCCGACCCCAAATCCTTCATTTTCAAAAGCTGTAATCACCCGTCAGGCACATAAGCAGATCATACTTTGTGTTCACCCAAGGCCAGAACTGTTAGGACAGAAATCCTCCAGTGGTTCTGAACGTGGGCATCGTTACATTGCCCAGACTTCACTGTGGCCTGCTCTCCCCACAGGGTTTGCCTCGCCGAGGTGTACCAGGATAAGGCGCTGGTTGGAGATTTCATGAATCGAAAATGCGACTACGGAGACCCAAAGGTGGGCCCCGCGCGGTGGTCATGCTCAGCCTGCCCTGAAGGCAGGGATTTCTAGGTTCTAGTCTGGTCCTCTGGGCCCCACGGTGCCTCTGCCAGCCTTGCAAACATGGGCTTTCCCCCTGCTCATTTGGGAAATTGACTTGTCAGTTCTTTGGCTGTGGCCCTCACTTGATCTGGGTCCAGCATCACTTTTAAAGATGATTAGAATTTGCCATGTCTCTTTGCAACGCTGCTGTGTCTTGGGTCTATTTTATTAAGAAAATAGGGTTGCTCTTCAGAAATTACAAACAGCTAGACTTCTGGAAAGCTCGTGGATAGGCCATGAGTTTTGTTTTGTTTTTTTTTTTTTAATTTAAAATTTTATTTTTAGTTTTGGCTGCGTTGGGTCTTTGTTGCTGTGCGCTGGCTTTCTCTAGTTGCGGCGAGCGGGGGCTACTCTTCGTTGCGGTGTGCGGGCTTCTCATTGTGGTGGTTTCTCTTGTTGTGGAGCATGGGCTCTAGGCGCGCAGGCTTCAGTAGTTGTGGCACGCGGGCTCAGTAGTTGTGGCTCGCAGGTTCTAGAGCGCAGGCTCAGTCGTTGTGGCGCACGGGCTTAGTTGCTCCGCGGCATGTGGGATCTTCCCGGACCAGGGCTCGAACCCTTGTCCCCTATATTGGCAGGCAGACTCTTAACCACTGTGCCACCAGGGAAGCCCGGCCATGAGTTTTCTTTCTGAGTTTTCTGTGGGTGGGGCCGGGATGGTGATTGACAAGGAAGGAAGCTGTCTTTCCAGACCCAGGCTTCTCTGCTCTGTGGCTCAGAGTCTGCTCACCCCGCACTCATTGAGCTAACACCGGACTCTGCTGCGTGTATGTCCGGCCTTGCGCCAGGCGAGACCAGCTGAAATGGAGCCACAGGGCAGTGGGACGGGCAGAGAAGTAAATGTGCACCGCAGAACAGGGCAGCCGCCCTGAGAGAGGAAAGCACAGGCCGCTGAGGTCTCAGGGAGAATTAGGAGTGCTTTTGATGCAGGTGATGGAAAAAAAAACATAACAAGGGCTTAAGGCTTTTTTTCCCCCATGTGCCAAGCAGCCTGGAAGTAGGCCATCCTATGCAGGTGCAGCAAAGCAGAGATGTCCTCAGGGTCCCAAGTTTATCCTGTCACTCCGTCCCCATCCCTGGTGGTCAGCTTTCCATCCTCATGCTGGTCACCTCATGGCTGCCAGGTAACTGCTGGAGCTCAGTCCTCACAACAGAATCCCAGGGCAAGAAGAAGTGGGGAGAGGGCCCTTGTACCAGGGAGGGGACAGCCTTTCCCAGAAGATCCGTCCTGACTCGCCTCGGGAAGCTGGGCAGGCTTCTCCCCACACCAAATTAGGGCTGGCTCCACTGCTAAGAGAGAACGGGATGAAGGAAGGAGGCGACCAACGGCATCTACTACAGAGGGCTTTTCAGATGTGTCAGCACTGAGCCCAGACTGCAGAGATGAGGGACCAGCCGAGGAAAGGCAGAGAAGGAAGGGGGGCGAGGTGCCCCATGGGAGGACGGCGGTGAGAGGCGTCAGGGAGGAGTGTGAACTTGTCCTGTAGCACCGGACACCGGGTGACAGGGTGACGGGGTCGGTTTGCCAGCCACACCATGGAGGATGAGTTGGAGGTGTGAGCCTGGGGGTGGCGAGGCAGTGAGGGACCATGCTGTGATCCAGGTCTGCACTGGGATGGTCGCAGGTTGGGTACAGAGGAGGAGGGGTCTGGTTTGGGGTTCAAGGTTGAGCGTGGCGGTGGAGGCCGACTTGCACAGGTGAGTCACAGAGGGACAGACCTGGGCGGGGGGAGGCGACAAGGGGACACAGGCCTGCTGATTGGAGGAGACTGCACAGGACACGTTCGGGGCTCCCATCCGGGGCTTGGGGGAGAGTGCTGGCGGCGCAGGTGTAAGGCTCTCCATCTCCCAGTGAAGTGGTGAGCACCTGTCGCCTTCCCGGGGGGCTGGGGAGGCAGGAGGGCACAGGAGGCAGTGTTTCTGTCAGTGTCTCTGGGAGGTCGCTGCCGAGGGAGTTTGCTACAAGATTTTCCCTCAACGTGTCTTAGTGAAACCTCCATTCAGGGAGAAAAAGGGCTTAACATCTCATTCTCTCATGCTGAAAGGTTTGTGCCAGCGAGTTTAAAGAATTTGTGGAGAAGCTTAAAGAGAAGTTCAGTTCAGCCCTAAGGAATCCTAACCTTGAAATCCCAGACACACTCAAGGAGCTGTTTGCCAGGTAAGGTTCCCTTGAGAAGGTTCTGTGTGAACTTTGGGGCAAGAGGAAAAGTCACCGGCCAGGACCGCCACGGGTGTGTCCCCCACCAGCCGTTCCACTTGACCTTGCAGCAAACCCTGCACTACCCTTGACTCTGGATGCCCTCGTCTCCTCTCATGGGCGACTTGAAAATGGGAGGCACTGCCATCCCTCGCGCCCCACCAAGTACTCCCTTCCATTACAGGAAGGCCCTGCTCTGACTTAATTCTGGCTTGCTCAAGTATTTGAGTCCTTTTGCTATGATTGCTCATTTTAAGCACGAGGAAACTCTGAGGTGTACTTAACTTCCCAAGGTCACAGTGCTAGTGAGCCCCAGGCCAGGATTTGAGCTTAGGTAGGTCTGACCCCAGAGCCCCTGCTCTTTCCAACTCAGCCACTGGGCATCTGGAAAAGAACATGCTTGGGTTTGAGCCCAGACCTGTGAAACTTGAAAATCTTGAGGGCCGTGAACCAGACCTATTTCCGCTGCTTCATCTAAACGTGAATTCCTTCTCTTCACCATCCTCATTAGGATAGTCACTCTCGCCACTGTATTTCCACATTTCTTCCTGTAGAGACAACGTCCATCCATCAGGTCCCACTGTGAACTGTGTGGTACCTTTTCAGTGAGCCGTCTGCGTTTCCGTTGGGGATCTCGTCCTTTCATTCACCCAACAAATAGTTGATGTCGTGCCCACCGTGTGCCAGGGCCAAGGAGCGATTTGTAGTTGTTTACCTTTGCCACAGACTCTTCCCCAGAACCCACAGGTGGCATGGTTTCTCTTCAGTCTTGAAGATGTTTCAAGTGGCCTGTTTACCTATGTATAATTTCTGTCCCCACATATTTTCAATAAATTTGTGGGGCAACTTTTAGTTATGAGAGGAGACGTTTAAGAGTTTTAAATAAGAGTTCATGACCCATCTAGAGGAAAGAAGAAAGTTCCAGCTGTAACAGTTTACCACTGAACTTGATCTTGAGCATTCGGGCAGGCAAAGCAAAAAAGAAGATGGTTCCAAATATTTTCTTGTTTGGCCCAAATCAGGTCACGTTTTTCTGAAAAGGTGCTTTGTCTTGTTCCTAAATTTTAGGAAGCATTTACGATTGCAAAGATGAGTTTTGACTTTAGTTTTGTAGAAACCAAAGAAATGTCTCAAATAGGTGGCCATGTTGTTTTGTAGAGTTCTACGATTTACTTCTATATTTATTTGCTTGGTATGAACACAGTAAAACAATATTACTTGGAGCTCAGAAAAGTAGGCCGGGGGTTAACCTGTAATCCCATCACGTGATACAGCTATGCCCTGTGGGACGTTTTCTCGCCACCTTCTTCCTTACGCTTGTTCTTCATCATGGTGAACCCACAGCTGTGTGTCCTCCTCCGGTAACACTTAACAGTCGCTCCCTGTGAGTTCACGTCTCCTTGTTGCCTCAAAATGGTCAGTGAACGAACATTCCTCATTTCCTCAACCCTCATTCTTGCAACACGCTCAATTCGATGGGCAGAACGTGGTGTTTTCTCATTTTAATTTACATGTACATGTTTCAGTTTTAGGGACTTTACTGTTTTTTCCGCCACGTTAGCCAGTCAGTAGCCACCTCCCGCGAGCATCCCCTTGGCTATGGAAGGTGAGCTGGGCTCCATTCACAAGTTCTTCTGTTTCCTATGCAGATACCGAGTTTTGATGATTGGAGATGAAAAAGACCAAGTCAGGAAAGAGGATGAACTTCATAGGCAAGTACCGACGGACCCAGTGCCTTTTCCTAGGCTGCTCGACTGGGTTGTCTGCAGCCTAGCACAGGGTCATCTAGGGCCGAATCTAGCCTGGCGCCGGTTTCTGGAAATAAAGTGTCATTGGAACACAGCCACACCCATTGCACGTGTAGTCTGCACTGCTTTCACGCTCTCACGGCAGGGTTGAGTGGCTGCAACAGAGACCACTGGGCCCAAAGAGACTGAATTATTTATTATTAGGCCCTGTGCAGGGAGAGACCCCTCACCCCGCCTGTCACTGGCCCAGCCTGAGGACGGGTTGGGGAAGGGGTTTGAACTCCTAGCCCATGAACCTCCCAAGCAAAAACTCCCTTGGGACTTCCCTGGTGGTCCAGAGGTTAAGACTTCGCACCGCCACCGCAGGGGGGCGCCGGTTTGACCCCTGGTGGGGAAACTAAGATCTGACACGCTGCGCAGCGCGGCGAAAAGTAAGAAAAAAAAAAGAAAGAAGCCTCAGCCTTTTCTTTCCATCTTGGGTAATCAGTATTCAATTTGATTTTTAGCTCTGTATTCAATGAAAAGCCTATTCTCGTGGGAGAAACAGTTGTTTAAAATTAGACAAACAGAAAATCTAAGCACTAACCACACGTGTTAGTTGTCATGAGAACCCATTTCCAGGTTATGTCACCCCTTGCCCACCAGACTGAAACTTTTTCCCTGTGAAAACGGACCAATCAGTAAGGCATAAAAACCATCATTTCTTTTGTTTTGGTTTATGACTAGTTTGGACATTCGTATCACTTTTGTGAGATTCAAAACTTTTTTGAGACCGAACCTACCCAAGCTGAGCGGTGCCCTGCGGCCTGCGGGCTCACGTGGCCCCGTTGCCTCGTCTCTTTCAGCGTGGATGACATCCACTTCCTGGTGCTCCAGAACCTGATCCAGAGCACGCTGGCCCTCTCGGACAGCCAGATGGAGATCTACCAGTCATTCCAGGTGGGTGTCGGGGGTGCAACAGCGGCTTCACAGCAGTGCTCTGGAACTCGGGGCCCTTCCCAGGCCGGGCCGTGTGAGGTTTCCACCCCTTTCCTTCACCGCAGGGCCTCAGAGGACCTGATTGCCCCTGGGACTCTAGCCCTCACTCCGTTCATCTTTTTTTTTCTTCTTTTTTTTTTTTTGGCCGAACCGCGCTGCTTTGGGGATCTCAGTTCCCCAACCAGGGATTGAACCCAGGCCACAGCAGTGAGAGTACTGAGTCCTAACCCCTGGATCACCAGGGAACTCCCCTGTTCATCTTTGAAGTATGGGCACAGGGTCTGCTGACCTCCAGAATCCCTCCCAGCGCTGAGGTTTTGAGTCTAATGTGGAAGGCAGAAAATTAGGCAGAAGAGGAAATGAACCTCTCAAAAGAGCTGAGAAAGTAATTGGACTACACGGCATATCTTTTCCAATTATAACGGACAATTGTCAACGTATTTTGATTGCTAGATATCACCCAGTGGGAAAGCTGCCTTTCTGCAGGCGTTGAGTCATATATCTCCTGAGAACTTACTAGAACTGTAATGCTGCTTTATTGTGGCCGAATGAGGGTGAAAGAGGAAGGCGGATCTCATTCAGCCCCGCACTAAGCGTGGGAAGTATTCTTTTACAAGTGTGAAAACTTGAGGTTCAGAGAATAAAAAGCCCATGCCCAAGATCCCAGAGCTCATCCGTCTAACCTGAGACTGTGTGGCTGCAAGCCCCCCGCAGAGGGGCCCACTCCCCGAGCCTGCGCTTCCCTTGTTTCTAATGATTGCAAAAGTGTGTTCCAAGTAGAGCCTGTCTACTTTTGTATTTAGTCTCTAAACCCAAAACTCAGCTCTTCAAGCCAGTTTGGGACATGAGGGAGAAAAAAAATAAGAAAACGAAAGGCTGGTGTTATTTCTCATCCCACTGATCTGTCTAGACGGGTGCTGTCCCAAACTGCGGGGATGCTTCCGAGTCAACTGGAGAGCTCTCGTGGCACGTGGGCCCCAGGCCCCACCCCACGGTCTGCAGTCAGGAGTGGAGGGGGCAGGACGCTGACGAGCTCTCCTGCCCAGCCGGGGTTAGAGCTAGCAGGACCTCGGGGGTCGGTCCAACCCCCATCACACGAGAAAGCCCAGCCCCCAAGTTATGGCAAGAGCCTGGTCCCTGTGTCCCAGCCAGGGCCGTGGCCTCACGTTTCCTTCCTCTAGCTCCATTTCCAGTTTGGGTTTGAACGGTAGGGATGGTGCCAAGGGGCTGTCACTCTCCCTGACCACCCAGGGTGTGGGAAGTCGCATGAGAGAGAGCACCTGAGCCCAAGGAGGACACAGCGCCTTTCTTCAGCGACCCCCTCCCCCTGGCAGCAGGGAGTGGGAGGTCATTAGGGATGAAGTCGGGGGAATTCCCTGGTGGTCCAGTGGTTAGGAGTCCATGCTTTCACTACCAAGGGCCCGGGTTCCATCCCTGGTCAGGGAACTAAAATCTCACAAGCCACGTGGCGTGCCCACCCCCCCCCAAAAAAAGAAAAAGGATGAGGTCAGAGGCCACCCGGGATCCTACCAGGCTCCCTGCAGCCCCGAGCTTCCGGGAAGTGTGCTGCAGGAAGGTGGACGTCACAGGCACCCCAGATGGCGGTAGTTCACTGTGTCTGTGACAGCCCAGCCTCTTGGGAGTCTTGACGGGCTGTGCCACACTCCCCACTCACTGTGTGTGGTCTGTGCGCCCCTATTCCACGCCAGCGGCCGTCTGGGGAGTGTGCCCATCCTCGTCTTCACATGGAAGAGACAAGCAGAAGGTGCAGGTGTTTCACAGGAAGCTGGATTCAGCTTCCACTTCCGCTTGGGGGGAAGCAGTGATGACCTGACGGCTGCGTCCTGCTTCTTCCCTCCGCCCCGCTCAGTCTTTCCCCATCAGCCTGCTAGTCCGTGCACCAGGACGGACGTAGAGTTGGTACCTGGAGAAATCGAGGGCACTGTGCGCACCTCGGACTGACAGGACCCAGTATGTGCCCAGACCCCACTCTGTCTCCGGGAGAGCCACCCCCATGCTGCCCCAGCACCCCAACTGACCACCACTTGACTCCCAATCCCCTGGCCACTGGCTCGAGGATGAGACCTCGTCCTCTCCCTGGTCCCGCCCCTCCCAGCAGTGTGGCCTCGGAAGATCCCTCGAAGCTGGTGAGCCTCAGTCTCCTGTCACCCTCGGTCCCGGGGTCAGTGCAGCAGAGAACTTGCTAAGCCAGGATTCTCAGACCATGCCTGCAGGTTTTCTTGGCCAGTGCTTTGAACTTTCCTGGAGGCTGGTGTGTACTCGACATTTGCTGTCAATTGACTGAACCAGCGCTGTTCGGAAAACTGGAGTGACGGGACTGCCGGTCCCGCAGTCCTCTGAGCTGCTGCCCCTCTGGGCGGGCTCCACATCTGCGAGCCAGGGAGCCATGGCGGCGTGGCCCACGGGGGGGAGACTCAGCACCCAGGACTCAACACCGCCCTCCGTTTTGCCCCATGCTGGGTGCCAGGTGCCTGCTGGGGCAGCAGTACCAGTCGAGTCTGTGTCCTTCTGGAAGAGAGTGACAGTGAATAAACAAATGAGATCGTTTCAGGTAGACACAGTTACTATGGAGTAAAGGAAACAGGTTCATGTAATTGAGTTGACTGCAGAGGAGCAGGACGGAGGAGGATTTGGCCTTTGAGGGGAAGTGTGTGAGCTGAGAGCTGAATGTTAGGAAGTCGGCCACGTAGAGACTGGGGGAGGTGCTGTCCGAGAAATGGGAGCGGGAGGTGCAAAGGCCCCGAGGCGGCAGTGCCTTGGCTTGCTCAAGAAGCGTAAGGAAGCCGGTGAGGCTGGAGGGCGGTAAGCAAGGGCTGCACTTACTGTAGGAGTCGAGGCCAGGGTGGTGGACCGGGTCCCACCCACGGGGGTCTCGTCAAGCCTAGTGAGGACTGAGAGTTCCCCCTGCAGACAGATGCCATTGGGGCTTCGAGGCAGGGAAGGAACGTGTGGTCTGATGTAGGCACCGAAGGGCTACTTTGGCTGCTGTGCAGAGTGGCCGGGCTGGGGGCAGGGGGCCACGGGGAGAAACAATGGTGGCAGTGTAGATGGCACAGACCAGATGCGTCTGGGAACATATTTTGGGGGCAGAGCCCAGCAGACATGCTGATGGGTTAGGTCGTGGTAAGGGATACAGTGGTATCAGAGATGATTCTGCGTCAGCTCCCAGCGTCTTTGCAACCAGAGAAATAGGCATCCGCCTTTCCCTGCAGTTGCCGGTTCTCTGTACTCTCTGAGGTGACGTGAAGGTGGGTGCAGGCCGACCGTCGGGATGCGGGCTTCCTCTGGGCTCTCCCCCACCGCCAGCCGCTTCCTCCATCAATGATCAGCTGTGGCTTTGTGCATCCACATCTGGGTCTTCCCCCCGCTGGCTGGAGAGCCCTGTTCACGCACGGCCTGCTGTGTTACAGACGTTCCGCCTCTACCGGGAGTACAAGGACCACATCCTGGTGAAGGCCTTCGTGGAGTACCAGAAGAGGAGCTTGGTCAACCGGCGCCGGGTCAACCACACGCTGGGCCCCAAGAAAAACCGCGCTCTGCCCTTCGCGCCCATGTCCTACCAGTTGTCCCAGACCTACCACAGGTGAGCACGGGGAGGGCGGGGCCTGTCTGCGGAGAGGAGCACAGGTGAGCGGAAGTGACGGGCGTCCCTCTTCATCAGAGAGCAGGGCGGCCTGGGCCTCGCGAGACACAACCTCTGGGACCAAGTTTCTCATCAATGTCTGTCCCCCCTTCTATGGGAATAAGGTTAATGCTTGCCGTATTTTGTGTTGGGGTATTTTACCAATTTTGTAGGTAGTTTGTTTCCCTTTTTCCCATCAAATTGGGGAGTTTCTAATAATTAGACCAGCTAAAAGTGCACCCTTCCGGTTGGGCATAACCTCGGTCCTAATCTTCACGGCTCTGAGCTGTACCAGGCCGCCTGCCTTGCAGGCTCACACACTTCATTTGGAAGCCATCGTGTACTTTTTGGGGTTTTTTAAGTTGCTCTTTTTATATATATATAAATTTATTTATTTATTTATTTTGGGCTGCGTTGGGTCTTTGTTGCTGCGTGTGGGCTTCTCATTGCGGTGGCTTCTCTTGTTGGGGAGCACGGGCTCTAGGCACGTGGGCTTCAGTAGTTGTGGCACGCGGGCTCAGTAGTTGTGGCTTGCGGGCTCTAGAGCGCAGGGTTGGTAGTTGTGGCACACGGGCTTAGTTGCTCCTTGGCATGTGGGAGCTTCCTGGACCAGGGCTCGAACCCGTGTCCCCTGCATTGGCAGGCGGATTCTTAACCACTGCGCCACCAGGGAAACCCCATCATGTACTTTTTAGACCCAGTTTGCGGGTCTAAAGAGGGTCAGCAAGAGGTTGTTACAGGGTCTGGACAGAGGCAAGGGCTTGACTGCAGGCTCCGAGTGGAGACTGTGAGATCGAACACACGCATGTCCCCTCCCCTCTGTAGGGGTTCAGGGCTTGCCTTGTGTAAAGATGATTACAAAAAGCACATTCATCTTCCCCAATTTGGTACCGCGAGGCCTAGGGTGTTGGGTTAGATGAAAAGGTGCAGCATCTTCATCTGAGATGGAAAACAGGGCTTCCAGGGAGAAGCCGGTGTGTTTAGTGTTGATGGCGAGGTTTGAGGTGCCCTCAGCCCGTCCGCACCAAGGCCTCCAGCAGCCCGTCCGCACCAAGGCCTCCAGCAGCCCGTCCGCACCAAGGCCTCCAGCACCCTGTCCTCAGAAAGGCCCTTCCCTTCTCTTTCTGCGTAGGATTTTCACGTGGCGATTTCCGAGTACCATCTGCACAGAATCATTCCAGTTCTTCGACAGAATCCGGGCTGCCGGCAAGTTGGACCAGCCTGATAATTTTTCCTTCAAAGACCAGGATAATAACGACTCCACGAGCGACCTGGTGGCATTTTCTTTGGACGGCCCTGGAGGACACTGTGTGGCCGTCCTGACCCTTTTCTCTTTGGGCCTTGTTTCCATGGACGTCAGGATCCCAGAGCAGATCGTTGTGGTGGACAGTTCAATGGTGGAGAACGAGGTCATTAAGAGGTAAGAGCCAGGGCAGCCGCTGGGCTGCTGGTCCGAGCACCGTCGGGGGCTTTGGGCACCATCACTTCCTCTCAGGCTGTGGCATCTGCAGTTTTATCTCCTCCGTCATCTGGTTTTTATTCTCAGTGAACACGTGCTGCGTTTCTCTGCGTTGTGCTTGGCATTGTGTGGGTATCAGCAGTGCCTTCCGGGAGCTCCCGGGTCGGGGCCTCACGGATCTGTGAACCAGGGATTCCAGTACGGTGTCCAGTGCAGCACCTTCTGCTGGTGCCTCTGGGCGCCGGGGGAGCCAGAGGAGGGGGTGACTGGGCCACACCAAAGAGAAGGACCCAGGACAGTGTGGCACGGAGGGTGGGGTAGGCAGAGCAGGGGGGTCGTTAGAGGTTCCTTGAGGCTGTAACAGCTGAATTGGGATTTAATGGAAAAGCAGGCATTTTTGGCCAGAGACTAGGAAGGGCTTCCAGGCCGAAGGGACAGCCCTTGCAGAGACACAGGTATAGGGATGTGGGGTGGGGGGCGGGTATGGAAGGTGGACGAGGGAGATGAATCTGGAGCGCAGTCTGTGCTGACCTGACCTCACAGCCGGATGCCAGGGCTGTGTCTGTGGTCGGAGCGCCGCTCTCTGAGGGGGCGGCCAGACCAGCAGAAGGCTTGGCTGGGCTCCGTCGTCCAGGTCCGTTTTCTGCTCCTAGCCTGGGAAAGGACGGCGCCTTGGAAGAGGACGAGGATGAAGAGGAAGACCTGGATGAAGGCTCAGGGGCCAAGCGCCGGAGCATCGAGGTGAAAGCCCGCCAGGCCTCCCACACCAACTACCTGCTGATGAAGGGCTGCTGCGCCCCCGGCATCGTCAGCAACCGCAACCTCAACCCCAGCGACAGCATCGTGGTGAACTCCTGCCGGGTCAAGCTCCGGCTGCGCTGCACCCCGAAGCCCACCGGGCTCGGAGCCGCTGGTGAGTGCCCCCCCCAGCTGCCTCGCGGCCCAGACCTGGGGCTCATGGCCAGGCTCCCAAGGCCACGTGCGGCAGCCACCACTGACTGAGCCAAAGCGGAAAGCAAAGGAAAAGCCCTGCTGTCCGCAGCCGCCGGCGCAGAGGGCGCGCGTCCTGAGTGGCCCGCTCAGGGAGCCCAGGCTGTGCCCGCCGTGCGGTTAGCGCTCACCATGGTCTCTTTGCCTGAGTGTTGTCTTTTGACCTCTTGCTGTGAAAGATGAGTATTCTGCTTATATTCGTTATCTCATCTCCTTTACTTCCAGCTTTTACACTTTTCTGAGTTCTTTCTGTTGATTTCCTTTGAGACGATAATGACTTGCTTAAACCTCCATTCCCTGCACCCTTAATTTCTGGCAGTCTCTCCTCCCTCCACGTAAAACGAGAATATTAGGGCCTCGTCCCTGCACTTCTCTTCCCCTTTCCTACCCCTTTCCTGCTCTGTCTGACTTGCCTTTATTTTCACGTGTTGAGGTGTTTACCTTCACAACCACAGTCAGTATTCTGTGCTGTGTCAGGAGCTTGGCCCAGGCAAAAATGTGATGACCTGTAGCCTGTGGTCTGAGCAGAGACACCTTGTACAGGAAGCACCAGAAACCAGCCGTGGCTGGTGTGAACAAAAGTCGGGACTCATGGAGGGGTCCCGGCGTATCTCACGGGGTCTGCGAGCCGTGGACATGGGAGCATCAGGAAGGGTGGGGCCCGGGCAGCCTGAGTGGAGGGCCACCCCGCTCCCTCCAGAGCTCTAGGGTTCTGGCTCTCAGACCCCAGCCCCGCCTTTGAGCCCTTCCCTGTGAGTCTTGAACGAGAGAATCATGCTGGCTCTGGGGATCGCGTGGGCTGCAGTCAAGGGCCCAGGGCGGCATGTATCAGGCGCCCGACTGCCAGGGGCCCGACCGTGCCCACCCAGAAGGCAACCCCTGGACATCTGGGGAGCAGTGAGTCGGTGTGGGAGCATGACCTGCCTCGGCACCGCCTGTACACTGGTCTGGTGGGGGAGGGGCTTCTCAGGGCTGATTCTGGTCCTCCTGGTCTCCACAGTCACTTCTCTGGAAGAGCTGATGGTGGGAACCTCCTGCCTCCCTGACACATTCACCAGGCTGATAAACAGGCAGGAGGACACCTGCAGCTTGGAAGAGTTCGCCCACCAGCTGGCGCTGTCTGGGTACAAACCCGGAGACGTGGCCGCCGCCCTGGAAGTCCAGGGGGCCATCGCAGCGGCCGGCTGCTTCGGGGTGGACAGGGAGGAGTTGTGCCGAAGGTTCTCCGCCTTGGCGAGGACAGATGGGGAGCGCTCCCGGACCTTCGCAGACTACGTCCAGGTGAGCAGTGCTCTCGGGCAGCCTGTGGTAGCCAGACCAGAAGTAGCAACTCACGGGCCAGACGCACGCTGCGGGTGGGCTTGGCTTGGGGCACGTAGTGGAATTTTTTCAAAAGCTGGATTCGTTGTCAACATTGAAGACAGGAGATCTTGCCTGAAATTTTGCCAGCTTCTCCTGAACGTTAGAAGGTCTGGCCACTCTGGGCCCTGCTTCTTCAGCACAGCTGGCCGGAGCCCCCCCAAGCCATGGGCCTTGTCCTCCCCAGCTCTCTGCTGTCTCCAGGTACCCTGCACCTGGTCCACAGCACTCACCACTTTGTTAGCCCAAGTCCGCGTGCCTGACGCGCAATGAGGCCCAACAAGCCGAAACGTCGGAGTTTGGAGGGGAGAAAGGTGTACTGCAGGGCCCTGCAAGGAGACAGGTGGCTCATGCCCCAGAAAGCCCCGAGCTCTCTGAAAGGTTTTAGCAAAGCATTTTTAAAGGCCAGGTGAGGGAGAGGGGTCTCAGGGTTCGTGATCAGCTCTTGTACAGTTCTCTGATTGGCTGATGGTGAGGGAACAGGGGGGTGTCCCAGGGGTTAGTTAACATTGTCAGTCCTTAGGTGCCAGTAGGTCTGGGGACTGCAAAGTTAAATTTCTTCCATTTGATGGGGGTGGGGGGTGTGTGTGGTTCACCTCTGTAAAACAACTCAGGAAAGTGCACCAGATACTGTTACCTGGGTACTTCAGAGAGGAGCTAAAGCAGAGGGTGTGGGGGAAAGGCCTGCCCCACAAAGGCCCCGTAGGGTCCTGCTTGGTTACAGCTTTCCCTGCCCGGACCCATTTTCATCAGTGACCCTTGAACCCGAAGAATGTGAGAAGAGTTGGACCTTTTAGATCAAGTGCCCCGGGACCTGGCTTGCCCTCCCGCGTGTCAGTTGTCATCGATGTTGTGTGTTACTGATGTTGCGAGGTGCCTGCCTTGCTGTGTGTTCTTGGGGCAGCGGGGAGGGGGTGGAAGTCGATACTTGTCATTATCAAAGGAGTTCTTACCCATACAGGAAATACAAGAGGGCTGTTGAGTACCTTTCACTTGGTGTTGGATTGTTCTTAAAACTCGTGGTGCCTCTGGGGCCCTGGGAGGGAGGGTGAGGAGTTTCCCCAGGCCCCGGTGCTGGAGCCCGGGCAGCGGATCCCACTGACTGCCGAGAGGCGAGGGGCCGGCAGCTCCCTCTGTTCCCTGGTGTCCAGCACAGGGCCCTAGTGGCGCGTGCGCAGCTAACCCTCCCCAGACCCGCGTGATGTGGGTGTGAGTCCTGCGTCCAGGCTGTGAACAGGGGCAAACTCCTTGAATCTTGACTTGTGGGTTTTTTAATAAAAAAGAAAAAGATGTTGGTGAATCCCCGTGTGCTGCCCAGAGTTGGTGCAGCTCATAGATAAGAACAAGGACGTGGGAAGAGGGCGTGGTGAACGAGGGAAGGAGTCACTGTCCTTCACTTGGGAATAATTATGGCTTTTGCAGAAGAACTTGGTAACCCTCGGGGTGTTAAGTCTAGGAGGAGCTGGCCAGGCAGAAGGAGACTTGGAAGGTCACATCAGCTTTGAGGGCGCAGGTGGAGCCACCTGTCCTGAAGGAGCTGGGCTGGCCACTGCTCAGAACGCTTACACACCTCAGGCAGGGGAAGGGGACCCCGATGACCCTGGGGATCCCTACAGACGCCGTGTGTCTCCTGCTTTTCCTAGGACCTCTTAGAGCAACAGCAGGTGCTGGAAGTCGGCGGCAACACCGCTCGCCTGGTGTCCATGGCCTCTGCCGAGCCCTGGCTCCTGCACTCGGTGCGGCTAAAAGACAAAGAGGAGGGCGCTGACCCTCAAAGAGAAGATCCCCAGGCCAGACCCCCCGAGGGGCCTTCCAGCGAGGACAGCCCCTCTGAGAGGCAGGCATCACCTTCTCAGGGCCCCCTGAGCGCCAAGAGGCGTGCCAGCTGGGCCGGTGCAGATGTGGACAGCCAGGGCGGGGGCGCCGACCCCGAGAGTGCCCCGGAGCCCCCCACAAAGAGGCCCACACTCCAGGACGTGCGTTTGGCCCCCAGCCTGGGGCCCAGAGCAGAAGAACCAGAAACCCAGGTGCCCGCCCTGCCCACAGCTCCTGAGGACACAGGCGTGAGGGAGCCTTCCCCCAGAGCATCGGAAGCCAGGCAGGAGGACCAAGAGGGTGTCGGGGTACCCAGCTCCCCAGGCCGAGAGCAGCTGAGCTGTCAGGCCCAGCTTCCGGAGGGCCCTGAAGACCCCAGAGGTACCAAACCCTGTCCCCCACACCACCTTCCCCCACCCACCCATTCTCTATCACGGGGCCCGATGGGCCAGGAACCTGCTGCAGCCACAGAAGGGGCCTTTACATCAGCTTTTCACGGCCTCAGCTTCGAGGGGGAAGCTCTTGCCTATTGACACTCGTATCTCCACTAGAGGGCAGAGGCCTCAGATGCTCCTAAACGACCTGTGAATCATGAGGACAGGGCGCTCTTGGTTCTGGAAAGAGGTGTTTCCTGAAGCATCCCTGTCAGGAAGCAGAAAGGGGAGGGCTCTGGCCTCCCCAGGGGCCTGGCAGGTGCCCCGTTTTCCTCTCCCATGCTATAATCCTCTGGGATGTCTTTGCCCAAGGGTTTCACACCCCCAGCTCTGCAGTCGGGGCTTCCGGCGCTCGCCGCTCCCCGGGGCGGGGCGTCCTCGGGCCCTGAGCACGGCTGCACACTTGCACCCTGCCACCTGTCCCGTGTCGTCCTGGGCACGCAGGCTTTGCCCGCCACGCCCCGCCGCCCCGGGGTGAAGGCTCTGAGGAGCGGGATTGCTGTTGCTTTGTTCACTGCTTTATCCCCAGACCCAGAAGGACTTGCGGGATGAATGAGGGAGGGAGAGATGGGCCTCACCTTCTTCAGTCTGCCACACCCTTTCTCTCTTGACAGGTTTGGCGGACGGTTCTGCGGCCGGGGGCCTCTCCCAGGCAGCGTGGGAAAGGTGGGTGTGCTTCGGACTCAGGTGGCCTGGGCCGGGGGGAGCGGTGAGGGCCTTGGGGGTTGTCCCCAGGGTCCAAGATCAGTTATTACGTGAAGGTCTTTCACAGAGATCTGTGTGGCACAGGGGTCCGGGACATGGGAGGGACTGTTGGTCCCGCTCCCTGGGGGGCCAGGCAGGTGCTCTTTGCACGTGGTGGACGAGGGCCAGCAGTGCTGACTGCTGGAGCGCCCGGTCCGTCGGGAGCAGTGGGTGTCACAAAAGCCTTTCTGGCGAGGGGGCGCCTGCCCCAGTGTGTACATCACCCTCAGGTTGGCGGGGCCGTGCTCTCCCAGCTTAGATGTCGCCCCCCGCCAGGGCCCAGTCACGCGGTCAGAGCCAAGTGTCCAGCTACCCTGGGGCTTGTCTCACGCCGGGACCCTGTGTGTCAGACCAGTCACTGGTTAAGCTTTTAGCAGAAACCTTCTAAGGAAAGTGTGTCTGGAACCCCCTTATACAGCACAGAAGTAGAACTTTTGAGTACAGACCTGAGAACTTGGTCAGAAGGCGAGGCAGCCAGTGGCCCGGGTCCCAGATGGAGCTGGTAAATCCAGAGGTCCTAGCACTTCCCCCCCCCCCCTCCCCCTGCCCCCGCCAGTGTGTGGTGATGTGGGTCCGGCGCTCGTGGGCAGTGGGGCTGGGACCCCGTCTGTCCAGATGGGGGAGGGGGAGGGGGAAGAGCAAGAGGGAGACGGGCCCCAGCCCTGAGCCCCAGGCCAGGCGCCGGACCTCGCTGAGCCTTGGTGTCCCATCCCCGGAGCTGGGACCGTGCGAGCCTGACACCCGTGTGCCCACCCCGCAGGGACTGTGAGCGCATCCGCTTCATCGGGCGCCCGTGGCGCATCGTGGACGGCCGCCTGAACACGCCTGTGATCAAGGGCATGATGGAGGGCATGCTGCACCACATCATGACCAGGCCCGGCGTGCCCGAGAGCTGCCTGCTGCAGCACTACGAGGGCGTCCTGCAGCCCCTCGCCGTGCTCGAGCTGCTCCAGGTGTGACTGGGTCCCCGTCCCCCACTGCAGCTCCCTCTTCCTGGGTCTGGGCTTGAGTCTCAGAGGGCCAGGGTTGGTGGGCACATTGGCTGAGCTCGACGGTGTGGCCGCCACGTACAGGCTTGGCCCGCGGGGGTGCACTGGCCTCCTGGCAGACAGCCAGGCTCCTCAGAAGAGCCTCGGGCCCCAGGTGTCCCCCGCACTGCTTACTCCCCACGCCCCATCAGCCCCACTGCCCTCTGAGGCCGCGGCGCTGGCCGAGCCCCACGCCCGCTTCTGTCCTCCTGCCTCTGGCCTCTGTGCCCTTTAGCGCTGCTGGCGCCCAGCCTCCCACATCCCCCACCCCTGCTCTGGGTTCCTGTCCCCAGGCCGTCCCTCACAGCACCCTTTCCCAGCCCCGAGCTGCTGCCCAGGCCTACATGTTGGCGTTCCCGGGGTCTTGCCTCTGACCCTTTCTCTAGACCAGGGCTCAGGCTCACAGGCCCACAGGGACAGGTGAGTAGTGAGTGACAAGCCCCCGTGGGTGGCAGGAGAGCTGGAGACGTGCTGGCGGCCTCCTGAGGGCCGCTCAGCCTGATGGCCGCCCAGCCTGATGGCCGCCGTGCGCTCCGGCCCTGTGTGCCCTGGGCCTCCAGCTTTTCCACAGAAGTGGAAACGGGAAGTTCAGTGTGAAATTCCCCGCACTTTACGGCAGGTCTGGGCCAAACAGAACCCCATCTGGAAGCTGGCCTGCAACCCCTGCTCAACACAGGGCCGCTGTACAGATGCTGGTCACGCGCTTCTCTCTCTTGCCCTGGGTTTTTGCCTAAACCCCCCTGGTCAATCCCTACTCGTCTCTCAAGACCAGGTTCAGGTGTTTGTTCTGGGAGCAGCTCCGGGCACAGAGGATGTGGTCCTCGAATGCCCCTGTGAACCGGTCTGTCTGTGTCATCTGCAGGGCCTGGAATCCCTCGGCTGCGTTCAGAAGCGCCAGCTGAGAAAGCTCCCGGCCGTCTCGCTCTTCTCTAAGCCAGCGGGCGGAGAGGCAGAGACGCCCCCCAGCCCGGGCGGGAGCCCTATGGTCTTCTACGAGCCCACGCTGGACTGCACGCTCCGCCTGGGCCGCGCCTTCCCCCACGAGGCCAACTGGAACAAGTGGGTCCACTTCTGAGCCTCCTGTCCCAGCGCCGGCCCTGAGGAGAGGATGTTCTCTCCTGGGGGTCCCACGTGTGCGGTGCAGCCTGGGGAGGTCAGGGCACGGGGGGGCCCTGCGTCCCGCCCGCTGCACGGGGACACTGTGTGCCCAGCCTGCGGCCCCGCCTGTAGTTCCTGGCCTGGAACTCTGGAAGGAAGGCTGCCCGCCCGCCTGCTCCCAGGCCCTTCCGGGGCTGCCCCGAGGACTGTGCTTCATCAGCCCGGGGCCTGGGGGAGAGCTTGGAGACACTGGTCCCGCCTGCTCTCCTCCTCGTGTTCCCAATCTCTCTGGAACCTGGGTTGTGGGGAGCGTCCTCCAAGGGCTTCCGAGGCGAGGCTGCCCAGGCCCCGAGCCTTCTGTACAGACATCCACTGGCCAGTGAGGGGTCAGGAGCTGGGGGCCGTGGGGGTCTGCCCCATCCACGCAGACCTCGCGTTCCAGATTCCAGCCACCCCGCCGCGGAGGACTCTCCCTGCTCCCTGGAAAGCCCTTGTGGCCTGAGGGGCAGGGCCTCTTGGGGCCGTGTCACAGAGCAGGGCTGGGTGCCCCACTGCCGAGGGCCCGGCATAGACTTGCTCCTCTCCAGGCAGCACCCCTGACCCCTGGGCTGGGGCTGAGCCTGCGACCCACCTGCAGGCCTCCTGCCACCTAGGAACGGGGAGTCCCGGCAGGTTTGGGGTTTGTTTTGTTCTTTCAACCTGTTATTAAGAAAAAAAAAATCCCCTGGCATGTATTTATATATTTTTTAATTAAAGCGAAGTAAAATGCAATTTGTTGTGCGTGTTATCTAAAGAATCTTTGATCCCCTGGGGGCTCCTTGTTTTTCAACCTCGGAACAGCCGGGAATAAGATGTTGCCTGTAAAACCGAAGAGTCGGGGTGCCGGGCACAGCCTGACCGCCTGCGGCTGCCTTGGAAGCCCGTCCTCCCGCTCAGCTGGGCCCGTGCCTGTCCCTAGACAGGCGTCCGGCAGCACCCAATCCAGGGCAGGCCTGCCGGCCAGTCGTGGCCCACAATGCCAGCAGGCCGCAGAGGTCTCAGGCCTGGGGCATGGATTTGGCCCGTGGCTGTTCTCTTTAGCGCACACTTCTTTTTCTGTTGTTTTTTTAGTTTCCAACGTTTTTTTAAAATTGGAGATTTCCCATTTTTTAAAAATCCAGATCTCTGTCTTCTCTTGAAAGATGAGAAACCTGGTAACACTGCCTGTGACGGTCACACGTACGGGACCTGCCCCCCTAGTCACCGCCGCTGCACCCCCAGGCCCGGTCTCAGGCCCATTGCAGCTCGTCTCTCTCACAGCCTGCAGCTCCTGACCTGGCCCAGCTAGCGGCCCTGTGTTTCCATCCTCCCTCTGCCAGGCGCCTGGTCCCCGGGCCAGACTCCAGAGTGACGGGGCGGTGGGCAGGGGAGCGGGGCATGAGGTCTAGGGTCTTGAGGGTGAACCCCCCTAGCACAGCCAAGACCTGGCCAAGTCTTAGCATCATTTTTACTCAAGTGTGGAAAACTAGCATCTGGGGGGATGTTCTGAGATCAGGTAGAATAGTGGATGTGATCTGCTTTGTAAACACGTGCCGATTGTGTGGGAGTGCGTTGTGTGGCAGGAGCAAGGTAAGGTTGGTTTCTTAATTGAAGGATAGCTGATTGACAGTGCTGTGCCGATCTCTGCTGTACAGCAAAGTGTCTCAGTTACACACATAGAGACATTCTTTTTCTTATATTTTTTCCGTTAAAGTTTATCCCAGGAGATTGGCTAGGGTTCCCTATGCTTTGTAGTAGGACTTTGTTTTGAGGATCCATTCTTTTTTTTTTTTTTTTTTTTCCGCTATGTGGGCCTCTCACTGTCGTGGCCTCTCCCGTTGCGGAGCACAGGCTCCAGACGCGCAGGCTCAACGGCCATGGCTCACGGGCCCAGCCGCCCCGCGACACGTGGGATCCTCCCAGACCGGGGCACGAACCCGCGTCCCCTGCTTCGACAGGCGGCAGGCAGACCCTCAGCCACTGCGCCACCAGGGAAGCCCTGGGATCCATTCTTGATGTTCACGTCTCAGGGCCTTGGTTTTCTCATCTGAGAAACGGGGATGGAATATCCCCCTCACAGGAGGGCCAGAGGACTTGAAGAACGCCAAGGGCAAGCACAGCTCAGCCAAGTCTGTTTCCTTTCCCGTTCCCCCAGCTGAGGGACAGTTTGGGCATGTGTATGGGAGATGGGACACAGGGATGTGGGGTCAGCTCTTGATGCTGAAATCTCAGCCTCTGTGCACAGGCGCCAAATTGAATCTCGGAAACAGAGATTTGGGGGAAGCAGAAAAGAATAGCTTCATTGTTTTGCCAGGCAAAGGGGGACACAGCAGGCTCCTTCCCTGAAAAACTGTATCACGTCCCAACCCGGGAGGATTTGATGAGTTTTATCAATGTTTCAAGGGTGGGGTTGCTGTTAAGATTAGGGTGTGTGCAGGGCTTGCACTCCTCTGATCTGGTCTCAGGTAATCTTGTTGATGAGCTTCTCTGGTGTGAAAAATGCTGACATCTTCCATTTGTTGGGTTTTAATTCTATAATAAATAGCTTAAAGACACTGATATGTGTATCCCCTGAGGTGGAACCAGGACCCTGCCCCCAGGCTGCACTATTGTTTCGTGGCTGCCCCTCCCTTGTCTTTGCATCCCTTTCCTTCCCGGATTAGGGACTGTTCCAACCTGCCCTTTGGAACTCAGGGAAGGTCATGGAGTCTGGAGTCTGTTCCCTACAAGAAACGGGGGACAGGGGACTTCCCTGGTGGTCCCGTGGTTAAGACTCCGTCCTTCCCCTGCAGGGGGTGCGTGTTCAATCCCTGGTCAGGGAACTAAGATCCCACATGCCGCGGGGCGCAGCCAAAAAAATAAAGAAAAAAAGAAAAAAAAAAGCAGGGGACAGAAAAGCTTCCGTGCCCAGGAGCCCCACAGGGTCCTGCTCGGTTTCATTACTCCTTTTTACTTACATAAACCATGAGTCAATCCATTCTCTTTAAACACTTAAAACATTACAGATATGATTTAAGCCTCCAGGCTGCTTTCTCCTTCAGGCCTTTTCTCTTCACTTACATACGTTTTACGCTCCCCTACCCCCGAGAAAACATAGACCTGTGATGACACTTTACACAGTGACACCGCTCCGGCTGTTCACCCTGCAGTGTCCCTGGCACATCTGTATCCGCACGTAGAGAGCTACACGCTACGTAATCTCTATGGTGGGAGTCCTGGCACTGAGGTCCTGATTTTATTCCCTCTTCACTGGAATTGCTTCCTGGTTTCCCCCACTGAGCATCCTCTCGGCTGCCTTCTCAGGATCCGCCTCCCTTCTTCCTGGAGCTCAATCAGATCTCGTTCAGTCTGCTGTTGCTGCCAGCCTCCTCCCACGTCCCCTCCCTTCCCTCGCAGCCTCCTTTCGCCCAAGGCCACCCAGGACCCTGAGCTGAGAGTGAGCTCTGTCCTCCGACTACCTGACCACCCATCCTTCCCTTGGGCCCTTGACCCACTTATGCCGGGGACTTTCCAGATGTGCATGTGCATATATGTGTTGTGTGTGTGAAGTATGTGTGTATGTGTGTACACGTACATGTGTGTGTGTGCACACACACATGTGATCTCCCTGCTTAGTGTGGTCTCACTGCCCACACTGCCCACTGCCCAATGCGGGTCCACCCACCCAAGGAGTAGAATTCAGCCCTTGTTGAACTTTAAAAAGAACCTACTAAAAATAATTATTAATTAATTAATTAATTAAAAAGAACATACTGGTTACCAAAGGGGAGAAGGAGAGGGGGAGGGACAAATTGGAAGGTTAGGATTAACAGATACAAACAACTGTACATAAGACAGGTAAGCAGCAAGGATTTACTGTGTAGCATAGGGAATTATACTCAATATCTTGTAATGACCTATATGGAATATGGAAAGAAAAAAAAAGACGCAAAAACCCCAAAAAACGAATCACTAGGCTATACACTTGAAACTAACACAATATTGTAAACCAGCTATACTTCAATTTACAAAAAAGAACCTACCCGTTCACCTTGTGTCCTCATCGCCACACTCCCACCGCATGGAGTTTCTGTGACAGTTGTGAAGCCACCTGACAGCGCAGGCAGATGCTAGTGGAGCCCCTGGACCGCAGCGCGGGGAGGGCACCGCCTTCAGCCGGCTCCTCAGCCAAGTTCCAGTGGTCACCAGCAGGTGGCAGCAGCAGCCCAACATCTCCGTTTCCTTCTGGTTCATCTGGGTCTCCAGATGTCTGTAGCTCGCTGTCTATCCACGTTTAAGGTTGAGATCAACAAAAGCTTGCTGGGGTGGGGGGGACTTGGCCACAAAGATGACGATAAAGTGACAACATTTTCAGAGCACTTGCAATGTGCCACGCTGCTCTCCACACTTCACACATACTAACTCTTGGTCTCACAACAGCCCTAAGTATGTCCAATTAATATACCCATTTCATGTATGAGGAAACCAAGGCACAGGAAGTAAAATAATTTCTGCAGGTTGGAAGCTAGTAAGTGGATCTGCTGGCTTCCCAACTCAGGCCGTCCAGCCTCAAAGCCCTCCCCCTTGACAGTTCTTTCTAGGGATGGGGTTTGCTTTGGGATGGGCAGCCAGCATGATGCTGAGAGACCCACAAAATGGCAGAATGCAAAATTTCTTTTCTGGGAACATCACTTTTTAAGAGGAAACCCCTCACGCCTGTTGCCACTATAGATGAAGGAAGATCCCCAGCTGCCCCACAGTGTGAGCAGCAGGGTGGGGGGGAGGGGGGTGTCTCTTGCTCCATTCACAGACTTCAAGGAGGCCCCTATTTTCACTTTCATGTCCCATTCTGGGCCATTTCCAAGTCCAAGGGCAAGTGGGTCCCTCCTGGTTTCAGTCCCCTCCCTCCCCTCTGCCCACTTCTTTGTCAGTCACAACTCTGCCTTTGACTCATTCATTCATTCATTCATTCAGTATTTGTTGAGCACCTGCTATGTGCCAGGCACTATGCTAGGCTCTGAGACCGAGTAGTGGATAAAACAGACAAAATCCCTGTGCTAGTGGGACAGACAGTAAATATGATAAGCAAGTAAAAGACATATGTTAAAAGCACAATAAATGTTATGGAAGGGGCTTCCCTGGTGGCGCAGTGGTTGAGAGTCCGCCTGCCGATGCAGGGGACACGGGTTCGTGCCCCGGTCCGGGAAGATCCCACATGCCACGGAGCGGCTGGGCCCGTGAGCCATGGCCTCTGAGCCTGCACGTCCGGAGCCTGTGCTCCGCAACGGGAGAGGCCACAACAGTGAGAGGCCCGCGTACCGCGAAAATAAATAAATAAATAAAATAGATTAAAAAATGTTATGGAAAATAATAAAACTAGGTCTGTGGGGTGCTGCAGTTTTGAGTAAGGAGACTAGGGTCGGTCCCACTGCGAAGGTGACATTTGAGCAAAGACTTGACTCTGCTTGTCTTCCATTCATGTGTTGATGATTCTTGACTGCAGGTGACCCCCTGTCCCATCCCCTTCATTGTGGAGAGTTTATACGCCTTTCTCCTTTGTTCTTGGTGTCATGATCTCCCCGGAGGGGAAGTACACACGCTCACTCTGCCATCACCCACGGAAGGCCCATTCTGGGTTTTGTTTTTGTTTTTTTTCAGCCGTGCAGTGCGGCATATGAGATCTTAGTTCCCTGACCAGGGATCAAGCCTGCACCCACTGCAGTGGAAGCATGGAGTCTTAACCACTGGACCGCCAGGGAAGTCCCCTGTTCTGGGTTTTGATGGTGCATCTGGAGGGACCACAGTTGGGGTGGGCTGTGACGGGCTATCCTGCATGCAATGCCGGCAGCGGCCCAGGCAAACCGAGTCCCCAGATGGGTGGGAGGAGGGGGGAAGAGGCTCTCCCTCCAACAAGGGGCCAAAAAGGAGCCGAGGATGCAGAGTGGAGAGCAGGACTCCGGGTGACTGGGCGAGTCACTGCCCCTCTGGGCCTCTGTTTCCCCAGCAGTAAAATGAAGGGCCGGGTCCAATTTGCACCCTCTCCCTTCTTCCCAGAGTAGATGGTCCGGGACACCCAGAGAGCATCCGACGCTGAGACTTTGCAGTAACTGATGGGGAAATGTCTGGAAGCTAGAGTTCTTGGGTTCTTTAAATCCTAGCACAGGGCAATGTCAGCTTCAGGGTATTTCTCTGGGAAGGAGACTGGAGAAGGGCTGGGACCACAGCACTTTCCTCATCTGACCCAGAGGCCAGCTGAAGGTGATGGCAGAGAAGCACATACACATTTAATGTCCCTGTTCTCATCCTCCCTTTTCATCCCCAGAGTCAGCAGAGAGGCTGACTCCTGCCCCACATTACAAAAGAGGAAACTGAGGTTCAGAGACAGCGAGCGACTTGCCCAAGGTCATTCATGATACACGACGGAGCCTGGTCCTCAGGTCCCTTTGAATGTGCTCCTTCCTTGGGATGGGAGGACAATCCTCACTGCAGGGATGAGATGAGAATACTGTCTACTACAAGTGACAAACCCATCTCAAACATGCTGAAGCAAAAAAAGGAACCTTACAGCTCATTGATTCAGTCAGGATAGGCTGGGTTATGCCGTGGAAACAATCAGCCCCCAAATCCTAGCAGGTTAGAATAAAAGATTTCTTTCTTGCTCACAATACGTGTCCATCACAGGTGAACTAGAAGTTCTGCTCCACATCTCCCCACTCGAGGCCCCAGGCTGAGGGAGAAGCCACCATCTCACACATCACTGGTCACCGTGGCACAGAGGAGCACTCTGAAGGGCATCACGACGGTCAGTTCAATGCTCTGGTCCAGAGGTGAGACTTACCACTTCTGCTCACCACTCATTGGCCAATCCTGGTCATGTGGTACCATCTGACCACAAGACGGGGCAGAAGGCCGAGAGCTGGACATACTTGGTGAACAGTATGACTTCCATACTCGGGTACCTCGAAAGTCCAGGGGGAATGTAGTTTCAGGCATGGCTGGACCCAGGAGCTTAAGAGGATATTACCAGGAGTATACGCCCACTTCCCAGCTCTGCTTTCCAGTGTGTTGGCCTCATATTAGGTGAGCTGTTTCTTCCTGGTGCCCCCCCGCCTCCCCAGTCCCACCACCCAGCAGCTCCAGGCTCAGTCTAGCCCTGCAGCTGAGCAGTCCCAGCAGGAAAAGCGTACGGACCAGCTTGGTCACATGTCTGAGCCTGAACTGGCCCTGAGGCCGGGAGGATAGAATACTCTCTTGGCCAGGCCTGGGTCACTCCCAGAGCTGGGGTCAGCCACCCCAACGATGCTGTGAGGGCAGAAGCACGGGCACCCACAGGTGTTTGCTGAGAGTTTCTTCGCCCCTGACCTAGGTGCCTTCCAGCAGAGCAAGGTGAGGACAGCTGGACCTGGGATCAGGAGCCCAGAGCCCAAGTTCTGACTCTGACATTTAATTGTGTGTGACCTCAGGCAAGTCAGCAGCCCCTTCTGCACCTTCATTTGTCAGATGGATACCCTGCCCCTGGGAGCCTGCAGATGGAAAAGGGCTAGGTCAGGAACAGAATGTGGCATCCTCCTGCCTCTGAAGACAGGGTCATTAGCAATTCTGGCCTGGACTCTGGGTGACAGGGAACTGCCTTCCCCACCCCCATGTGTTCAGGGCTCAGTCACACCTCCAGGCCTTCGCTCAAGCTCTTCCCTCTGCCTGAGTAGCTGGTGTCCCTAACAACTCCTATTCATTTTTCAAAGCCCAACAAACACCACCTCCTCCCTGAAGCCCCCCAGGGCCTTCCTGCTGCCTGTCTGGGCTCCAACCCGTGGTGTGCCGGGTCTGCCTCATACCAGCTAGGAGAATTGATTGTAAACATCTCTTCCAACCCCATGTTTAAAGCCATCAAGTTGGTAGCTTGAAATTGACTGTGGTAAAAGTGTTCACACCATGGAAATAAGCAAACACTGCAAATCAGGCTTTACTGAGGGCCCACTAGGTGCCTGACGGGGGGTAAAGCCGTGAACAAAAGAGGCAAAGTTGTTGCCTTCATGGAGCTTAGGTTTGATATTTCATCCTTGTCTCTAGCAACTGTTTATCTCCATCCATTTATCCAACTGCTCTTCCTTCAAGCATTTCACCATGCTTTTATCCATCCATCCACCCACCAATGTGCCCACTTGTCCATAAATCATCCATCCACCCCGTCCTACTAATCTGGCCTCCCAGGTGGGCCAGTTCCTGTCTCCGTCTGCACCCACATTTATGAGCTGGGTCCCCTTCAAAGACAGAGCTGGTGAGTAGCCACGTCTGGCCCAGGCCAGAGCCCCATCCCCCCGACCCCCGGCCTGGCATCAGCCAGTGTCCGAGGTGTCCCCTCCCCCTACTCCCTGGCCCAGAGCTGTGTGTGCTCGAGAGAGAGCTGAGCTGCTTCCACGGGGAGCCTGGGGCTCATGGGGTGCCTGGAACCTGTGGCCTCCTTGAGGGTGTGAAAACCACGGCACACCTTGACCCAAGCGTCTCCAGGGTGACGGAGGGGGATGGTGAGGGCTGCTCACACCTGCAGGAGCTGCGGTTTCACACTTGAGCTCCCATCCGAGCCTCACGCCTTGATCCCAGGTTAACAGTCCCACTATCAAGACCACCAATGTTCTAGAACTTTCAGAACCAAAGAATCCTGTGTTCTCTCAGTGACTTCTTCCAACATCTCCTTTTACAAAAGAGTCACAGAGAAACCATCAGCAGGGTCGACAGCTGAGCCCTCGTCCAAAAGCAGAGACAAGCCAGGGCTTCAGGCATCACCTGGCATGCAGCCTGGCCTTTGGGGAGGACCACAGGCCAGGCAGGTCCAGGCCAGGGTAGGGATTCCCCTCAGGGCTCTGAGAGCCCGCGGCTGAATCAGACTCTGCTCCTTTAACCCTGCTTCCCGGCCTTGGAAACGCAGCCTCTGAAGGTGAGCACCCTTAGGAGGAAAATGATCTCTTCTCTTTCTTTCTTTCTTTTTTTTTTTAAGTATGAGTTGTATGCAATACGCAGCACCAATATCGAGCTCCTGTCCAGAGCTGACGTTCAATAAGGTGCCTTCAAAACGTCACAAACAAGTATTTTCTTAGCATCTTAAATTCACATTTCAGCAGTTTCTCTGACAAATCATCAAAAAGAACTTGACTTCCTCCAATTCCCCAGGACAAGCAAGGAAGATGCCAGGGGATCAGGACCACCGTGCCATTGCTGCCGAGTCCGGCCTGCGGCCCTCCCCAGTGTGAGTGCCAAGGGGAGCGTCCTCTCGCTGTATCCCAGCACCCGCATGTACTCAGTAAATGTGCTCAATAAATATTTCTGGGGTGCATAAAGGGAACAACAAAATGGGCAGCAGGAGGCAGAAAAAGAAATCTTGGCTGGTGAGGGGCTGATTCTAAGAAACTAAGCTGATTTTAAACCTGGAATCCCCCAAGTGCCCCTCCGCAGGTACCTGGGCTGTGTCTGGTTTCTCACTCCCACCCACCTCCAGCACAAGCCTTGGTCCTGGCCGCAGAAGGAAGGAAGCTGACGTTTTTTGAGAGTCTGGGCTGCACCCTGTACATGGGCGACCTCTCCAATTTCTCCCCAGGGTAGGTCAGGCCGCCCCCATTATTAAGACAGGAAACTCCAGCCCAGAGAGGGGAAGTGACTCACCCAAGGTGGCACAGCCAGGAGGTGTCAGAGTCAGGATTCAGACCCAGGTCCACTGGCTCCCCCCAAAATCTTCCCACCCCCAGGGTCACTGTGGGCTCGCTTGGTCCCCTTCCCCTCCCCCTGAAAGGCGATAAGGAACAGTCTGGACTTTGTGCGGCTCTGCAGGCAGGACCTGGGGGGCTGGGCTTGGTGTCTGTCCCAGGCAGTGCCCTGGTCTCGGCACGTGACCCGGGGGTCACCCACGTGCCTCGGAGGGAGGGAGGCTGTCATCACGTGCCCACAGACACACGTGCGGCTCACACACGCGCACGCAGGAAGCTCACGTGCGCAGGAAGCTCACGTCGGCACAGACACACGAGTGGCCTTGGGAATATGGCAGAACCACAGGCGAGCTCCGTGTCCACAGGCACGCACGCTACTCCCACGCGCAGCCACGCCAGTGGGCACCTGAGCCCCAGACATGCACTGTAAACACGAGGCTCAGGGGTCCCAGCCGGGAGACCAAGGGCTGCAGGCCTCGTTACACCTCAGCCCAGGTGACCCTGTCCGTGGCTCGTGGCTCAGTGGCATGGCCAGCTCTGGACGGCCAGTCGGCCTCACTAGCTGGCCTGGGGCCCAGGCCCTGCAGGTGGAGGGGCCATGACCACCCACTGGCGGAGGTAGCTCCTGGGGGGCCCTTCGTCCCTGGGGCTACTGAAGTCATGCTCCACGGGGCTGCCGCAGTCAGAGTCCACAAAGCCGCTGTCAAACGTGTCCATGTCCAGGCCAGCTGGGGGTGAACCTGCCTCGCTGTCCGACACCCCTCGGGGCGACCCGCCATCCCAGGGTGGCCCGGGGGCCCAACCCTCCTCATCCTTGAGGTGCAGCTTTATCCTGCCAAGGAGGCTGCCCAGGGGGTCCCCTGGCCCGGCAGGGCCACTGGCTGAGACGCAGCCACAGGATAGGACTGTGGCCCCCATGCCCGGAAGCGAGTCCTCCGTGCCCGGGCCAGGCTCCAGGCCGGTGTCCAGGTTCAGGGCTGGGTAGCCGTCATCCCCGCAGGTGCAAGGCCAGGTGCACAGCCCTTCTGCGTCCACCACGGTCACCGTGTCGATGGATACCAGGCCGTACGGCCGGTCCCTCTCCTGGCTGTGAGCTGAGCTGCCCAAGCTGCCGGCGGTGGAGTGGGCTGGGCCCCAGGAGCCCGGCTCAAGCACCCCGTCGGCTTCCACCAGGTCTGGGGGCTCTGGCAGCTCTGTGGGCACCAGCCCCTTGGCTGCAGTCTGCGGTAGGCACTGGCTGTGCATCTCCAGGGACAAGGGCACCCCTGGGCTCCAGGATCTCAGTTCCAGGCTGGAAGCAGTGAAGGGGGTGCCCACCCATTTCTGCGAGAGAGAAAAGGAGGGAGAGTCATGGATGGGATGGGGGACAAGGGGTGGCGGGGGAGCATATCAACAGACAGACACAGAGACAAGACAGACAGCAAGAGAGAAAGAGACAAAGACTCCAGAAGATAAAGAGAGAGATGGGGGTGGGGGGAGTTGAGCACCGTGCTGTGTCCCTATCCAGGGACAGTCCCTGTCGCCGTCCCGGCCTCCCTGGGCCTCAGTCTCCCTGCCTGTAGCAGGGAGCTACGGCCCTCAGCAGCCTGCAGGCACAGACAATCTGCTGCTCGGTGGCCTGGGGTCTGTATGGGTGCGGGTCCAAGATTCCCAAGCTGTGGGGACGAGGGGAGGGAGGCCCTGAGAACTGAGTGACAGAGCCTTCACCAGGCCTTCTGTTTTATGTCCTCGGGGAGATTTCTCGAAACCACGCATTCTTCTGTTTGTGTCCTCACTAGAGTGGACACATGACCAGGGAAGAAGCCCCACTTCTTCTGGTCACGGCTGTGTCCCCAGAGGCTCACACAGTGCCTGGCACCCAGTAAGCACCCAAGAAATGTATATTAACTAAATGAATGAATGGAGTGAATCAAGGACCAGCCACTCAGAATAGATAAGGGCTGTGGGGTGACAATGGACTGAGGCAGCTGTCCCTAAACTTTAAGGATCCCCCTGCCCTCACCTGCCAGGGGTCCCACTCATGACACAGGGTCTCCATCCAGTTGGCAGAGAAAATCCCTGAGAACCAAAATCTCCCAGTTTTGAGCCTACTCCATCAGAAAACTCCTCTCAGAACCCTGCTGAGGCCACTACCACTGATTTGAAGTCACTTCTCAGCTGTGTGGCCTTGAGCCAGTTACTTACCCTCTCTGTGCCTCAGTTTCTGCATCTGTAAAATGGGCCCGCTAATAGTCCCCACTCCACAGGGTGGTTGTGGGGATTAAATGATAAATTAAATAATATCTGTGGCGCTCCTAGCAGAGTGCCTGGTGCACAGCAAGTGCTGTAAGAGTATTGGTAAAACAAACACAAAATAGATGTGATATTTGAGCTTCAGGGAAAGTGCAGAGGAAAGAGGAAAGGGTTTATCCAATGTGGGCTGCAGCCTAGGCTCCTCCCCTGCCAGGCTCTGAGCCTCAGTCTCCTCGTGGTTCCCCTGGGATGGTGGAGCACACCCTCCCCACTTGCAGGGGCTGCTAAGAGGATGAAAGGGTGGAGGTGAGACAGCGCTCAGTGAGTGCCAGGCAGATGGCATGTCGCACTTCCTGACTTCCAGACTCTGCTGGAGCAGATGGGTTACCACATCCTCTCTGCGGTGACTGCCGCCACCAGGTGGGGGGTGGTAAATAGGCACAGAGAACCCAAGGGCGATGGCGCTGGTAGCGGGGGTTGGGGCCTGGATGGGGCTGGTGTATCTTGCAGGCAGGGCCATATCCTTCCCAGAAGCTGCTCCCTCCCCACCTCCATAGCAAGGGCTTCTACCAAAGGACCAGGAGGCCACTTCGTGGCTCAAGGGACCACCTGGCTCACCCTCTCTCCCAGTTTGGCTCCTTGGGCTGGGAAATGCTGCAGGATCTTGTTTAATTCTTATGCCAACTCTGCCCCACTGGAATTATTTCCTGCACTTTGCATGTGCAGAGACTGAAGCCTGGTTCCAGCCCGGGTTGGGGATCTGGGTGCCCCGGGCCTACAGGGTGGGGCTGGTGGTCTAGATGTGTGGGTGGAAGCAAGCTCCCAGAGTGTGAGAGGCTCCCAGGGGCTCATCATGTGGTGGGGACACTCACCTTGAAGTCTCCACTGTGGCCCACGTACAGGGGCTGGAAGAAGGGCTCTGGGCTGGGCACCTGCACCCACACATTTTTCCATAGCCTGGAGGGCAGAGACGAGGTGAGCCCCCCGCACCTCCCAGAGGGCAGCCGGGCCTCCCGCTCAGAGGCTCCCCAAATGTGTCCTGCGGGAGGCTCAGAGCCTCCAAGACACACCCAGGCCCCTCCCTTCCGCCCCTCTGCCCCAGGCCTCAGTGTTCACATCTGTAAAATGGGGCAGCGAGTCTCCTGAAGGTGCTCCAAGTTTAAGGGCTTGGCTGCCTGTTCTCTGCTAAGCCAGTGCTGGCCCCTGAGCCGTGACTTCCTCCTCCACCACCAGGGATGAGCCAACAGCCAATTCCATGGGGCTGTAGGGAGGGGTCAGGAAGTGTAGGCACAGCGCCAGGCACCCCAGCACCCAGAGACTGGTCTGCAACACCCTCTGTGATTCGCAGGCTTCTCTGCCTGGAACAGGGTATGCAGGGCCCCCGCCCAGTGTCTGCCACTTAGCAAGGGCTCAGCCCCAGCCAGCAGCATGCACGAAGGCCAGGGGAGCTCAGGTTTTATCAATGTTTTTAATCAGCATCAGCCCTTCTCTGGATGGCCACGTTCAGCAGAAACCCAATACATAAAGAGATAAAAGCAAAACCTCTGGTGCTGAAGCAGGATTGTCAGGGGGGTTATTCCACCAGCCCTTAACCCCCACCTGGCGGCCCCTCCTGACCCTCAGGACTCAAAGCTTAGAATTCACTGGACAAGATCACAGCTGAGGTCACTGTTACGAGCACAGGTCGAAATTCCTTCTCCTCCACTTCACTGCTGTGTGACTTTGGGCAAGTTCCTAGACAGCTCTGTGCCTCAGTTTCCCCATTTGCCAAATGGAAGTAAATGCCGTGTATCAAGCTCATCTGGCTGCTGTGAGGGTTAAGCATGTGCTCCACACAGTGCCCAGTTTAGTATCACCATCACTGTCATTACTATTGTCATGGTGACAGGTGTGTCCTCCAGTCCCGGCCCAGGCTGAGCCCCTCCCTGCCACCCTGTTCCCTGGCCTCACCTCCAAGCCTGATGGATCTTCGGGCCTAAGATGACAAGGATGAGGCATACGAGGACCAAGATGGGAAGCAGTTGAGGGTACAAGTCTCCCTTTATCTCTGGGAAGGAAGAAAACACTGGGTGAATTTGACCAACCTCTACGAGAGGCCACCTGGGCTGGGTGTGGAGGGCACTGGGTCTGGGCTGGAGTGGAAGTGGGTGGGAAGGCTGCTGGTGCCTCGCGGTGGGATGGACCTGGCTTCAACTCCTGCTCCCACCCCCACCCTAGGCAAGTGATTTCATCTCTCTGAACCTCAGTTTTCTCATCTGCAAAATGGCGATAATAATTCCCACTTCACAGATACGTTAGGAGGATCAAAGGCCCCGCCAGGAGAGGCACCTGGCACCCAATGCAGGGCCTGGCAAGCAGGGGCCCCAGAAATGCTGTGGAACAGCTACAAGGGGATGCATGACTGAGTGGGAACCTTCCAGCCGTGCTGAAAATCTCAGGGCTCAGGGCTGCTGCACTAGGACAAGATTTAGTACAAGGAGTGGGTGTCCATCCCTGCTTCACATCTTACCTTCTGGCTGGGTGTGAAAGACGACTGGGTCACTCCACTCGCTCCAGGTCCCCTGGAAGGAGGAGCGAGGCTGGGGCCCTGCCCGCACCTGCAGCTCGTAGCTTGAGCCTTTGTGGAACTCCAAGGGCAGGAGAGAGACGCTTCTCGAATCCACTGAGATCAGCTTTCTCCCTGGACTCTGCCAACCCAGGGAAAGGATGCGCTGGGTTAGGACCGCCCAGGCCAGCCCCCGCCTCCAGCAGAACCACCCTTTACCAGCCCCCAGGAAAGGGGTGGAGTTTCTCCTGGCAAGTCTCCACCCCCTCCACAAGAGTCAGTCTGAGCTCTGGCCACTCCGGTGTGGGCAGCACAGAGCCGTGGGCGCTGCCCTGGCCTTGCCTGTGATACAGTGCTTTGGTCGCTTTCTCTCTGAGCCCAGCTCAGTCACTCACAGCCCCACAGAGGACCCTGCCTGCTGGGCCTGGGAATGTCCCGGGAACAGCAGTGGCCATTCCTGGGCATGTTTAGCTGGCAGCATTCCGGACTTCGGACACTTCTGTAATTCTTCAACAGTGGCTACTTTCAACAGTGGGCATTTCTGGGCGTCTTTAACGACAGGCGTCTTAGCAATGGGTACCTCTGGAAGTCTTCCACTGGGGATGGTCTAAACTATGGTATTTATGAAAATCTTAAACTGGGACCATTCTAAAGGATGGATAATTCTAGAACACTTCAGCTGTGACTGTTCTAAATAGTGGGCCATTCTGGAACTCTCCAACACTCTAAACAAAGAATGCCTCTAGAAGCCTTCACCCCGCCCCAATCCTCTGAGGGTCTCACCAGAGCCCAGGGGTCTCCGAGCTTCCTGTACCGCAGCTCATACTGAAGTTTGCCCTTCAGCGCGTACAAATTGTAATCGGAGCTCCAGGAGATGTTATAATGTCCGGAGAAGGTCACCGTCACATTGAAAGGGGGAGATGGCTTGACTTAGAGGAAAAAGCCAGAAAGATAAAATGGGATGAGATTTTGCAGCAGCTGAGAATGATGCTCTCCTTGATGAGATCAAGACTAATGACCCTGAATGACTTGGGGTAAAGCATCCCCTGTCTCTGGGCCTTAGTTTACTCATCTGAGAAATTTAGATGAGTCTAAAGTGGGGGTGCTATGACTCAGGGGGGCAAGAATGCAGACTGGCGTAGCTGGGGGCCGGGGAGCGGGGGGACACCAACGACACCCACTCATTCTCCATTTCTTTTCTAAATGATGGCATCATTTTCTTTTTATGTGGGCCTCTCACTGTTGTGGCCTCTCCCAACTGTGGAGCACAGACTCCGGACGCGCAGGCTCAGTGGCCATGGCTCACGGGCCCAGCCGCTCCGCGGCATGTGGGATCCTCCCGGACCGGGGCAGAAACCCGTGTCCCCTGCATCGGCAGGGGGACTCTCAACCACTGCGCCACCAGGGAAGCCCGAATCACTTTCTTTTAACTCTAGCTTCCTTGAGAAGTCAAAAGACTGTAATTAGCATCATGCTAATTAATTAGCACCAATTATGCTAATGATGGAAGTTACCACCTCTGAGTGCCTGCCGGGCTGCTCTACAGCGAGCATTTTGACGCCTGCAGGGGCCCTGAGAATTTGATGTGACTGTTGTCATCTCCCAGACATCTTCTGGAAAGTGCGGGAGCAGAGATCTGGGCCACAACACCACGCCCTCCTGGGCTCTGTGATCCGGCTTGCCATATGCCCCTGTCTTGGGGATCTTAGCTCCTTGGGACAGAGGTTTTGTTCTCCAGGTCAGTGCTGTGTCCGCAGCTCCTAGGACAGAGCCAGCACACAGCAGGCCCTCAAGAGATACTTGTTAAACCAACAAATGAACCTTCCAGGGATTCCAAAAAGGAACTCTGAGGCTACGGACGACTCAGCACCAAGGCCTGCGATGTTCAGGAGGCTGCGGCGAGGGCTTTATTGTCATTGCTATTTCAGCCATAGGTCCTTTGGGACTGGAATAACTGCTAAGCCCTCTCCTATTTTCCCCAGGCCGACGGAGACCTGGTTTTCCACTTCCCTGGACGTCCTGGGCTGGGTGGTGAGGACCAGAGCTGGGGATCAGGGATGGGGTCAAGGATGGGGGCCCAGAGCCCAGGAGGGGGAAGGGAGTAGAACACTGCCCCCTAGCTTCAGGCCCTGGCAGGGAGGGGGAGAGGGAGGGCGCCAGAGAGAAATGGGACTTGGAGCCGCCCTGCGAGGTGGAGGGGCCGTGGAGCAGTTCCTTCTCCTCCGCAGGGGCAGGGGGAGGCTTGCAGTCTGCCCTGCTCACTCAGAGGGGCAAGGGGCCGCCCCTGCTCCCACGCCTGGATCTGCATGGCTGAGTGAGCGTGTGCGTATGTGTGCATATGGGCGTGTGTGAGAGAGCGTGGGCCTGTGTCCAGGCTGGCTAGGCCCAGGGCTGCTGGGACACCCGTGCATTTGTCCAAGGGTGGATTTATGAGTGTGCGTGTGAGAGACTCTGGGTGTGTCTGCGTGTGTGTGAACCTTCATTCACACCTTGTGCAGTGCGACACCCACTCAGCGAAGTGGTGCAAACCTGGACCCCCTCCAGGTGACAGACACCCTCTCACCCCCCTGCCCCACCACTGGGAACCTAGGGCCAAAATCCCCCAGAGATTCCTCGCAGAGGCTGGGCCTTCCTGAGGAGGGCAGGACTCTCTTAGCAGTTTGCATTTGCATGCCTCTGAGCACAGGCTTCTCACCCCCTCTGTGGAAATCCCACTTTGGGGACACACACACACACACACACACACACACACACACACACACACACTAAAAGCTGCCTCCTGGACCGGCCCTGGGTCTGGACCCACAGAGACAACTTCTTCCACCAGCCAGCACCGCCCCTCCACCCCGCCCCCAGCCTGGAGGGAAATTCCAGGCCTCACCGGAGCTAACGAATGGGAGAAAACTCAGGGAAGTTTTTCTCTTGAGACTCAGTGTCCCCACTTGCCTCATAATGTAGACAGAATCCCTAAGAGTCAGGGTTAAAAGGGCCCTCACTCTACAAATAGGGAACTGGTCCAAGTTCACAGATAGGCAGGGCTGAACCAGAACTGAAGGCCGAGATCCTGGGTCCCAGTCCAGCTCCTTTTCATACCGCGGCTGCCTCTCTTTGGTTAAAGCTCAAACCTAGTTATCAACCCGTCACACCTTAGTAAATATCGGTGCACCTACAGAGCAGAACTCTAAGGGGAGGTAAGGACATAGGACAGGTCAGCTATGATGGTGGGGGAAGGGGAGCCGTCTCAGGGACCATGTGTCCTCCTCAGCTCTGGGGTCCAAGGGATACTCACTGCTTTTAGCCAGGACAAAGCTGCCGCACTCCTGGGAGTGGTTGCCCAAATGGTCTGTCATGTTGACACTGAAAACGTCGTCAGCCATGTATTGGAACACATCCATATGGCACGTGTACTCTGCATGCGTGGCATTGTGGGTGGACCAGCAGAGGCTGCAGGAGGTGACCTCGTCCTCCAGTTCTCCATATGAGTCTTGCCTTCAAGGACAGAGCAGCTGGTTATGGCTGGAAGCCAGCGGGGCTCAGGGCACAGGGCCAGGACCCCAGCCCAGAATCTTGGGGCTGGGAGGGAGTTGAAGTGGTGCCGGGGGTCACCTGGTCGAATTACCCCTTTCCCCGGGAAGATACTCCTCCCCTGAAGTAGCCCTGATGGATGGTGTCCAGGCTCGGCTTGTATGCCTCCAAGGGACCAGGAACTCACTACCTCATTTAAGGACAGCAGCTTTTAACTTTGGAAATTTGGGCCATTCTTGCCTGGACTGAGCCTAAATCTGTCCCTGTCAGTTCCATCAACTGTATCACTGTCTTACAGAAAGGGTGCTAAGCATTTCAGTTCTCCTTCCTGACCTCCTCTGTCCAACATCTGCTGAATACCTAATAAGTGCTTGTGCTCAGGGCCAAGATAAGAGCCAAATGAACTTCATCCCCTGCTTTGGGTGAACTACCAGGGAGGCTATTGGTATAAGGTTGGGGGAAAATGCTCTGGCTTTTTAACTGCCAGTGGGCAGAAACAGTGGGTTTTGAAGTATGTATAGGAGTTCACCAGATATTTATTTCCCTACCTACATCTTCAGGCTGTGAACATGACCACACTTGAAGGCTAATATGGATGTGTGGACTCTGTTATTTGCTAAATATTTGCTGGAATAGAAACTTCTGCTGAATAAAGTCTCTCTAAACCTCTTGCACAGCAGCTAGGAGAATCTTTAAAAACTGCCTGTCACCCCATGCCTAAAACCCTCGGGTGGCTTCTCATCACCCACACAATAAAAGCTGGCCCTGGGCTTCCCTGGTGGCGCAGTGGTTGAGAGTCTGCCTGCTGATGCAGGGGACGCAGGTTCGTGCCCTGGTCTGGGAAGATCCCACATGCCGTGGAGCGGCTGGGCCCGTGAGCCATGGCCGCTGAGCCTGCGCATCCGGAGCCTGTGCTCCTCAACGGGAGAGGCCACAACAGTGAGAGGCCCGCGTACCGGTGGGGGGGAAAAAAAAAAGCTGGGCCTTGCTTACCTCTCATCTCCTTTGCTTGTTGTTCTCTCTCACACTGGCTCACTCTGCTCTGGCCCCACTGACCTCCTCGCTATTCCTCAGACTCATTAGTCTCTCCCTACCTCAGGACCTTTACACTTGCAGTGCCCTCTGCCTGCACTGCCCTTTCCCCAGCTCACTGGCTGCCTCCTTCTCACCCAGAAAGGCCTGCCCCGACCCTCCTGGCTAAAGCAGACCTTCTCCCCATGTCACTCGCTTTCCACCCAAGGCTCAAGGTTCCTGGACTTTAAAGCACTCATTATTCTCAGGAAGCATCCTGTTGGTTGTTTATGTTTTTCTTGTCTGTCTCCCCAGCCACTCCCCACCTGCAGTAAGTCAGCTCCGGCACCAGCTGGGACCTTGTCTGTCTTAGGCTCTACTGGGCCCCCAGTGCCTGCAAGTGTCTGGCAAGAGCTTAATAAATATGTTCTGAAGAAGTAACTGAATGAACGAATGGATTGGTGATGACAGAATGAAAGCCAGCTGTTCTTTATCCTGATCAGCACGTTGACAAAGACTCTCCTTGACCAGGCTCAATGCAGGCTCCTCAGAACTCTCTCCTCAACGAGGCCCTGACTTTGGGACTCCCAAGCTTGTCTCTGCATTGTCTAATGTTAGCAAGAATCCTGCTAAGTCATTTTAGCCAGAATCTTCCATCCTTGATATCTGATCGAATTCCTCATCCTCCACCACCCCCAGGTGATATAGGCTCACCCTGGGCTTCCATTAGCAAGAATCCTGTTAAGTCAGTTTAGCTGGAACCCCCGCTTACCCCTGATGTTTCCTCTTAGTATTTTTCCATCCATTGACCTGCTCCTTAGCTATAAATTCCTAATTTTCCTTGTTGTATTCGAGTTGAGCCCAAGCTCTCTTCCCCACACCAAAACCCCACGCAGCGGTCCCTACACCCATCATGATGGTCTTTTTTTTTCTTTTTTTAAAGAATCCCTTATATATTCTTTTTTTTTTTAATAAATTTATTTACTTATTTATTTTTGGCTGCGTTGGGTCTTCGTTTCTGCGCCCGGGCTTTCTCTAGTTGTGGTGAGGGGGCTCTCTTCATTGCGGTGTGCAGGCTTCTCATCGCAGTGGCTTCTCTTGTTGCGGAGCACAGGCTCTAGGTGCGTAGGCTTCAGTAGTTGTGGCACGTGGGCTCAGTAGTTGTGGCTCACGGGCTCTAGAGCGCAGGCTCAGTAATTGTTGCGCACGGGCTTCGTTGCTCCATGGCATGTGGGATTTTCCCGGACCAACGCTCGAAACTGTGTCCCCTGCATTGGCAGGCGGATTCCTAACCACTGAGCCACCAGGGAAGCCCGATCATTACGGTCTTGAATAAAGTCTGCCTTACCATTCTTTAACAAGTGCAATGAAAAAGTTTTCTTTAACAATAGGGACCCATGAATCTTGGAGTCAGACTGCCTGTGTTTGAATCTCGGCTCCACCATTCACTGGCTGTGTGACCTTGGGCAAACTGCATAACCTCTCTGAACCCTAGTGTCCTCGTTTTTTAAATGGGAGTAATAATTGTGAGGATGGGAAGTGATGGTTCATGTGAAGTGTAGCAGGATGCCGGGCATGTATTCAGTGTTCAAAAAAATCATGTGGCAGTCTGGTCATCCTGGGGTCTCAAAACCACAGTCTGGCCTGTGTGGGCAAGAGAGTACGGTCTTTGGAGCCCTGCTCGCTGGACAAGTCTCGTGAGTCCTGCATGGACATCTGTAAGGTAGGCACAGTGATTCCCAGCTCCCAGTCCCAGATCACGGTCAGTGATTCTCAGCTCATGGTGAAACCAAAAGCTGTTGGTGGAAGGGCTGAGAGAGCCCCCAGAAGTAGCAGGCATTATTTTTATTGCTAAACTACCTGCCAGGCACACAGTAGGTCCAACTCCGTCTGTGGCCTCTGGCAGTCCTGCCCCACCCCAGCCCTCCAGGCTACCCTGAATCGCATCCCCGAGGCTGGCGAGGTCTGGCCACTTACCAGGTGAGGGTGAGCGTGCCAGGGTGCGGGGCCCATGTCTTCAGGATGCAGGTGACCGTCTGGATGTAATCGGTGTAGCAGACGAGGTCTGAGCAGCCCCAGGCTGGAGGGTCAAGGGACACAGAGACCTTGGTTGGGGTGAGGGCTGGTCGGGGTCAGCAGAGCTGATCACCCCCTCACCCCCTTGAGGGCTGGAGGATGACGGGAAGCAGGGGTCCCAGAGCCAGGATGAATATGATGACCCTAGGGCCACTAAGATTAAGGCCTGGAGCAAGGGGGTCCTTGCCACCTAAGAATTCTATTTTTGAGCCCCCAAAGTTGCGAGGTTGGCTATGGAGACAAGACTCTCCTAACGGGAAACATCATAAACTAAGCGGGTCCCCACCCAGCGCCCTCCCCACAAGCCCTGTGTCCAGACACCAGGTCAGCATCCCTCCTGGCCGGCCTCCCTCTCAAGGTGGTGTGTCCTGAACTCCCCAGTTGCTGGGGGAATCTGCACATCCTGCGAGAGGGATTCGTGTGGTCAGTGAGAGACACATGCTCCCTCTGTTCCCCGCAGCTGGTCCAAGACAGGACATGGACCTCGGTGACCTGGCAGTGCTTCGAGGGAGCAAGAAACCTTCAGAAAACTGAGAAGCCCTTGGATACTTTTGCCAAGATGTCTGTATTATCCTACTGCCCAAACCATCACCACCACCACCAACCAAGTGATACAGGTATGGTCCCCCTCAGGCAATTTTATTGCAAGATTTAATACTCTCCCAACTCCATCGTTAATTGCTTTACTTTGTTCTAAAAATGTTTGACAAAATCCAGTTAATAAGTTTTAGTTTAGTTTTGTTTTGTAAGATCAAGTGCCAACGCTGCTATTCCCCCTGCCTCCACCCCCCACTATTTACCAGAAATTTGTTCCCCTTTTAAATGGATTCATTCTTAGTGGCTTTTTCCTATTTTTCCTTGACTAATGAAGACCCAGGGGTTAGCAGTACATTCCTCCTGGGTCTCCATCTAGGTCAGAAGCTGGATTTGTAGTCAAGAACACTGTCACTGGAAACGTCCTTTATGTCTCCTCCCATCACATTTAACAAATGAGAAAACTGAAGCTCTGAGACTGGGCTACACCTCTTGTCTCGCTCTTGGTCTGGGCTCAGGAGACCCAGGAAAGGCAAAATCTAATCTGTGCTAGTTCTTCACCTCCACACACATGGCGGACACCGCTAATCGATCATGGCCCTCACTCCCTTGGGTGTGGCCTCAGACTCCTTCTCAACACAGTTGAGCGGCTCCAGACAGCCACTACCAAGGGATCTGAGATGTGGAAAGGAACCCTGTTGGAGGAGGAAGTCTCCCTCGGGGAGGAGCACGGGGCCTGTCGGTGGACACAGAGCGGCCCGTTCAGATACTTTGCGGAGAAAAGAGGACTGATTTTGGTAGGACCAAAACCCAGGTGGCTGTGTCCTCTCTGAGTTCATCATATCCTAGTCGTTCTCTTTCAGGGCTCCAGAACTTGGAGAGGAGCTGCCTTTCCTACGTAGACTCAAGGCCACCAAGGGACAGGGTTTGTCCCGAACTTGTAATGAAACATTGGAGAGGGGACAGTAGTCCCTGAACTAGTGTGGACGTGGCATCAGGGACCAGAGGGAGTAAAAACCCTGTCACCGGTCACTACCCTGAGCCCTGCGCAGAGAGCCCCCGGGCCACCCCCACCCCGCCCAGGGCTATCACAGTGTGTGGGAGGCAGTGGGAGCCGTGAAAAGTGCACACGTGACTCGCAAGCGCTCTGAGTCGCTATTTGTAAGCTGGAGACACTGGCCCCTCGGACGGGGTGGGGAGGTATTTAGATGATATCACGCCAGGGCAGCCCAGGCGGCCTGCGTGTGGCACTCACCCAATAAAAGCAGTTAAGACCACGGGAATCAGGCAGATTTGGGAACCCGTCCCAGCTCTGCCACTGCCCGGCTGTGTGGCCGTGGACCCGCCTCTCACCCTCTCTGAGCCTCACAGGCTGTCGGCAGAAGGGAATGAGGATGCTCGGCCCCCGGGACACAGCAGGGGCTTGTTATTTGTGCTCACGGGGTGGGGAGAGGCAGCGGGTGACCCAAAGGCCCTTTAGAGGCTAGGACAGGATTCTGACCGCTCAGAAAGGGAAAATAAAGGAGACTGACATCTGTTTCCTGATGGAGCTATTTGAGGCTTTGGGTCTTTCGGTAAAAACCGGCGTGAAATGCTTATGAGTCAGCACAGCGGCGGCTGAGGGCACCCCTGTCCCCAGGCCAGCTCCCATTCGAGCCTGTGTGCTGTGTCCCACCTCCTCTGGGAAGGCTTCCTGGATCTCTCAGCCCTGACTGCGCCCCCAAGTCTAACACCTGGCCTTTCCCTGCTCGGGTCTCGAACATCTCTCCCTCTGACTGCAACATCTCCTGCTCCTCCGGGGCTTCCTTCTAAGGCTTTGGCTGCTTTTGTCTCCACAGCCACTCTCCCCACCCAGGGAATATGTGTGCTGGCAGTGGATCCAGTGATTGTTGAGAAACATCTCCTAGGAGATGAGGAGAAACTGTGGTTAGATCACAGGCAGGACTTCCTCACGCTGAGAACTGGGAGCCAGCCAAGGCAGAGAGAAGAAGGATGAAGTCCCTCATCCTCCCGCCCCGCTTCCCTGGCCAGCGAGACGTGGAGACCGGGACTCACTTCTGGACAGTGGAGCTCTCTGGTGGGATGGGCTCTAGCTAATGCAGAGATGGCTACTGGACTTGCGCCGGCCGCAAGTGGACAGATGCCACAGACTCTGACCCTGTGGCCTCTACCCTGCCCTGGAGCCCACAAGGCCAGCCCGGCCGCTCTCCACCCACATACCACGGGGCAACTACTTACCCCCCTGGAGCATCAGCAGGAGCAGAGGGGCAGCCCAGCCGCAGAGCATGCTGCCCGCCGGAGCCTGGAAGAGACACACAGGGAGAGGGTGGGCCTGGGGCCTGGGGACCAAGGGGCCCTGAACATCCTCTGGTCCCCATCCCTCCTTTGGAAGACTTGCCTCAGTTTCTTGGATTTGCTTCTGAGAAACAAGAGTTTGAGGAGCCCGTGGCTTCCCCCAAGGATTCCTGTCCCTTAGAAGTGGCTTCTTTGCCCCCTGGATCCCTACCCGCTTCTCCCCGCTTCTGCCTGGGCCCCCAGCACCATCACAAATGAGGAGGATGAAAAGGGGGAAGAGCTCGCTGCTGGTCCCCCCCTGCTAAGCCTGTTGATGTAGCACGACGTGTGCACGTTTATCCATCTAGATAAGAAAGAGGGAGGCAGGGAGGGGAAAGGGGCTTGGCGGGCAGAGATCTTGCGTCCTCTTTCTTACAAAACCCCCATGTTGATGTTAGCCCAATTAATTGGCTTCTTAATGAGTAGCAAATCCAAGATTAGCCCACAAAGGAGACAGTTCCTGCATACCTAAGATAAGTTTAGCCCAATAGCGAGGGTTCCTACCCAAATACAGAGCTCCCCCGGGTTAGCCCACCAGCAAGCATGGGGGAACCCAGCTTGACCATACGAAGGTGCCCTGGACACCCTGATCTGCATGAGATGAAGAAGAGACCTCTTTGGAGACCAGAGCCAGCCTGTCCAGGAAGAGCGGACTTTGGTACCTTGGGCAGAAGAACAACCCACCAGGCTGGCAATGCCAGGCTCTTGCTGGTACTTTGTCCATTGCACCCCCAGCTCTGTGTCTACTTGGGGAGGTACCAGCCAGAAGCCAGTGGGTCCCAAGAACCCTACCTAGATAGATCCCATGGACAGGTGTGTAGCTGGAACAGGAGCTCAGAGGGCTGACCCGTGCAGGGACCAGGTCACACACATGGCTTCTTCCGGACACCATCCCTGAACCCGGCTTCCCCCAGAGCCTACTCTGGCCCCGCTGGGAGCTTCCTCTGAGCTCCCAAACAGGTCACCAGGCAGGCAGTGGTGCAGGGCACGGACAGGTTCAGCTGTGTGGCTCTCGGCTGGTCACTTCCCCTCCCTGAGCCTTAGAAGGAAAGACGGTAAAGCCTGCTTCCAGGATTCTGGTGAGGATTCAAAGCCTCCATTTATAGAATCACTGGGCCCCTGGCATAGCCCCTGGCACACAAACACTCAAGAAACAGTGATGGATACAGGCTTTTAAAGCATCAGAATGGACGGACTCCCTGAGTGATCTACCCAAGAGGTCCCCAAATGTCTCATTTTCCAAAAGTTGGCCATATTTGTAGATCATGTGTACTATTATTTATTTAATATATTTTCTATAAACAGACCCTATTAAAAATTTAACTCCAACTTCAACCTAAGCAATAATGCACATAGTTGTGTATTTTTTCCCCATAGCTGTGTATCATTCCCCAGTCAATGATTGTAAAGCATTTGAAACAGTGCCTGGCATATAGCAGATGTTATATAAGTGTTTCTTAAACAAAGCAATCAACTTACCATAAAACAAAATGCAGTGAAATGTAAAAACTAAATACAAGGAAAACAAAAGACAGTAATTGAATTTTAGTGAGATACTATTCCCTGCTTAAGACTCTGATGGGGCTTCCCTGGTGGCTCAGTGGTTAAGAATCCGCCTGCCAATGCAGGGGACACTGGTTCGAGCCCTGGTTCCGGAAGATCCAACGTGCTGCGGAGCAACTAAGCCCGTGTGCCACAACTACTGAGCCCGCATGCCACAACTACTGAAGCCCGTGCGCCTAGAGCCTGTGCTCCGCAACAAGAGAAGCCACTGCAATGAGAAGCCCGCGCACCGCAACGAAGAGTAGCCCCCCCTCGCCACAACTAGAGAAAGCCCGCACACAGCAACGAAGACCCAATGCAGCCAAAAATAAATAAATAAATTTATTTTTTAAAAAAAAGACTCTGATGAGTTGGAGATCTAGTTTGCCTTTGTTTAAAAAGGGAGATTAAAGAGTATTAGAGAGGTGTTGAAGACATACTAGCATCAAGCTGAGATTCTCACCCACTCCCTCATCAGAGGATAGAAAGAAATTTGAAAAAGGTCTCACTCTCTCACTAGGGGGTCCAGGGATATTTAACACCATCTTAAACAAGCCACTCAATTCTGGGAAACATCAGCCTTGAATGATGACGTCTTCTCCTGTTTCCACAGCACCAAGTAGGAACACCTCCCGGTCCCACTACCCTCCCTGCCCTGAATCCACCCCTTATGGGGCTTCCCACTCAGCTGACTCCTGAGGGCAATAGCAATTTACTCCCCACATGCACCCAGACCAGCAGGTGTGCTTCCTGAGTGAAGGACAGAGGGTGCCTTGCAGCCTCCTACAGAGCAGTGAAGAACACCTGGCTTGGAGTCTGCCAGGTGCCAGCTGTGTGACCTTGGGCAAGTTCCTGACCTCTCTGATTCTCTGTTTTCTTATCTTTGTTGTAGGCACTAAATGCATTATTGCATGTGAAGCATTCCAGCGCAGTCCTGGATGGGATGGAGCCCTAAATTGGTGCTTATCCACCAGGCTCCAGTGCCTAGAAATGATTTCTGAGGTTGTGGTCCTTCAGACTAAAAGTTGGCCAAATTTCAGGAGAGTCTGGGGATGTGGAGAAGATTGGGGGGAGGAAGTCAAACGGAAGCAGGTACTATGGAGAATACAAAGTGCTTAACTTCACAGTCAACAGAGAAATGCAAATGAAAACCACAATAACATGCCATTTAAATTTTATCAGATTAGTAAAAACTAAAGATCTGACAACATCACATGTTGCTGAGGACACAACGTAATGGGAACTCTCATTTACAGCTAGTGGAGATGTAAATTAATACAATTAGTCTGGAAAATAGTTTGGCATGGTCTAATAAACTTGAACAAGTGTTTACCCTAAGACCCAGCAATTCCACTGTGAGGTACACTACCAAGGAAACACTGGCACGTGTGTACAAGAAGCATAGGCAGAAATGTTTATAGTGGCATTGATTTTAATATTGAAAAACTGGAAACAACCTAAATATACATAAGCAAGAGAATGGAACGATAAACTATGGTGTAATCACTCAATGTGAAAATGAATCATAGCTTCACACAACAAAGCAAATGACTCTTACAGAAAAGCAACAACAACAACCAAAAAACCAACCAAAAAACCCACGAAGCAAATGACTCTTTCTGAAGCAAAAGAAAGATTAGAAAAGAACACAGGCATAATAACACCATCTGTGTAACACTTAACACCATGTAAAGCAGCTCTATATATTGTTTGGGTGAATATACATGTGTCCTGAATATAAAGAGAAATCCAAGGGAATGAAAAACATCAAATCCTGAATAGCGTAGATAAGGAGGGGATGTGATGAAGTGAGGGTCTCCAGGGGTCTCAACAGTTTGGTAAAACTGAGTGAAGCTACCATGGGTGTTGATTATGTTTTTCTTTATACCTTTTTGTATGTTCAAACTATTTCATAACATTTTAAACGTAAGTGAATCTTGGATTTATAAAATAAAATGTGGCCACTTCTGGCCATGATGGAGCTGGTATCTGAGTAACCCTCTTACTAAGAACAACTACAAGAGGAGAAAAAAAACCCACTAGAAAGCATGAGAAAGCAACCAAGTTAGATAGTACTTGAGAGGCCAGGGTGCCAGAGAGAAGGAAAATGTGTTGAAATTCTGCATGCAATGTCCCCTCAAATAATTTGCCAAGTCACTGCAGATGAGTTACATTCCAGGAAACCTAGCAGAAAGCATCTGGTAACAGGCTAAAACGCTAAGAAGAGATTTTGTCAGTTTCACAATGCTAAGGAAAGAATCAGAGTCTAAGAAAAATGGGCCCTGATAAATACCCAGTTATTCAGGAAAGGCTATGTCTTGGGAATAAGAAAAATCAGAAATAGTTCAATCTTCACTGCATCAAGATGATCTGCCTACATGCCATATGTCTACTAGAAAAAAAAATTAAAACCTATCTGGAAAAACTTAGCTTAATCTAAAGCCTCCATACTTCCCATACACAATGTCCAGCATTGAATTAAATTGATAAGACAAACTAGAAAACAGTACCAAATGACCAAAAGCCAAGAAGATACAACCAAAGCAAAACCAGAAACAGACCCATAAGTGATTCAGAAAATGGCCTTATGAGATAGGATTTAAAATAACTATGATCAGTATGTTCAAGAATTCCACCAGAAATATGGCATCTGTTTAAAAGTAGAAACTCTAGAGCTGAAAAATGCAAGAATTGAAATTTATAAGAACTTAATAGATGGATAAAGGAACAGATTAGAAAATCAGAAGATAGGATTGGTGAACTGAAAGATTGGTAGAAAATGAAGATTGAAGCACGCAGAGAAAAAATGTTTAAAAATACAGAAAAGAGCAAAAGAGACACATGAGACCTTGTGAAAAGGTCTAACATAAATGTATTTGGAGTCAAGAAAAAGAGGAGAGAGGATAACTCAGAAGCAATAATAGAGATACTGGTTAAGAATTTTTCAAAACTAACAAGAAACCTTAAGCTACAGATTCTAGTTCTACAACCACCCCTCCCCCGCCACCCTAAAACAAATACAAAGAAAACCACATCTAGGCACATCATAGAAAAACTGTTTTAAAAATTAAAGACAAAGATATACTTAAAATCCAACTTAGAATGTTATATCCAGCAAAAATATCATCAGAAAAAGTAGGGACGCTCAATACGATAAAGGAATCTACTAAAATCCCACAGTTGATATCATACTTAATGATGAAAAATTGAAAGCTTTCCCTCTAAGATCAGAAACAAGACAAGGATGTCCACTCTCATGACTTTTAATAAACAAGGATGTCCACTCTCATTGTACTGAACGCCTTGGTTCTAGCCAAGGCAATTAGGCAAGAAAAAGAAATAAAAGGCATCCAGAATGGAAAGAAAGAAGTGAAGTATTTCTGTTTGCAGATGATATGCTCTTGTATATACAGCATCCTAAAGAATCCACACCAAGAAAATAAAATGAAACAAAGCAAACAACCAAACAAAAACCATTAGGACTAATTAGTGAATTTAGCAGGATTACAGGAGACAAGATCAATATACAAAATCAACTGTATTTTAATAAACTAGGAATGAACAATCTGAAAATGAAATTTTAAAAGTGATTTCATTTACAATAACATCAAAAAGAATAAAATAGAAATTTAACTAAAGGAGTGCTAGACTGGTACACTAAAAACTATTGTACGAAACATTGTTGAAAGAATAATGGAAGATCTAAATAAATGGAAGGATATCCCATGTTTATGGATTGGAAGACTTAATATTGCTAAGATAACTCCCCCCAAATGATCTACAGAGTCAAAGTAATCCCTATCAAAATCCCAGCTGGCTCTTTTGCAGAAATTGACAAGCTGATCCTAAAATTCATATGGAGATATAAGTGGCCAGAACAAACAAAATGATCTTGAAAAAGATGAACAAAGTTAGAGGACTCAGACTTCTCTATTTCAAAGCTTACTACAAAGCTACATTAATCTACACAGGGTGGTACTGGCTTATTTATACACATATAGATCAATGGAATAAAACTGAGAGTCCAGAAAAAAGGTCATACATTTACATTCAATCGATGTTTGACAAGGGTGCCAAGACAATTCACTGGGGGAAAAGAATAGTCTTTAAAATAAATGGTGGGGGGGCTTCCCTGGTGGTGCAGTGGTTGGGAGTCCGCCTGCCGATGCAGGGGACACGGGTTCGTGCCCCGGTCCGGGACGATCTCACATGCCACGGAGCAACTGTGCGCCACAATTACTGAGCCTGCACTCTAGAGCCCACGCGCCACAACTGCTGAAGCCTGTGCGCCACAACTACTGAGTCCATACGCCGCAACTACTGAGCCCGCATGCTGCAACTACTGAAGCCCGCACGCCTAGAGTCTGTGCTCAAGAGAAGCCACCGCAATGAAAAGCCTGCACACCACAACGAAGAGTAGCCCCCACTCGCCGAAACTAGAGAAAGTCTGCGCACAGCAACGAAGACCCAACGCAGCCAAAAATAAAATAAAATAATTAAAAAATTAAAATAAATAAATAAAATAAAATAAAATAAAATAAATGGTGCTCATACAACTGGGTATCCACATGAAATAGAATGAAACTGGACTCCTATTTCACACCATATACAAAAATCAACTCAAAACGGATCAAAGACCCAGTACGAAGAGGAAGAAGTATTAAACTCTTAAAATAAAATACAGGTGTAAAACTTCAGAACCTTGTATTAGACAGTAGTTTCTTAGACATGAAACCAAAAGCACAAGCAACCAAAGGAAAACAGATATATTGAACTATTTCAAATTTTAAAACTTTTGTGCTTCAAAAGACACTATCAAGAAAGTGAAAAGACAATATAAAGAATGGGAAAAATATTTGCAAACCATATATTTGTTAGTGTTCAGAATACATAAAGAACCCTCAAGATCTAAAAGACAACCCAATTTTAAACTGTGCAAAAGATCTGAATAGACATTTTTCCAATGAGATATACTAGTGACCAATAAACACATGAAAAGATGCTTATCATCATTAGTCATTAGGGAAATGCAAATAAGGACCATGGAGTGACACCACCTCACACCCACTATTTTTAAAAATGGAAAATAAAAAATGTGGGTGAGGGTATAAGGGTGGAACCCTTATACATTGCTGACGGGAATGTAAAATGGTGCAGCCACTATGCAAAACAGTTTTACAGTTTCTCAAAAAGTTAATATAGTATGACCAAGCAATTTGACTCCTAGGTATATAGCGAAAAGAATTGAAAACATATGTTCACAAAAAGACCCTTCTACACAAATGTTCATAGCAGCATTACCTATAATAACTCTAAACTGGAAGCAACTCAAAGGTCCATTAGCTGATGAATAGACAAACAAAATGTAGACTATGCATACAATGGAATATTATTCCACCATAAAAATGAATCAATTACTGATACATGCTGCAACATGGATGAACCTTGAAAATTTATCCAAAGTAAAGAAGCCAGACACAGAAAGGCACATATTGTGTGATTCTGTTTATATGAAGTGCCCAGAACAGGCAAATCCATAGACAGTTAGTAGATTAGTGGTTGTCAAGGGCTAGAGCGTTGGAGGGAGGGGGAATAGGGAGTGACTGCTAATGGGTATAGGATATTTTTGGAGCAATAAAAGTGTTCTGCAGTTAGATAGTAGTGATGATTGCACAAATTTATAAGTATACTAAAAACTACTTAATTGTATACCTCAAAAGAGTGAATTTTATGGTATGTGAATTGGATCTTAATTACAATTTTTTTTAAATGAAGGCAAAATAAATCTTTATTTTTTATACCAAAAAAAAAAAAAAAAAAGCTGAGAGGATTTGTCACCTGTAGACCTGCATCAAAAGACATATTAAAGTGAATTTTGGGGGCAAAAGGAAAATAATCTCAGATGGGAAGCAATTTACTGTAGGAAAGAATGAAGAGCAATAGAATATTATAAATATAAATAATACTGATTGCTGAAAATAATAATGATCATATCTTATGAAGTTTAAACAATATGCAGAATTAAAATACATTACCATGATACCCCAAAGATAAGAAGGGGTGAATAAAGTTAAAGGTCACTGTATTGTCTGGGAAGTGATAAAAATACTAATATAAAGGTAGACTCCAAAAGAAAAAATCAATTACGCATGCTGTAATCGCTAAGAAAAACACTAAAAGAGCTACAAAAGAAAATATAACAAACTAATAGGAAACAGAGATTAATAATTTTTAAAACTTTATTCATCTAAGAAATGGAACAAAGAAGGAAAAGGAACAAAGAATAGATAGGACAAAAGGAAAACAAATAGTAAGAAGTTACACTTAATCCCAAACACCTCAGTATTTTTATTAAATGTATGAACTAATCACTGAAATTAAAGACATAACCTTGAAACCAACACTTTGCATTAAAATAAAGTGAAATTATAGTTTAATCTCATAAATATACTTACAAAAATTGTAAACAAAATATTAACAAATCAAATCTGATGATATATACAGAAGTAAATTATATAGCCTTATCACATGAGGTTTATTCCAAGAATACAAGGGTAGTTTGACATTTGAAAGTCAGTGATCTATTTCACCACATAAACAGAATAAAGAAGAAATTTTATACGATAATTTAATAACTTTTAATACGACATTTAATAATTTGCAACACTCATTCATGATTTTTAAAACACTCTCAGGAAACCAGGAATAGAAGGAGCACTCTTAATCTGATAGGGAGCACACACGCATGCACACACGTGCACACACACACTATATACAACTAACATCCCTAATGGTCAAATATTGAACACTTTATCCTCTAGGGCAGGACAAATGTAAGAATGTCTTGTACTGGAGGTCCTAGTCAATGCAATAAGGCAAGAAAAATAAATAAATTTATAAATATTAGAAAACTATAAGGATTGGAATGATATTATCTTTAAAAGTCCAGATACTTAACAGATAAACTGTTAGATAATAACTGTTAAACAAGGGCACTGAATTTGAGACTAATATAAAAAATATATTTCTAAAGATCAACAAAGTTGACAAACCTTTAGCTAGACTAAGAAAGAGAGGATTCAAATAACTAAAATCAGAAAAGAAAGATGAGACATTACAACTGATGCCACAGAAGTAAAATTGATTATAAGATACAACTATGAATAATCATACAGCAACAAATTTGATAATGTAGAAGAAATGGATAAATTCCTAAAAACCTGCCAAGACTGAATTATGAAGAAATAAGTAGGCTCTAAGTGGACTGCAAAAGCAACAAAAGCAAAGATAGGGAAGTGGGACTACATCATAGTAAAAAGCTTCTGCATTGCAAAGAAAACCATCAACAACATGAAAAGGCAACCTACTGAGTGGGAGAAAATATTTGAAAATTATATATCAGATAAGGGACTAATATGCCAAATATATAAAGAGCTCATACAATCTGATTTTAAAATGAGCAGAAGATCTGAATAGACATTTTTCCAAGGAGAACATACAGACAATAGGTACATGAAAAAAACGCTCAACATCATTAATCATCAGGGAAATGCAAATCAAAATCACAATGAGATTTCACCTGACACTTGTTAGAATGGCTATTATCAAAAAGACAAGAAATAACTAGTATTGGTAAGGATATGAAGAAAAGGGACCACTTGTGCACTGTTGGTGGAAATGTATTTGGTGCAGCCACTATGGAAAACAGTATGGAGGTCCCCCAAAAGATTAAAAATAGAACTACCACATGATCCAGAAATTCCATTTCTGGGTATATACCCAAAGGAAATGAAATCAGTATCTCAAAAATATATCTGCGCCTCTATGTTCATTACAGTATTATTTACAATAATCAAGATATGGAAACAACCTAAGTGTCCTTCAATAGATGAATGGATGAAGATGATGTGGAATAGACATACAATGGAATATTATTCAGCCATGAAAAATAATGAAATCTTGCCATTTACAACAACATGGATGAACTTCGAGGGTATTATGCTAAGGGAAATAAGCCAGACAGAGAAAGATAAACACTGTATGATCTCTCTTATATGTAGAATCCAAAAATAATAATAATAAATAAGTTCATAGATACAGAGAACAGGTTGATGGTTGCCAGAAGAAAGGAGTGGGAGGTGGGAGGAGTAGGTGAAGGGGGTCAAAAGGTAAAAAGAAAAAAAAATGTGGTGCATTACTGAGCAAAAACAACAACAAAAAAGCAGCAAAAAAAATTTTTTTAATGTATGTACTTGCAATGAGAGTCTTGTTCAGTGTAGTTAAATTTCATGAACAGACTATTACTCCATAAATCATAATGTTACACCAACACTGAGTATTGCATTTATTCTAGCTTTGCCTATGTCTTTTCATTCAAAGAGTATGTCAAAAGTACACAAAAACATGTTTTCAGCAATTTTATAAAGACTGAGTAATGCTGCAGAAACTAAAATATATTGCAACTTGAATACAATGCATTTTCTCTAAAAGCAATGACACAGCTTATTAAAATACTCACTTTGAACTTTATATCACCATCACTGAAACTAGGGAGAATTTTAAATCATAAAATAAACTATCAATTATAGAGAGGATATTAATTTTACATAGCAATGTATGATTCTGACAAATTTACCTTTACAAAGTAGAATGTAAATTAAGTAACTTTGTAGAAATCAACTGATACGTGATTCAGTATCAACATTCATATGTTGATACTGAATACTAATACTAATTTTGACCTCTATTTTAAGAAGAACCAACTTTGTTTCATTTTAAGAAGTCATAAGCCACACTGCAAAATTTATGGACTATTTTCCTTATTTAAAAAAAATTTTTTTAAGTATGGAGAAGTAGAATATGTGGGAAACAAATCCTACCTCTTGTGTCCTGGTATCTTCCCAGATGGCTTATCAAAAGGGGAATAAATACTTGCACAATTACCTTGTGCATAAGTCTAAAATCTACAAAAATATGCATCAGGCAATAACAGATTAATATACTGAGGTGTCAGATAAATTGCCAGATGTTGATGAAGATAGCTTGATTGATGGAGTAAACTACCTTCATTAAACTGGGGTACGTTTTATTGTTCTCAAAAAAGGAGACAATAATAGGTCACACTGTAATTCCATTTTTTTCTCCAGTGGAAGTACCTTTTGAATTTAGAAATTTTTTCACTTATAAAAGACACAAACAGGGCTTCCCTGGTGGCTCAGTGGTTGAGAGTCCCCCTGCCGATGCAGGGGACACGGGTTCGTGCCCCGGTCCGCGAAGATCCCACATGCCGCAGAGCGGCTGGGCCCGTGAGCCATGGCCGCTGAGCCTGCGCGTCCGGAGCCTGTGCTCTGCAGCGGGAGAGGCCACAACAGTGAGAGGCCCGCGAACCGCAAAAAAAAAAAAAAAAGACACAAACAAAAAGACAAATTGAAAAACAAGAATGGAAAAGAAACTGAAATGGGAGATTATATCTATATCTGTTATAGTTTCCTTCATATAATTATATATTTTATATAATTGTATATAAATATATAATATGTTAAACTATGTATATAATTATATACAACATATATAGAAAGAACTCCTACAAAACAATTATAAATAAATAACCCAGAACTCAATTTGTTTTTAAATGGACAAAAAGCTTAAGCAGACACTTCCTAAAAGAGGACATCCAAACAGCCAACAAGCATGTTAAAAAGGCTTAAAATCATTACTTATCAAAGAAATGCAAATTTATATCCCAATATGATAGCACTACACATCAGCCCAGAATGACTAAAATGAAAAACAAATTTCCCAGTGCTAAAAAGGATATGAACTAATCAAAACTCTCTATCTCTATTCAAGTTTCTCTGAGGAGTGTAAATTGGTACAACCACTTTGGAAAACTTCTGCTGAACAGGAGACCCAACAATTCCGTTTCTAGATTATGCACCAAAGAGCAAAACGTACATGTACATAAGCAGACGTGTACTGGAGTGCTCACAGCAGCATTATTTACCTCCCCAAACTGGAAAGAACCCAAGTTCTTGGTTCCCCTGTATCTTCTTTCGCTCACCGATGATTCAGGAATGGGACTCATTCAGATCCTTAAGCCGGTCATCGTTTCCAATGTGACCCAGGTGGGGACTGGGGTTTGAGAGTGAACGGTGAGGGGCGTGGTAAAATTAAAATGGCCCGTTTTCCATAGGGACCAAGAAGACATGAGGTTGTTGAAGAGGGACTCCCCAGCGGTGCCAGAAACAAGACCCAACAGGTCACCAGAAGGGGAAGTGTCAAGACTGAGGGACTTCCCGAGAGGGAACACAGAAGAAAGGGCTCCTAGTTTGTCCCTGGTCTCCAAGGACTTCTGCTCACCTGCCCTCCTCCTGCCCTCCTCCCTGACCTCCCTGCCTCCAGCTGTGGCCCCTCCAGCCCAGTCCTCATTCCAGCTATGTCTCTCCACGGCTCCCCACTGCCCTTCAGAGAAAGCCCCAAATTCCTCAGCCCAGCATTCAAAACATGTCAGGATCTGCCCCCCAACATTCCCTTTGCCCCTAGTCTTCATCCCGGACTCCAGGTTCTCCAGATCCCCGACATCTGGACATCTTCACAACATCCCCATTCATCTGGTTCTCACACCTTCGCACGTGCTGTTTCAGCCACCGGAACTGTCTGCTTCCCCTGGCTGTCTACCAGCTTCCTACTCAGGCTTCAAAAGCCAGTTCAAATGTCATCTCCTTTGTAACTCTTTGGCCTCTCCAAGGCATGAGTCACTCCTTCCTCTGGGGTCCGTCCTTCCACCAGAGCACACTGCTCATGGTGTTTTTGGCAACATTCTGAGCAATTTCTAGGCGGGAACCACGTGTTGCTTGGTTACTGCTGAATGGCAGTGGCTAACCAGAGCCTGACAAGACAGTAGGTGCTCAAAGCATTTGTTACATGAGTGACTAAACACAAGAAGATGCTTTCCATCATAATGGACTTTGAAGCTTACCCTCAATGTTGAAACCCATGTAGACTGTACACTCCAAAGATAAATCTTATTCTTTTTGACTCTTCTTTCTTGAATTCAGTGCACTGAGGATCTGTATGCACTTGATAAGCATAAAAGCTCCAGAGCTCCAACATTCTCCCCCCACCTCAGGGCCTGTGCACATGCCACTCCTTCTACCTAGAACACTTTCCCCCTCTGCTTCTTTACTTTCTTATCCTCAGGTTTCAGCTACAGTGTTGCCTCCTTAAAGAGGCAACCCTCTCTGTCTAAAATGCGTCTCCCCTGCAGTTCTGGGTGCCACACACCCCTCTTTGTTTGTCTCCTTCTTGGCAACTGTAACATTAGGATTCGTTTAGCAAATGTTCCTGGTTTTGTGTTTATGACCTGTCTCTATCCTGAAGCATAGGCTCCCAGAGGTTGGGAAATTTACCTATTTTGTTCACGCGGCATCCCTAGTGCGGAGAACAGGGCATGGAACATAACAGATACTTAACAAGGAGCTGACGAATGGTGAATGAGTGACAGAGGCTACAAATTGCTGTGTCCAGTCCTACAAGGAGCAAGCCCCAAGGCAGCCCCCAAGAGGTCTTGGTTTCTCCATCCACTTTGTCACTGTCCTCAGGAACTTCCCCCCACCCGGGGCAACACCCTCAGCTCCCAGGGTCTGAGTGACCATGACCGTTGTCATCAGATTAGCAGCAAGAAATTGTCATAGAGGGACGTTGGGTTGCCCAGGGTCACACAGCGAGTTCTTAAAGCGGAGCTCTCAGGCTGGGGAAGAACCAGCCTTGTGGCCCTGGATCCAGAAGGAGGCTCTGCCTCTAACTCCTAATGGGACCTTGGGCTCTTCTTTTCTCTGGGCCTCAGTTTCCTCATTTGTAGAATGGGGGCAGTGGCCCTGGCTGGGCTGAGGGAGCGTAAGGCGGGTGCTGGGCACACTGTAGGTGTGCGAGTATTGCAAGTTGCCTTTTACATAGTTTGGGGAGGGGGGCGGTGACAAAGGGCGGGTTGGGGGTGTCTGAGGACAGGTGTACCAAGACCCTGGGATGACAGCTTAGTCAGCAGGAGCTGAACGTGAGGGGAAAGGCCTGCCCAGCCTGTCCCACCTCTGAGCCTGTGGAAACTTTTAGTCCGTCTCTCTCTCCCAGCTGGGCCATGAATCCCTGTCCACGCAGCCTCTCCAAGCCTGACTGGCCTTTCCCTGCAGGAACTTCTCCAGCCTGTGCTGAGGCGCATGCCCTGCTCCCAGCAAACTCTTCCTTCCTGTGCCATCTCTATTTGCCCTTCACTGTGCTGGGCAACCCCAGCCAGACTGTGCAGCCTCCCTGGGCTCCGGTAGCCACACCTCACCCCAGCCCCATTTCCCCGCCCCCCTGACCAGGAGGGGCTCGCCGTAAGGCAGAGAAAAGAGGATGCTTCAACCAGGGCCGCTTGAGGTCATGAGGGGGGGATGGGGGCTGGGGTGGGGGGCGGGGCTGGCAACCTGCCCTTTATCCCATCCTGGCCCAGCATGCCCCCATCAGCCTGCCCTGGCCCTGGCCCAAGTAGACTGGGGGTTACTGGTTCATACTGGAGAAAGCCTGCAGGCCCCCGTCCCAGGCTACATCATCAAGCCCTCTTGGCACATGAGGAAATAGAGGCCCAGAGCCTTGCCCAGGGTCACAGAGCGAGGAGCGGCCAGGGCCCGAGCAGGGAGCCAGGCTGGTGCACTTGCCCCACCTCACTCGGGACGATATGAGTGGCCAGATCCTTCCTGGGGGCTGTGAGGACCCGCAGGCCAGGGCCCTTTTGCAGGTGGCCTGGCCATCGGGGGCCCTCAGAGGGACCTCTGCTCACACCCCGGGGAATATTGTCAGGTTGTTTCAGAAGTTCCAAGTTTACTCAGAGCTCTCATTTGAGCTGTCGTAAAAAGTCCCTATGGCCGGGCGCCAGGGCGAGAAGTGGGGGCGGTGCCACCTGTGAGCCATGAAGCGGGGGCTCCTCTCAGCCCCCCTCCCCCTGCCCCTGGGGGCTAGGGTGCCGCAGAAGGCACGGAAGGGGAGAAGCGGGGGAGGAAGGGGCTGTGATGGGGGGGAAGACCCCCCCCGCGAGAAAGTGTTTGTTCCCTTGTCTTCACAGCTTTCTTTCCTCTGCTTGTACATGACTCCCTGGGTGACCCTAGGAATCCCCAGCCCTCTCAGAGCCTCGGCTTCCCCATCTGAGAAAGGGGGGAGTAGAATCATCACAGAATGATCACTTGTTGAGGGCTGAGTATATGCCAGAAGCTACACCAAGTGTCCTGGGTAATAACAAGACGACTATTACCAATGACATTTAAAATAAAACACAGTAGCTGCTGTTTCTCGTGAGCCGCTGCTAAGCTCTTTCCCCTCAAAATGGCACTGGCTCTGTCTGTGTACCACTGAGTCCCCAGGACCTAGGACAGTGCTCAATAAATACACATTGAATAAAACCTCACAGCAAACCGAGATAGGCATTCTTATTTCCATATAACAGATAAGGAAACCAAAGGTTCAGAGAGGTTAAGTGACTCACTCCAGGTCACACAGGTACTACGTGATGGAGATGGTACTCGAACCTAGGTCTGACTGTTTTCAAAGCCCCAAATCACAATCGGTAGTGTGGTGATGAGCCAGATCCAGGGCTCCCCAGCTGACTGTGGAGACCTCCCAGCTGTGTGGAGAAGTTGAGCCATCATTCTGGCCTGCCAGGGTTCTCAAGGCACTGGCTCCCCTCGCTGGGAGGAAGGATGCCCTTTCTTCCTTCCTTCCTTTCATTCATTTATTTATCAGGCCCCAGGGTGGTCCTGATGCTGTGGAGAAGCTGGTCCCTCCCAAAGTTTCTGGTGGCCTGCTTTACTTGTTCTATCTTCTCTTAAACTGGGCCCCTCCTCCAGCAAGCCCCCTTCCTCTGCCTATAAGCCCCTTTGGGCTCCAGTCCCCACCTCCAACCCCTTTCCCTTCCTTGATGGGCAGGCGGGAGCCTGCAGCATCTGGGGCACATCCTTTGTCTTGTTCACCTGCCTCTCCTGGCCCGGGGTCTTGGCCACGTCCTAACATAAGGGCTCTTAGTTTCCTCCACCGCGGGGATGTGAGTATCCAGACTCCCTGCCAGGTGTGGGGCAGACAAGACTAGGGCTTCTGCTGAACCCACCATGGGGAACAGGTCATCGGGGCTCCCGCTCTGGGGTCTGCCCAGCCCCCTTGATCCAATGCCCCTCTCAGAAGGTGCCCCAGGACTATGACTCTTGCTTTTTTGTTATCCTGTCCAGCAGGTTGCCACCCTGGGGTTCCAAACCCAGCTCTGCATCTTATGGTCACAGCTGACCTGAGGCAAGCTTCTCCTCACTGAGGGGCAGTCTCCTCATCTGTGAAATGGGCTGAATGAGGCCACCAGCCTCACCTGGTGTTGTGAAGATGATGGGAGAGCTTCACACGCCTGTTGCATGCTGAGCGCTGGCCCCGGGAGGACCAGAACCCAGGCGGCTCAGGGAGGTGGGACCGACTGCACGTTCCCGAGTGTGTCCCTGCACCTTCCATGGCTCTGGAGCCTCCACAGGCTCCAGCCTCCTCATGATGCAGACTCCCTTCCTGGGCAGGACCCCAGCCAGCAGCTTTGATATTTTCATTCCCTCGAATCCTCACAACCAGCCCTACAAGGACGGAGCTGCCATTCTCCCCATTTCACAGATGAGAGAACCGAGGCTCCACGAGGCTAGAAGAAGCAGAGAAACTTGCCCAAGTTCACCCAGCCAGGAAGCCGCATGGCTGGATTTTGAACCCGCCAGGTTTTCCCCACTCTACCATGTGCTTCTAAAACCCCCGCACTTTCCCCCAGGGGAAAGCAGATGTCCTCCCAGGAGCAGCCCCTGACTTTTTAATGCCCCACCTGCCCTGGGTCCTCTGCATCCTAAGTTCCCCTCCAGGCATTTACTCACCTGCTCCTCTGCCAGGAGTGTGTCTGCCTGTTTCTTCCTTCCCCCTTTTTTCCCCAAGTCAAAATTCAACCCATCCTTCAAGGCTCAGCCTCCCTGAGTCTCCTCATTCCCCTCTCCTCCGCACACACAGAACGGATTTGCCTCTCAGAATCAGCACATCCGCTGTGTTTTCAGGGGAAAGATGAGGAGATAGCATGTGGAGGGCAGGACCAGCCTCCAAGTCACCTGCCGACCCTGCTACGTACTGGTTGAGTCACCTTGGGAAAATCACTCTACCTCTCAGAACCTGTATTTATCTGTGAAATGGGCACACCAACGCATCTTAAAGGATTTAGATAAAATAAAGGAGATAAAACACAGAACCTGGTACAAAGTCGATGCCTCCCCACTTCCCCAAACAGACCCCGTCACACTCATGCCCACCCCTGCCCGGCTCAGCTGCCCAGAACCATGGTGACTGTCACATCATGTTCAGTCTGGAACCAGCTTTCCCTCCCCAGCCCCTGCCTTTTGGAGGCTGGTTTCCACAACCTCAGGGGGTCATCTCAGCCATGCCTATGCCTCTGCCTCTAGGTCCCTGGGGCCTCTTGAAGACCCATAGAGAGGCACGCCAGGCAGGTGAACTGTCCCCAGGTGTGATGAGGCCACAGGACCCCTGCACGTCTTCCTGGGCAGAGAAGGTACCTCCCCCCCAACGCCCCCTCCAGAGCGGTAGCTAGAGGTGAGTTACCTGCTGTCCTACTTCTTTCTCAGAAATCCATTCTCTCTGTGCTTCGGGCAATCCGGTGGGCTCCCAGGGGACGGCAGCTGGGCTTGGCGTGAGGGATGGGGGTCTGGGAGAACAGGCAGGGGACTGGGGTGGGAAGCTGAAACCTGCCCCAAGTCACCGACCAGACAGCACAAGACCTGTCACCCAGACGGACGGCAGCTGGGCTCCGGGCAGGCGGGCCACGCAGAGGCAAAGGCAACCATCAGTCACGTCCCAAGGAGGTCACACACGGACAGAAGACAGAGGTTGCTGGGCAGGGACCGGTCAGCTGCATGGGGGATGGACTGACAGCAGCCAAGGGCTGGCCCGCCAGTCAGACAGGAGAAGCCAAGCAAAGAGGTAGCTGGCCACCCAGGCAGACAGACAGACAGCCGTGTGGCTGTCAGTCACGCGCAGGGAGAAGCAGGCAGACAGTCGGACCCCGAGCCCTTCGGTCGCTCAGCAGAGAGACGCCAGTGGGTCCGCCAGAGGCGGTGCCTGCCAACCCAGCCCCACCGCGTGCTCAGGGTGGGGAGGAAGGGGAGGATGTGGTGAGCCGCTCCCCAGGCCCCGCCCACAGAGCAGCCGGCTCCTCCCCCAGGGAGCGAGAAAGAGGTGGGAGGGGGCCCGGCCCCAGGGCAAGGCCCACTGCTCACCAAAGGTCGCCCGCTAGGAAGACATTTGGGGCCACCGGCGTGACGTTTGCCTCCTGCGGACGGGTGACAAGACCCCCACAGGCCTCACAGTCTTGACCTTTAAGGCGGGCAGGGGGGCGGTGAGCCGCCGCTTCTCCCAGCTGTGGAAACTGAAGCTCCGAGGGGAGAGGAGGTGGCACAGCGAGACCCGCGAGGTCCCCAGGGGTCTCAGCTCAGAGAGAAGCATGAGAACGCAGAGACCTGCCCAAGGTCCCATGGAGAGGCAATGGCCCCTCTTCTGGAGTTTGCACGCTGGCCGGCTTCACTCCTCTCGCTGCCTGCCTGGCCCAGCAGAGGTCTGAGTTCCGGACCCCCTCCCAGACTCCCTGAGCCTTTTTCCTTTGAATCCGGCTTCCTGCTGCAATGCTGCAGGGAGCAGGATGCTGTCTCCGTGCCTTTGAGAAGACAATCCCTTGGGCATGTCACATCACCCCTCTGAATGCCTCGCTTTGCCCGTCTGTCAAATGGGGAGACCTAGCCGTTTTACACATGGGAACTCAGGAAGAAAATAGAGAAAAGAAATTCTCAAGAGAATTCTTGTCTTGCTGACAAGCCAAGGGCCCGTGAGAGGGTCAGATGTCTCTTGCAAACATTTATGAAACCTGGGGACAAAATTCAGCAAGTTCACACCCAGCAGCCTCAAAGAGCTGGTGCTACCACAACTACTACTATTAGTATCTTGCATTTTTTAGGCACTAGGTGATCTCATTTATTCTACAAACCCTGTGAGGCAAATAAGATTATGACTATTTATGTTACAGTGGGAGAAACCAAGGCTTAGAGGGGTGACATGTCACACTAGCCAAGAAGTGTCAGAGCTGGGATTTGAACCTGGGTCGATCAGATTCCTAAGGCTGTGGAAATGGGCCCAAACACTTCATCCTTGAAATGTTACCAGGGTGGATGGGGGCTGTTTTGTGCTGTTTTAATGACACAGGTTGGCTCAAACACACATGCCATCTCTCCCCAGCTGACTCATTTTTGGGAAATAATTTGCAGCTAAGCCACATGACCGCTCCAGAGAAAAAGAGAAAGCATCTTGTTATTTATTCTTTTTTTTTTTCTTTTTCTAGTTGTTTCTGAGGAACTTGGTACAAATTCCCCTGTGGCCGGTTCAAAAGATGTTTGCCCTAAAGACATTCTCTTCCTCACAACCAAAATAACTTGTATTCTCTGGAGCACGTTTCTGGAGAGGAAGCCAGCTTTTCTTTGTCTCTTGATCTTCAGGGTGAGTTTTCTGATACCATGGATGAAAGATCAAGAGAAGGAGTAGTTAAAAAAAAAAAAAAAGAGCTAATATTTGCTGAAAGCTGATTCTGTGCCAGGGTTTTAAGGACTTTAAAGGTGTATCACCTCACTTAAACCTCAGAATAACATGAGAAGGTAGTTATTATTACCATCATCAACATCATCCCTATTTTACAGATAAGGAAACCAAGGCTCAGAGAGGTTAAGTGACTTGTTCAAGGTCACACAGCTGGTGCTGGTGGAGATGAGATTTGAACTCAGTCATTTGGGCTCCTGAGTTTACATTCTTGATCACTGCACTACACTGCTTCTGGATGTATGTTAACCCAGGGATATTCAGTCCCTCTTCCCACCCTCCCTCCCAGCTGCCTGCCTTCCACCCACCCATTCACCCACCCACCCCCTCTTGCATTCTTCTACCCATGCACCCACGCAGCCCAACCCACCCATTCTCTCCTTCCGGCCTTCTACCCGCCGACATTGAACATGCCCTTGGCTAGGTACTGGGGACATTCTCCAGAAATACACAAGAGTGGTGGCCCTCATGGAGCCTGTATTCTGGTGGGGAGAGACAGACAAAAAGAAGTAATGGACAAACTAAATGCAAACTATACTGTCATAGAAAACAGATGATAGGTCTAGGTAGTGACACAGAGGGGGCACCCTGGATGGTAAGAAATACCCCAGCCACAGGGGAAGCATTTTAGGCAGAAGGTCCTGCAAGTGCAAAGGCACTGAGGTGGGAGGGAGTGTGGCTCGCTCCAGGAACTTGGGAACAGTGTGGGGAATAGAGTGAACAAGCAAAGGAATGCTAGGAGACGGAGTCGTGGAAGTCCCACATCCTGCACACCACCTAGGACCTTGCAGGATGGGGTGAAGGAGGTAGATTTGGCTCCAAGGGAAAATGGATGTCATCCGAGGTTTCATCAGAGGAGTGGCTTAATCCAATCTACATTTTCAAAAGAGTGCTCCGGCCATGATTTAGGGAGTGGGTAAGATGCAGCAGTGGCAACTTAACCCTTTGTGTTTAAAAAGTAGATGCTTTTGGAGATGGAAAGTTAACAGCTGCCATGTCCTTTGGGGTGAACCTGAGTCCCCTTAGAAATAGATCTGTGTTGAGGGAAGGGTCCCTTAAGGGACCCCTCTAGGTCAGTTCCTGTCTCGCGAATGTGGCTCAGGAGGTCTCAGAAGAGGGTGAAATAAGATCTCTCAACACCCTCTCAACACCCCTGAGTATTTAAAGCTGGTCAGTGGGGAGGAAGTGGTTAAATTTGCATTTCAGCCAAGGGGACTACTGGGAAAAAAATAATTGACACAGCCCCTCCTTCAACCCATTTCCTCTTTTTTATTTTAGCAGTTTTATTGAGGTATAATTTACACAGCATAAAATTCACCCATTGAAAGTGTACAATTCAATGATTTTTAGTAAGTTTACTGAGCTTTGCAACCGTCGTCACTGCTATCTAATTTTTTGAACATTTCCAAAAAGGTCCCTTGTTCCTGTTTGCAGTCAATCCTGTTCCCACTCCCAGCCCCAGTAATCTCCTTTCTGTCTCTACTGATTTTCCTTTTTCCTTTTTGGGTATTCTGTATAAATTGAATCACGCATGTGGTCTATTGTGTCTGCTTTCTTTTCTTTTGCGTAACGTGTGTGAGTTTCTTCTGTGTGGTAGCATGGACTTCATTCATTTTTATGCCCGAGTAATACTCCATTGCACAGATATGCTACATTTGGTTATTCCATTCATCAGCTGGTGGAAGTTGGATTGTGTTCACTTTATCTTTATTACGAATAATACGGCTATGAACATATCCGTGCAAATCTATGTGCAGACCTGCATTTCAAATCTTGCGGATATACACCCAGGAGTGGATTGCTGGGTCATTCTATGTTTAACTTACCGAAGAGCTGACAAACAGATTTCCACAGCAGCCACGCCATTTTACACTGCCACCAGCAATGTATGAGAACTCCAATTTCTCCACGTCATTGCCAACACTTACTATTTTCCTTTTTTTTTTTTTACTAGAGCCATCTTGGTGTGTATAAAGTGGTATCTCATTGTGGTTTTGCTTTGCATTTCCCTAATGGTTAATGGTGTTGAACATATTTTCATGTGCTTGGTAGTCATTTATACACCTTCTTTGGAGAAATATCTATTCAAGTCCTTTGCCTGTTTTTAACTTGGGCTGTGCTATAGACTGTCTGTTCTCCCCCATAATCACATGTGGAAATCCTACCCCTCAAATGTAATGGTATTAGAAGGTGGGGCCTCTGAGAGATGATTAGGTCATGAGGGCAGAGCCTTCATGAATGAGAATAGTGCCCTTATGAACAAGACACTAGAAAGATAAGTTACTCCTTCTGCCGTGTGAGGACACAACAGTCTATAAACAAGGAAGCGGGCTCTATCGAATCTGCTGGCACCTTGATGTTGGACTTCCCAGTCTCCAGAATTGTGAGAAGTAAATTCTGTTGTTAATAAGCCACCTAGTCTACTGGATTTTGTTATAGCAGCCCGAACAGACTAAGACAGATTGTTTGTCATTTTGTTGTTGAGTTGTAAGAGTTCTTTATATATTCTGGATACTAGACCCTTATCAGATATATGATTTGCAAATACTTTCTCCCATTCTGTGGTCATCTTTTCACTTTCTTATAGTTTTTAATGTTTATGAAGTACAATTTATCTCTTTTGTTCTTTTGGTGCCCATCCTCTTGGTGTCATGTCTATGAGTCTATCACCAAATCTAAGGACATGAAGATATACCCTTATACCTTCCTCTAAGAGTTTTATTTTGTTAGCTCTTATATTTAAGTCTCTAATCCACTTTATATTGATTTTTGTATATGATGTAAGGGTCCATGTATGTAGATAACCAGTTGTCCCAGCACCTGCTTGTTGAAGAGACTATTCTTTCCCCATTGAATTGTCTTGGCATCCTTGTCAAAAGTCACTGTCCATACATGCATGGATTTATTTCTAGACTCTTGATTAAATTCCATTGATCTCTATTTCTGTCCTTATGCCAGTATTACACTGTTTTGATTACTGTAGATTTGTAGTAAGTTCTGAAATTGGGAGCTTGAGCCCTCCAACTTTGTTGTTCTTTTTAAAGATTGTTTTGGCTATTCTGCGCCCTATGCAATTTCATATGAATTTTAGGATCAACTTTTCCATTTCTGAAAGAGCAAAAGGTTATTGGGATTTTGACAGGGATTGCACTGAATCTAGATGTTGTTTTGAGGAAAAGTGCCATCTTAACAATGCTAATTCTTCCATTACATGAACATGGGATGCTTTTTCATTTACTTAGATCTTTAATTTCTTTCAGCAATGTTCTGTAGTTTCCAGTGTATAAGTCTTTCACCTCCTTGGTTAAATCTATTCCTAAGTGTATTATTATTTTTGATACTATTATATATGGAATTGTTTTCTTGATTTCCTTTTTGGATTGCTCATTGTTAGTGTATATAAACACAGCTAACTTTTGTGTTAATCTTGTACCCTGCCATTTTGCTTAATTTGTTTATTCGCTCTAATAATTTTTTGGTGAATTCTTAAGGATTTTCTAGCTATAGTATTATGTCATCTGCAAATAGTGGTATTTTACCTCTTCCTTTCCAGTTTCTTTTATTTCTTTTTCTTGCTGAATTGCTCTGGCAAAATCCTTCAGTGCGATGTTGAATAGCAGTGGTGACAGCAGGCACCCTTCTTTCTGATCTTAGGGGAAAAGCTTTTGGTGTATCATTCATCATGTGTGATGTTAACTGTGGGTTTTTCACATATGGCCTTTATGACATTGAGGGACTTCCATTCTATTCCTAGTTTGCTAAGTGTTTTTTTTATCATGAAAGAGTATTGAATTTAATCAAATGCTTCTCTTTTTTTGCATCAGTTGAGATCAGCATGTGGGTTTTCCTTCATTTTATTAATGTGGTGTACTACATTGATTAATTTTTTGTTGAACAACCCTTGGATTCCTGGGAAAACCCTACTTGGTCATGGTGTATAATCCTCTTAACATGCGATAGGATTCAGTTTGCTGGTATTTTGTTGAAGATTTTACATCTGTATTCATAAAGGATATTGGCACATAATGTAGTTTTCTTTTCTTCTGCTGCTTTTATCTGGCTTTGGTATTATAGAATGACTTAGGAAGTATTCCCTCCTCTTCTATTTTGTCGAAGAGTTTGAGGAGGATTGATGTTAATTCTTCCTTAAATGTTTGGTAAAAGTTATCAGTGAAGCATTTCTGACTCTGGACTTTTCTTCGTTAAGAGGTTTTTGATTAGTGATTCAACTATTTTTTTCTTATGTATCTGTTTAGATTTTCTTTCCTTTTTTTTGAGTCAGTTTTGGTAATTTATGTCTTTTTAGGAGTCTTTCCATTTCTAAATGGATAGTTAGGTTATCTAATTTTTGACATACAATTTTTATTCTCTTATAATCTTTTTTCTGTAAGGTTGGTAATAATGGCCTCATTTCCACTTCTAATTTTAGTCTGTTGCATCTTCTCTTTTTTGCTTAGTTCAGCTAAAGGTGTGTCAATTTTGTTGATCTTTTCAAAGAAACAACTCTTGGTTTTGTTGATCCTCTTCACTGTTTTTCTATACTTTGTTTCATTTGTCCCCACTTTAATCGTTTTTATTTCCTTCCTCTGCCAGTTTTGGGTTTAATTTGCTCTTCTTTTTCTAGTTCCTTAAGGTGTACAGTTAGGTTACTGATTTGTAGTAACAAATGGTGGAGGCCATTCAGATATTCTCTCTGGCCCTTTCCCTCCTCTCCTTCTGGGACTCTTATAAATCATAGGTTGTTATACTTAATGGGGCCCTACAAGTCCGTTAGGCTCTGTTCACTTTTCTTCACTCTTTTTTTCCTTTATGCACCTCAAACTGGATAATTTCAATTTGCCTATCTTCAAGCCACTGATTCTTTGTTCTACCTGCTGCAAATCTGATGTTGAACCCCTCTGGTAAATTTCTCATTTCAGTGTTTACTTTTCAGCTCCAGAATTTTTATTTGGTTCCTTTGTATAATTTCTTTTTATTAATATTTTCTATCTGTTCATACATCATTCTGGTTTCCCTTAGTTCTTCATCCATGGTTTCCTTTAGCATTTTGTGCATATTTAAGACACCAGATTTAAAATCTTTATCTAGTAAGCCCAATGTCTGGATTTCCTCGGGGACAGTTTCTGTCGTTTTCCTTTTTGGTTTGTGTTTTCCTATCTGAATGGGCCATGCTTTCCTATGTCTTTTATGCCCTATTGTTATTGTTATTGTTGAAAACTGGACATCTTGAACATTGTAATGTGATAACTCTGGAAATTAGATTCTCCCCTGCCCTTCTGCCCCAACAGGGTTTGCTTTTGTTGTTTGCTTTGGCTGCAGCCATCCATTTGTTGAGTGACTTTTCCAATCTATTTTTGCAAATACTGTATTATTCCTTGTTGTTGTATATTCACTGAAGTCTCCACTCCATTCCATTATCTTGGCAGTCAGCCAGCGATCTGATAGAGATTTCCTTAAACACCTGGAGCCAAAATGAATAAGGCACACAGAACAAAAACTACTTTCTCAATCTTTAGAGATTGGCTGGGACACTTCTTCAATGCTTAGCCAGGCTGACTATAACTGCACTTTAGCTTTCACCTTAGCGTTTCACCTGCTTGTGAAGAATCCAAAGATTAGCCAGAGGTGCAAACCTAGGGTCTTCTCAGATCTTTTCTGTGCTGCATTCAGCCCTGGGCACATGCATTGCATTCCAGATTCCCTGGTATATGTGGAAGCCTTTCAATGCCTTTGTATTTTCCTCTCCAGCCTCCTCCTTCCCAGGCTTTTTGGTCTGTCTGTGCTTGCTCTGTCCATCACCCCTTGCCCCAGTTGGGCAGTATATGTCTTTAAATTATTTCAACAGACACTACCTAGGAAGCAGCTCCAGTCTTGAAAGAGTTTCAAAGGGGGGGCATGACGAAGGCAAATGCCCAAGGCAGTCCCTCAGGAAGCTACCAGACAGATCAAAAGGTACAACCACAATTCTTTGAGAACAAAGTCTGTATTGCCCTTTCCTGTTCTAGCAAATCACACCCAAAATGTAGACCACTGTTCCCACCCCCCCCCCCCCCACTCACTGAGCTGGGGAATAGGAAATAGTAAGCAGATAAGCAAAAATGCCACAATACATTCTTAGCAAATACTGAGTCTCTTTCTTCATCAAGGAGGCCCCCTGGTTGCTTTACAGTTTTGATTAGATTCCAGAAAAAAAGTTGATTCTGACAGGTTTTGCCAGCTTAATGCTTGTGTCAGTGGAAAGACTGAGCCTTGAAATTCTCTACGTTTTAAAGTTTATTAAAGTGCAATTTCCCAATTATTTGTCCCTTCTGTGGATTGCACTTTTGGTGCATGTCTAAGAGCAATGTGCCTAGCCCAAGGTAACAAAAATTCTCCTTATGTTTTCTTCTAAAGGTTTCATTGTTTTAGTTCTTATGATTAGCACCATTGTTCATTTTGAGTTAATGTTTGTGTGTAGTCTGAGATAATCTAAACTTATCTTTTTGCGTGTGAATATCCAGTTGTCCCAGCATAATACGTTACAAGGATTGTCTTTTCCCCATGGAATTACCTTGGCACCTATTAACTATAAATGTATGGGTTTATTTCTGTACTCTCTATTCTGTTCCATTGCTTTAAGTCTATCTGTGTGTCAGTACCACACTGTCTGGATTACAGTAGTTTTTAAAAAAATTTTTTTTATAAACATCTTTATTGGAGTATAATTGCTTTACAATGGTGTGTTAGTTTCTGCTTCATAACAAAGTGAATCAGTTATACATACACATATGTTCCCATATCTCTTCCCTCTTGCATCTCCCTCCCTCCCACCCTCTCTATCCCACCCCTCTAGGTGGTCACAAAGCACCGAGCTGATCTCCCTGTGCTAGGCGGCTGCTTCCCACTAGCTATCTACCTTACGTTTGGGAGTGTATATATGTCCACGCCACTCTCTCACTTTGTCCCAGCTTACCCTTCCCCCTCCCTATATCCTCAAGTCCATTCTCTAGTAGGTCTTGGATTACAGTAGCTTTGTAGCAAGTTTTGAAATTGGGAAGTGAAAGTCATGCAACTTTACTTTGCTTTTTCAGAATTGTTTTGCCTATTCTGGTTCCTTTGGATTTCTGTATAAATTTTAGGATTAGCTTGTTAATTTCTGCAAAAATATCTGCTGGGATTTTGACAAGGATTGTGTCGAATCTATAGATCAATTGGGGGACATGTGCCATCTTAAAAATATTGTATCTTCCAATCCATGCCCATGAACTAGCTCTCCATTTATTTACATCTTTTAAAATCTCTCTCAGGCACCTCCTTCCGCATCCATTTCCTTTTGAGGCCCAACATTGTAGGTCTCCTTTGATGGACCAAATGGTCTGCTGAGGACTCTAGCCAAGGAAGGGCAGGAGGTGTTACACTGAGAACTCACCATAGCAGAAGGTAACGTCTAGAGGGTGGTGGCAGGAGGGCTGGGCTGTACACACATGTGGCTGAGACTTGGAACCATCTTTTCATTCTGTTACGCTGTTACAGTGGATTTATTTCAAGAGCAGTGGCTGAACATAAAGGTAAAACTAATAAACGGTGCCCCCAGTTACGAGTAACACAGAAGGGAAATGATTATCCTGCTTTCAAGACTCACCTTGGTGTGTTTGAGGCTGTGGACCAAACAGGACTCTCATTCAAGCAGATGATGATAACGTCTTAGAATTTTCTAAATCTCTTCCTCAAATTAGTCTCCCTGGTGGGCTGATCAGATTGCCCAGCCATGGATCACATTATTGCTGTTTGAGGCAGGAAGGATGTCTTGGTTGGGTTCCCCCAGAAGCAATTTCTTTTTAATTAATTAATTAATTAATTTTTGGCTGCATTGGGTCTTCGTTGCTGCCCGCAGGCTTTCTCTAGATACGGCGAGCGGGGGCTACTCTTCGTTGTGGTGCGCAGGCTTCTCGTTGTGGTGGCTTCTCTTGTTGCGGAGCCAGAAGCAATTTATAAGACAAGGATTCAAGTGCACGTGATGGATTTGAGAGGTGATCCCAGAAAACATCTGCAGGCCAGTCAGCAAGTGAGGCACGGCCGGGCAGGAAGCCAACAGGGAGCTCTAAGAGCGGGTTAGTGCTGTGGCAACTGGAACTTAATCCAGTTAACTTCTCCAACTTGTCCCAGACGAGGAGCAGGGAAGCCGGGGTATTTCTTCACTAGGACCCCACCTGCCATTAGTAGAGGGCTGCTTCCAGGGGCAGTTCAGCTGCCCTCCTGTGTGTACCTGCAGTCAACAATAAGGCTTCGGGCTACTAGTTGCAAGTATTTGCAATAAGAACCCCTCAGTGTGTAGAGCTGAGATGATGAGGGTGAGGCTCCAACGTTGGCTGCAGGGCAAATGGCAGCCACTGCTAATTGCCTCCCAGCTTCCTTCCTGCCCTTCTTCCTCATATTAGAATCACAGTGTAGAGAGACTGGGGAGTAGAAGGACATGTGCTCACTCCCTCTTGCGACAGCACCGGAATCACAACTAATTGCTGAACAATCATCGACAGAAGGACACGGGAACTCACCAAAAAAGATACCCCACATCCAAAGACAAAGGAGAAGCTGCAGTGAGACAGTAGGAAGGGCAAAATCACAATAAAATCAAATCCCATAACTGCTGGGTCGGTTACTCACAAACTGGAGAACACTTATACCACGGAAGTCCACCCACTGGAGTGAAGGTTATGAGCCCTACGTCAGGCTTCCCAACCTGGGGGTCCGGCAATGGAGGAGGAATTCCTAGAGAATCAGACTTCGAAGGCTAACGGGATTTGATTGCAGGACTTTGACAAGACTGGGGGAAACAGAGACTCCACTCTTGGAGGGCACACACAAAGTAGTGTGTGCATCGGGACCCAGGGGAAGGAGCAGTGACCCCGGGGGAGACTGAACCAGACCTACCTGCTTGTGTTGGAGGGTCTCCTGCAGAGGCGGGGGTTGGCTGTGGCTCACCGTGGGGACAAGGACACTGGCAGCAGAAGTTCTGGGAAGTGCTCCTTGGTGTGAGCCCTCCCAGAGTCTGCCATTAGCCCCATCAAAGAGCCCAGGTAGGCTCCAGTGTTGGGTTGCGTCAGGCCAAACAACCAACAGGGAGAGAACCCAGCCCCACCCATCAGCAGTCAAGCAGATCAAAGTTTTACTGAGCTCTGCCCACCAGAGCAACAGTCAGCTCTACCCACCACCAGTCCCTCCCATCAGGAAGCTTGCACAAGCCTCTTAGACAGCCTCATCCACCAGAGAGCAGACAGCAGAAGCAAGAAGAACTACAATTCTGCAGCCTGTGGAAGGAAAACCACATTCACAGAAAGACAGACAAAATGAAAAGGCAGAGGACTTTGCACCAGATGAAGGAACAAGATAAAACCCCAGAAAAACAATGAAATGAAGTGGAGATAGGCAACCTTCCAGAAAAAGAATTCAGAGTAATGATAGTGAAGATGATCCAGGACCTCGGAAAAAGAATGGAGGCAAAGGTCGAGAAGATGCAAGAAATGTTTAACAAAGACCTAGAAGAGTTAAAGAACAAACACCTAGAAGAATTAAAGAACAAAAAAACACAGATGAACAATATAATAACTGAAATGAAAACTACACTAGAAGGAATCAATAGCAGAATAACTGAGGCAGAAGAATGGATAAGTGACCTGGAAGACAGATGGTGGAATTCACTGCCACAGAACAGAATAAAGAAAAAAGAATGAAAAGAAATGAAGACAGCCTAAGAGATGTCTGGGACTACATTAAATGCAATAACATTCACATTATAGGGGTCCCAGAAGGAGAAGAGAGAGAGAAAGGACCCAAGAAAATATTTGAAGAGATTATAGTAGAAAACTTCCCTAACATGGGAAAGGAAATAACCATCCAAGTCCAGGAAGTGCAGAGAGTCCCAGGCAGGATAAACCCAAGGAGAAACACACCAAGACACAAAGTAATCAAACTGACAAAAAATGAAAGACAAAGAAAAATTATTGAAAGCAACAAGGGAAAAATGACAAATAACATACAAGGGAACTCCCATAAGGTTAAGAGCTGATTTCTCAGCAGAAACTCTACAAGCCAGAAGAGAGTGGCATGATATATTTAAAGTGATGAAAGGGAAGAACCTGCAACCAAGATTACTCTACCCAGCAAGGATCTCATTCAGCTTCGACGGAGAAATCAAAAGCTTTACAGACAAGCAAAAGCTAAGAGAATTCAGCACCACCAAAACAGCTCTACAACAAATGCTAAAGGAACTTCTCTAAGTGGGAAACACAAGAGAAGAAAAGGACCTACAAAAACAAACACAAAACGATTAAGAAAATGGTCATAGGAACACACATATTGATAATTACCTTAAACGTGAATGGATTAAATGCTCCAACCAAAAGACACAGGCTTGCTGAATGGATACAAAAACAAGACCCATATATATGCTGTCTACAAGAGACCCACCTCAGACCTAGGGACACATACAGACTGAAAGTGAGGGGATGGAAAAAGATATTCCATGCAAATGGAAATCAAAAGAAAGCTGGAGTAGCAATACTCATATCAGATAAAATAGACTTTAAAATAAAGAATGTTACAAGAGACAAGGAAGGACACTACATAATGATCAAGGGATCAATCCAAGAAGAAGATATAACAATTATAAATATATATGCACCCAACATAGGAGCACCTCAATACATAAGGCAACTGCTAACAGCTATAAAAGAGGAAATCAACAGTGACACAATAATAGTGGGGGACTTTAACACCTCACTTACACCAATGGACAGATCATCCAGACAGAAAATTAATAAGGAAACACAAGCTTTAAATGACACAATAGACCAGATAGATTTAATTGATATTTATAGGACATTCCATCCAAAAAGAGCAGATTACACTTTCTTCTCAAGTGCCTATGGAACATTCTCCAGGATAGATCACATCTTGGGTCACAAATCAAGCCTCAGTAAATTTAAGAAAATCGAAATCATATCAAGCATCTTTTCTGACCACAACACTATGAGATTAGAAATCAATTAAAGGGAAAAAAACTTAAAAAACACAAAAACATGGAGGCTAAACAATACACTACTAAATAACCAAGAGATCACTGAAGAAATCAAAGAGGAAATTAAAAAATACCTAGAGACACATTACAATGAAAACACGACTATCCAAAACCTATGGGATGCAGCAAAAGCAGTTCTAAGAGGGAAGTTTATAGCAATACAAGCCTACCTCAAGAAACAAGAAAAATCTCAAATAAACAATCTAACCTTACACCTAAAGGAACTAGAGAAAGAAGAACAAACAAAACCCAAAGTTAGTAGAAGGAAAGAAACCATAAAGATCAGAGCAGAAATAAATGAAATAGAAACAAAGAAAACAATAGCAAAGATCAATAAAACTAAAAGCTGGTTCTTTGAGAAGATAAACAAAATTGATAAACCATTAGCCAGACTCATAAAGAAAAAGAGGGAGAGGACTCAAATCAATAAAATTAGAATTGAAAAAGGAGAAGTTACAACGGACACTGCAGAAACACAAAGCATCCTAAGAGACTACTACAAGCAACTACATGCCAATAAAATGGACAACGTGGAAGAAATGGACAAATTCTTAGAAAGGTATAACCTTCCAAGACTGAACCAGGAAGAAACAGAAAAATATGAACAGACCAATCACAAATAATGAAGTTGAAACTGGGATTAAAAATCTTCCAACAAACAAAAGTCCAGGAACAGATGGCTTCACAGGTGAATTCTATCAAACATTTAGAGAAGAGCTAATACCCATCCTTCTCAAACTCTTCCAAAAAATTGCAGAGGAAGGAACACTCCCATACTCATTCTATGAGGCCACCATCACCCTGATACCAAAACCAGACAAAGATACCACAAAAAAAGGAAATCACAGACCAATATCACTGATGAATATAGATGCAAAAATCCTCGACAAAACACTAGCAAAAACAAAATCCAACAACACATTAAAAGGATCGTACAACAATGATCAAGTGGGATTTATCCCAGGGATGCAAGGATTCTTCAATATATGCAAAGCAATCAATGTGATATACCATATTAAAAAATTGAAGAATAAAAACCATATGATCATCTCAATAGATGCAGAAAAAGCTTTTGACAAAATTCAACACCCACTTATGATAAAAACTCTCCAGAAAGTGGGCACAGAGGGAATCTACCTCAACATAATAAAAGCCGTATACGACAAACCCACAGCAAACATCATTCTCAATGGTGAAAAACTGAAAACATTTCCTCTAAGATCAGGAAAAAGACAAGGATGTCCACTCTCGCCACTGTTATTCAACATAGTTTTGGAAGTCCTAGCCACAGCAATCAGAGAAGAAAAAGAAGTAAAAGGAATACAAATTGGAAAAGAAGAAGTAAAATTGTCACTGTTTGCAGATGATATGATACTATACATAGGGAATCCTAAAAATGCCACCAGAAAACTACTAGAGCTAATCAATGAATTTAGTAAAGTGGCAGGATACAAAATTAATGCACAGAAATCTCTTGTATTCCTATACACTAACAACTAAAGGTCATAAAGAGAAATTAAGGAAACAATTCCATTCACCATTGCAAGAAAAAGAATAAAATACCTAGGAATAAACCTACCTAAGGAGGTAAAAGACCTGTACTCAGAAAACTATAAGACACTGATGAAAGAAATCAAAGATGACACAAACAGATGGAAAGATATACCATGTTCTTGGATTGGAAGAATCAATATTGTGAAAATGACTATACTACCCAAAGCAATCTACATATTCAATGCAATCCCTATCAAATTACCAGTGGCATTTTTTTACAGAACTAGAACAAGAAATCTTAAAATTTGTATGCAGACACGAAAGACCCTGAATAGCCAAAGCAGTCTTGAGGGAAAAAAACAGAGCTGGAGGAATCAGACTCCCTGACTTCAGACTATACTACAAAGCTACAGTAATCAAGACAATATGGTACTGGCACAAAAACATAAATATAGATCAATGGAACAGCATAGAAAACCCAGAGATAAACCCACACGCCTATGGTCAACTAATCTATGACAAAGGAGGCAAGGATATACAATGGAGAAAAGACAGTCTCTTCAATAAGTGGTGCTGGGAAAACTTGACAGCTACATATAAAAGAATGAAATTAGAACACTCCCTAACATCATACACAAAAATAAACTCAAAATGGATTAGAGACCTAAATGTAAGACTGGACACTATAAACTCTTAGGGGAAAACATAGGAAGAACACTCTGACATAAATCACAGCAAGATCTTTTTTGATCCATCACCTAGAATAATGGAAATAAAAACAAAAATAAACAAATGGGACCTAATGAAACTTAAAAGCTTTTGCAAAGGAAAGTAAACTACAAACAAGATGAAAAGACAACGCTCAGAATGGGAGAAAATATTTGCAAATGAATCAACGGACAAAGGATTAATCTCCAAAATATATAAACAGCTCATGCAGCTCAATATTAAAAAAACAAACAACCCAATCCAAAAATGGGCAGAAGACCTAAATAGACATTTCTCCAAAGAAGACATACAGATGGCCAAGAAGCACATGAAAAGCTGCTCAACATCACTAATTACTAGAGAAATGCAAATCAAAACTACAGTGAGGTATCACCTCACACCAGTTAGAATGGGCATCATCAGAAAATCTACAAACAACAAATGCTGGAGAGGGTGAGGAGAAAAGGGAACCCTCTTGCACTGTTGGTGGGAATGTAAATTGATACAGCCACTATGGTGAACAGTATGGAGGTTCCTTAAAAATCTAATAATAGAATTACCATATGACCCAGCAATCCCACTACTGGGCATATACCCAGAGAAAACCATAATTCAAAAAGACACATGCACCCCAATGTTCATTGCAGCACTATTTACAATAGCCAGGTCATGGAAGCAACCTAAATGCCCATCGACAGATGACTGGATAAAGAAGATGTGGTACCTATATACAATGGAATATTACTCAGCCATAAAAAGGAACGAAATTAGGTCCTTCGTGGATGGATCTAGAGACTGTCATACACAGTGAAGTAAGTCAGAAAGAGAAAAACAAATATCATATATTAACACATATATGTGGAACCTAGAAAAATGGTACAGATGAACTGGTTTGCAGGGCAGAAATAGAGACACAGATGTAGAGAACAAACGTATGGACACAAAACAGGGAAAGTGGCGGAGGTGGTGGTGGTGGTGGTATCAATTAGGAGATTGGGATTGACATATATACACTAATATGTATAAAATAGATAACTAATAAGAATCTGCTGTATAAAAAGTAAATAAAAGAAAATTCAAAAATTCAAAAAAAAAAAAAAAAGAACTACAGTGTAATTCTGGGCAGCCCAGCTAACAGATCACTTCCCAGCCTTCCTTGAAGCTAATGATAAGAATGTTCAAACGGAGCTTCTGAGAGCACCCTTTGGCCCTTCTATTCTTCCAGTTCCTCCTTTCTCCTGCCTAAAGTGTAGATATGATGGCTGGAGCTCTAGCAGCCATTTGGAACCAAAGGGAAAGACTAAGAGACTCACAGAGAACTTGGTGCTGATATCACAGGCCATGAACCAATGTCAGTAGTTACTTGCCTCCAGGCTTCACATTACACAAGAGAATAGACCCTTAAGTAATTGAGCCACTGTGGTTGGTCTCATACCATTTGAATGTAACCTGTAACCACACAGGGGGTTTGAATGACTATCAGAAAGAGAAAGGGGCTTATTTGTATACCCAGACTGGTGGAACAAGTTATGCCAGGTACATATAAAAATATTGACAAAGTTGGAATGAACCAGGAAGAGAGGGTTGTATTAATAATTTATAAAACATTGATATCATGGAATACTCTGCAGATATTAAAATGGGAAAATTAATTTGTATATAAAATAGATGATATAGAAATAGATAGCTTATATTATTTAAAATCAAAAGATGTAATAGATCAAGTGAGAAAATCAGGTTTTGTGAGTATAAGTACCATGTGCAATTTCAGAGTCATACCTTTATAGGGAGGTGCCTTATACTTTTAAAATCTTTTAAGTTTTTAAAAATAAAAAAAGACTGGAACACTTCTACTGGGAGCGCTGAGCTGCCAGGCAAGAGCTCTAAGAACCCTGAGGCGGCCACGCCATGGGGAAATCCAGCTGCACAGAGAAATCACGTGTAGGTTTGCTGGTCAGCTGTCCTGTTTTTGAGTCACCCTGACCCAAGTGCCAGACCTGCAGGTGATCGAGCCATCAAATGATTCCAGCCCCCAGCCGGTAAGTCACCCCCAGCCTTCAAATCTCCCCAGCTCTGGGAGTTCCCTGGTGCTCTAATGGTTAGGATTTGACACTTTCACTGCTGCGGCCTGGGTTCAATCCCTGGTCAGGGAACTGAGATCCTGCAAGCCGCATGGCGTGGGCAAACCAAAACAAAAAAATCTCCCCAGCTCAAATTTCAGATATCATGGAGCAGAAACAAACCATATCTGTTGGGTCCTGTCCAAATGCCTGACCCACAGAACCTATGATCGTGACAGAATGGTTGTTTAAAGCCACTAAAAAATGAAAATAATAAAATAAAATAAATAAAGGGAGGGAATGTAACCTGCCATTCTGCCCCCTTTCTTTCTCCTGATCCCTGGAATGTGGGCATGGTGGTGGCCATCTCGGAGAATGCAGACATGGAAAATATCCTAAGGATGGCAGAGCAGTAAGATAGAAGAAGCCTTGGTGCCCGGGTGACTTTGTGGGGCACCACTCAGCCCTGGACATCTCTGTCCATGTGAGAAAAAAAACACTCATTTAAGCCACTATCAACTTGAGTTCCTGTTGCATGCAACCGAACCTGTATTTGAACTAATATAGGTACAGATTTGCATACAGATGTGGATGTAGACATAGCAGTAGATATAGATGCAGATAGAATCCTGACTGATGGACAGCTGCCCATCAGGGGCTTGTTATGGAGGAAAAAAGATAAAACTGACACTGACAACGAACAATCTCTCATATCCTAGAAAATAAACTAAACAAATTTTATTACTCGGGGCCTGTTACTAGCAATATTATTCCAGTTGCAGTAGTAGAAAACCAAACCAAGCAAGCTTAGCAAACCTGGGAATGTATTGCAGCAGGTGGGCAAAGCTCAGAAAGGGATTCTCTCCTACTGCAGTCGGGCTTTCTCTGTGCAGCATCTGGAGACCCCAAACTCCCAACTCACCAGCTCTGCAGTCAGAGTGGAAAGGAATAGACTCCATGGACTCCAGCCAGAAAAACCCCAGGGAATTATTTGCATTGGCTTGGACTGAATCACAAGCCAATCTGTGTGCCAGTCTGGGGTCAAGGATGGCTCAGCTTGAGAAACCTGGCCATACCTGCACGAGTCACTGTGACCAAGAGGAGGGAGGCACTGATTGAGTCACTGCCAACCCATCGCTGTGGTTATCACAAAAAGAAGGGGGTGCGGGTACAGAGTCATGTTACACAAAGACAATAGCCATCACATATACTGATATTATTGCTAAGGACTGACCTGCATCCCCTCCCCCCCACCAGTTCATATGTTGAAACCCTTATCCCCAATGTTATACTATCTGGAGGCAGAGCCTTTAGGAGGTAATTAAAGTTAAATGAAGTCATAAGGGTGAAGCCTGAATCTGATAAGACTGTAGCTTCATAAGAAGAGGAAGAGACACCAGAGCACACACACACTCTCTCTCTCTCTTTCTCTGCCTCCCCAACTTTCGTGAAGACTCAGCAAGAAGATGGCCGTCTGCAAGCCAGGAAAAGAGCCCTCACCAGAACCCGACCATGCTGACTTCCTGGCTCAGACTTGACCTCAGACTTCCAGCCTCCAGAACAGTGAGAAAATAAATTTCTGTTGTTTAAGCACCCGCTGCCCCCACCCCCGCCCCTGTCTATGGTATCTTGTTACGGCAGCCTGAACCGACTAAGACATATTTCTCTGTATTAGTCAAGGTTCTCCAGAGAAACAGAACCCTGACTGCTACAATTATTAATAACAAAATTGTTTACAGTTTTAAGAAACTTACCATCTAATAGGCCCTGTGCTAAGTTATCACTTTATTTATTTATTTTTGGCTGCGTTGGGTCTTCGTTGCTGCGTGCAGGCTTTCTCAAGTTGCGGCGAGCGGGGCTACTCTTCGTTGCGGTGCGTGGGCTTCTCATTGCACTGGCTTCTCTTGTTGCGGAGCATGGGCTCTAAGAGAGCGGGTTTCAGTAGTTGTGGCTCAGGGGCTTAGTTGGTCCGCGGCATGTGGGATCTTCCTGGACCAGGGCTCGAACCCGTGTCCCCTGCATTGGCAGGTGGATTCTTAATCACTGCACCACCAGGGAAGTCCCTAAGTTATCACTTTTAATATCTGCATTTTAGACTCAAGGAAATGAAGGTGCAGGAGATTAAGCAACTTGCCCAGGATCATAGGGCTAGAAAGTGGTCAAGTCAGGATTTGAATCTGGGCAGTCTAGCTCCAAGTGTTAATGGGGCTATATCTAGATGGTGGGAATTTTTATTTTTAATTTTTTGTATTTTTCTGTACTGATTTTTTTTTTTTGGCTGTGCCATGAGGCATGCGGGATCTTAGTTCCCCAACCAGGGATTGAACCCATGCTCCCTGCAGTGGAAGCGTGAAGTCCTAACCACTGAACCACCAGAGAATTCCCTGTATTGATTTTTTTTTTTTTTTTTTTTTTTGCGGTACGCGGGCCTCTCACTGTTGCGGCCTCTCCCGTTGTGGAGCACAAGCTCCGGACGCGCAGGCTCAGCGGCCATGTCTCACGGGCCCAGCTGCTCCGCGGCATGTGGGATCTTCCCGGACTGGGGCACAAGCCCGCGTCCCCTGCATCGGCAGGCGGACTCTCAACCACTGCACCACCAGGGAAGCCCCCCTGTATTGATTTTTAAAGTGATATATTGCTTCTGGAATCTGAGGAAAATAATGAAGCTATTTCCATTTTTGAAATTAAAAATGGAAGGTCACAAAGCACCTGCATGCTGGAGAGAGGGCACAGCAAGAGGGAAGGCATTAAAAATTTATAGAGATGTGAGTAGTGGTCCTTCTAAAGACACTGACCAAGGATGAGTGTTATATCCTTTACTTCAAGTCAACTAGTCAATTTCACACGTGCGAGTATTAGAACCACTGAAGCAACATGCGCTTGGGGGGTTTTCCCAACATCAAGAGTATGTCATGGCCAAGAGAAACTTGAGGCACCCTGAGGCTTCCTTAAGAGAGGTGTGGTGCCCAGAACAAGGGAGGTGAGCCTCACTGCAGTGGCCACACCTGCAGCCTATGTCTAGTTCTGGCCCTTCATTTTAAGAACATTGGTGAACTGGAGTATATTCAGAAGAGGCAACCAAAAAGGTGGGTGTGAAGAGGGTCCGAAAACCACGAGGGAGCAGAGGTATTTAGCTTGAAGAAGAGAAGAGTCAGCGTGCGGGATGTGAGAGCTGACCTTTAGGTCCAGACCAGCGCAGTCAGAGCTGCCTAATTACAGTAGAAGGTGAACTTCCTGTCCCCGGTCGTATGCAAACCAAGGCTTGGCCACCTGTTGTTGTGGGCGTCTGTATGGTCAGATTGATTGCATGTGTGGTTGGACCACAGGGCCAATAAAGCCTCCTTTCATGCTCAGTGTCTCTGCGGCTCTCATTTTTGGAAAGATGTGGGAGGCCTTATCCTGGATGGAGAGTGTTCTGGACTGAATGTTCGCGTCCCCGCAAAATTCACATGTTGTAGCCCTAACCCCCCCATGTGACTGTATATGGAGATGGGGCTGCTAAGGAATTCATTAAGGATTGGATTTGTGTCCTTACAAGAAGAGGCACCAGGGAGCTCATTCTCTCTCCCCCTCTCCACGGGCCCTAAGGAAAGGCCACGTGAGGATGCTGTGAGAGAGCAGCTGTCGAAGTGAGGAAGCGGGTTCTCACCAGGAACTGAATCAGTCGGCACCTTGATCTTGGACTTTCCTGCCTCTGGAACCGTGAGAAATAAATTTGTTGTTTAAGCCCCTTCGTCTGTGGTATTTGTTGTGGCAGCCAGAGCTGATTAAGACAGAGAGTTACTGCAGCAGCTACACTAATAGGGTTGAGGAAGAGTTACCCATCTCCTTCCTTTCCTGTAGCTTCTGATTTTTCTCAGTTAACAGAACAGAACTTCCCTCACTGTCGATGGTCTCAAGTCCAGTGGGAAAGGGACACGCAAGACTAAAAGTAAAGCACTTGGGATGGTGGCATTCGGTGAGTATAAGACTGACTAAAATAGTTGTTGTTAGTAGTAACAGTATTTAGGAGTAGTGCCTTTTTACTTTTTCTTTTTCTTTTTTAGCTTTCTGGTACTAGCTTACTCCTCTCCTGGTAATTGTGTCCTGATTTTTTCTGTCTCTCTCCCCAGCGGAGCACATGACCCTGTCCTAAACCAATGTACTCTATTCTCCAGGCCACATTAATTAATCCAGTGAGAGTATGTGACCCAGTCAGAACCAGTGAGACTCCATGAAACTTTTGATGAGACAATTAGGGCAAAGACTCCAGACTTGGAGCAGAGAGGATGAGCTATATCTGCAGTAGCTGGAGTAGCTGCAGATAGCTCATGGCCACAATGAGAGAACTTGCAACAGAATGGAGTCAACATACAGGAAATGACCAAGAGATAAACTGAGTCGTCAGGAATCAGAACACCTGGATCCAGCTATGCCTAAAAGTCAGACATCTTAGTGAAATGAGACAGTAAGTTCTCTTTTGGTTTCAGCCAAAAGAATCAGTATTCTTTCACTTGAAACTGAAAGAGTCTTGACAGATACATTACTGTGTGCCCTAAAAGTGTTACAATGATCATCTGTATAAAGTGCCATGGGAACAGAAAAGAGGCAACTACTAATTACATGCCTGGACTGGGGTGGAGGGACTGTCCAGGGAAGGCTTCTCAGAGGAGGGGCCACTTGAACTGGACTCAGAAGAGCAGTTCACTATGTTGAAAAGATAGGAGAGGCCATTCCAAAGGTTGTCAAAAATGTGGATGGGGAAACAAAGAAATACACCTCTAAATTACCTAAGGGACAATGAGAAAAATCACAGTGGGAAATTAGAAAGCATTTTGAACTGAACGATACAAAAAGTACATATCAAAACTTGTGGGTTGCAGCTAAAACAATACCAAGAGGGAAATTTGTAGCCTTAAAAATTCATAAATTAGAAAAGAAGAAAAGCTAAAAAGGAATGTTTCAAACATCCCTCTCAAAAATTGGAGAAAGAGCAGGAAGATAAATGCAGAAGAAAATAAGAGAAGGAAAACAGTCAAGAACAGACTGAAATAGGAAGGAAGTGTGCCCTGGAGATGAGCAACAAAGCCCCAAGCAGAGACACAGGGTATTTGCGGAATGAGGGCCCTGGTGTGGGTGGACAAGAGGGAAGTGGTGAGGCCATTGACTGGAGGGAAGATGGTACCCAGAGCCATAGAAGGTCCTCAGCAGGGTAGTGGGCTGGGGACACATCAGGCCCTTGGAGACTGTCTACACATGAGAGGCCTAGGCCCAGATGCCTGGGCCGATTGAAAAGGACAAGAAAAGCCACAAGGATGTCGAGTTCAGTTCCACAGAGGAACCAGCCTCTGTCACCACAGCTGCCTGCTGCTAACTGCCACCCTAACACAGACTCACTTCTCATTCAGGGAAGGGCTCCCAAATCCCTCAGGTGGTCTCTTAGGGGTGCTGGAAGGATGGGGGAGCCGGGTCTCTCCACCTCGGTGCTGTAGACATCTGGGCTGGATGATTCTTTGCCGTGAGGCTGTCCTCTGCCTCGTAGGATGTTAAGCAGCATCCTGGGCTTCTAGATGCCAGTAGTAACAACCGGAAGTGTCACTAGACATGGCCAGGTAGCCCCTGGAGAGGACCCCTGATTTGGTGTTGTAGTGGGAGCGGTGTTGGACCCACAATCTTACTGATGACATCGCAGGTGAACCTCAACCCTTAGGGCCGAGAGAGCCTGGGCGGGCCTCCTTCTTTTAAGCCTCTACACCCCCACCTGCAGATGGGAAAATAACGAGGATGCAATGAGGTCACCACGGCTGGCCGAGTAGGGGCTAAACAGACAGCAGGGGTTATGATTATGCTTCTCAGTGATAATTATTCCACCTGCTCCAGGCTGAAGGGGGTGGACTGCAAGTGCGCCTGGGTTCCCAGCACGGCCTCAGCCCAGGGTCATCCTTGCCTTCTCGCTTTCTTTCCTCACCCTGAACCCATGTGTCAGGAAGTCTTGCCGGTCTACCTTCAAAACACACCCAGACTCCAAGGTCAGCACCTGCCCTGAGCCACCAGCATCCCTCACCTGGATGATCACAGCAAGCTGCTGCTCATCGCTCTTCCCACTTGTGCCTTCGGACCTCCCCCACCCAACACATCCTGTTCTCCTCCTTGCAGAGTAGTCATTTAAGACAAAAATCTGGGGGCTTCCCCGGTGGCTCAGTGGTTAAGAATCCGCCTGCCAATGCAGGGGGACACGGGTTCGAGCCCTGGTCCGGGAAGATCCCACATGCCACAGAGCAACTAAGCCCGTGAGCCACAACTACTGAGCCCGCATGCCACAACTACTGTAGCCCGCGCGCCTAGAGCCCGTGCTCCGCAACAAGAGAAGCCACTGCAATGAGAAGCCCGTGCACGGCAACGAAGAGCAGCCCCCGCTCGCCGCAACTAAAAACAAAGCCCGCGCGCAGCAACGAGGACCCGACGCAGCCAAAAATAAATATATAAATAAATTTATGAAAATAAATAAATAAAACAAAAATCTGATCTCGTCACTTCCATGTTGGGGAAGTGTTTGGGGAAGGCCCCCCCAAAGCCTTCCTGTCATTTGTAGAATAAACCCAAAGTTCTGGGACTAGCCTGTCGGTCAGGTGGTTAAGACTCTGTGCTTCCAATGCAGGGCGTGCGGATTCAATCCCTGGTGGGGGAACTAGGGTCCCTCATGCCGCACGGTGCGGCCAAAAGAAACAAACAAATAAAAAACCCGAAGTCCTTAGGGAACCAGCAAGGCCCTCCGTGGCTGGTCCCCACCACCAGGGAATTCATCTCCTCGCCCCCTCGCTCTCTGCTCCGGACACTCTGGCCTCCCTGCTGTTCGTGGATCACAGCATTCCCTTCTCAGGGCCTTTGCCCAGGCTGCCCCTCCACCCGGAACATTCTGCCTCTCCCACCTCCAGATGCGTGCGTGGCCCATTCCTTTACTCCCGTCAAGCCAGTGTTCAGACGCCCCCACCCCTCAGCGAGGCTTTCCCTGGCCTCCCCCAATGGCAGCTCTCTGCCCTTCTTTCCCTCACCTCCCTGGCCTGTTCACTGCCACCCGGCCTCACTCAGTGTGCTCATGCCCATCTCCTGGCTGTCTGTCCCCACAGTAGACACGCAACTTCATTAGGGCCGTGGTTTGTCTGTTCTGTTCACTGCACAGCCCCCCACCCTCAGAGCAGTGCCTGGCGCATAGTAGGTGCTCATGAAATATTTGTCGAGTGATTGCATGGGTATTTCAAGGCCCTCCTTTCCACCATCAGCCCCATTCCACCCCCACTTTCGACTCATCCCAGGCAATAGGCACCCCTGCCATCCCCGAGTCAGGATGGCCTGCAGATGACAAGGTCCTTTCAGCCTCAAACACCACATGTGGCTCCCAGGCCTCTGCTTTCCCCTCCAGCTTCACCTACCACCTCACCCACCTCACACTGTGTGCCCCAGCCAGGTCAGGCTGTTCCTCCAGGTTTTTGCCTGTGCTGTATCCTCCACCAGATGCCCTCTCGCCCCTGCCATCTCCTGGTAAACTGGTTTTCATCCTTCAGATTTCACTGGAGATGTCACCTCCTACAGGAAGCTTTCCTTGATGCCCCAAGACTGGGTGAGTCACCCCTCCTCTGGGCCCATGCTTCCCTCATCGTGCTGTGAGCCTCACTGCATTATTGGGGCTTTTCTATGTGACTGCAAGTTCCACGTGGGCAGGAACCGGTCTTGGATCCCCCAGGGCCTAGAATCTTCTGGGACTCAAGAAATGTGATTCAAGTGAGTCAGTGGATGAAAGAACACTCTGGATTAGCCTCGGAGGTCACTTCCTGTCCTCCAGCCCCTCCCAGGGCCTGGGCAGGAGTGAAGGAAAGTCCTCATCCTCCTTAATCACACTGATCGGTTGACAGTCTCCTCTGATGTCTTCTGAGGTACGAAGTTCCCGTCCTGAGCATGATCGCTCTTTTTAGACCCCCGAAAGTCACCTGGTTCTTTCCATTTTATGGCATTAGTGGAAGATTCCGGCCCAATGGACCTCTCATGGGCACGCCCAGAGCCACTCCTAATGGAATCACCGTGAGCACATCCTAGGACCACTTTTTCTCAGAGTGAGCTCCTCGCCCATCGTTTCATATCTTCCTCCCCAGAGCCCAGTGAGCTGGCCGGGCAAAGACTGATCTCTCCAGGCTGGGAGGATGGAGTCAGGTGACCAAGGAAAGACCAAGTTCTGCTCCTCCGAGCGGGGAGGAAGGATGGCTGAGGAGAGGGGCTGCAATGTTGAGAGTCCAGTTTCCCCCCACCTCCACCCTGCTCCAATCATCTTAGACCGAAGCCTGATTATTTCCCTGTAATCCACATGCAAATCTTGATGCCCAGCAGAGAGGGTTCTTATCTCGCTATGGCTGAGGTGGGGGCAGGTTGGGGACACAGATGTGCTCATAGAGCCATGTGCAACACACCACTTAAAACAGTAGCAGGCGGCATGATTGGGACTCGCTACTGGCATTAGTGGAAGATTCCCACCCAATGGGCTTCTCATGGGCACGCCCAGAGCCACTCCTAATGGAATGAGTGCCAAGGGCTAGTGTCTTAGTTAGTCCCCCAAATGGCTCCAGGAGACAGCTGCTATTCTCACCCCATCTCACAGATAAAGAGCTGAGGCACAAAGAGTTTCAGTAACTCGTCCATGGTTGCTCAGATGGACGAGTTATGAAATGAAAAGAATTTGAGCCTGGACAGTTTGCTAACCACCGCCCCATCACCTTTCTCACAAAAGTCCATGCACACCCCCATGTGTACATCTGAACAGCTCTCACATACACACACGTGCACATGAAATCACACCCCTGCTCACGCACCCATGCGCACGTGCAACCTGAGGTCTCAGAAGTAGATTCCCAGCTATTGGGAGATGCATCACGCGTGGTCACGTGGGCCGGTGAGGACTCAGCCCCCTCTCTCACGCTCCCTCTTCAGGCACATTCACACACAGGCGTGCACAGCCCTGTTCACGTGGCTGTACGGAAAGCACACAACAGCCCCATCCACCCATGTTCACCCGTGTGCAGGTACACACACGGTCATGTGAACACAGGCACATATGTGTGTACACGTGCACACTTGCATAAAAGCAAATACTTATTGAGCATCTACTATGTGCCAGACACTGTGCTGGGGACATAGCAGTGACAAAAACAGAGTTCCCGCCTTCCCCACATGTGTAATGGATGGGGGGGGTGGCACGCGCCTGTGTAGACATGCACGCACCATGGTCATTGAGTGTTCACTCTGCAGAGCTGAGCCTTCCCATGCATCAGGGACTGTGAGTACTGTTCCCCACATGTGCACACAGGAGTAGACCCTCTCGCTCTCTGCTGGAGCCACAGGGCACAACCTGGGTCTTGGCAGGAGGTGGGTTGTGCAGGCGACAGAGACCAGCATTATTTTCAGCACCCTTTGCGGTCGGAAGATCCCCAGGCCTCTGTCAACCCGCCTGAAACCAGACCACGATCCAAGTGACAAATCCACATGCATTTGCTGACGTGCCCAACCCCACCTGTGTGTGTGCACACGCGTGTCAGCCTCCGGGGCCTCCCACCCCACCAAGAGCCGCTGCCCCAAAGTCCCCAACCTCCTCCTCTTCCCCCATCTTGCACCGGAGGGAGCCGTGGCCCCGAGTCACCTGGGTCTTCCAAGAGGCTGCGCACGCAGGGAGGAAGGGCTGCAATGACTCTGCTTCCAGGCAGCTGTGGTGAGTTTCTGCAAAGACTCCCTTCCTCAAAGAGGCTCCTCTTTACTGAAAATTCAGGCTGCCGTGGTTTCCCCACATTCACATGGGGAAAAGGTCAAACTCACAAAAGTATTTACCAAGAACCGTCAGACAATCAACAAGCATTTACTGACAGCAGCAGCTTGCAGGCTAGGCTGGGTGCAGCAGGGAAAGGGCAGGAGGAAGCAGCACAGGTCTTGTCCTTCAAAGGTCAGGGGCCACGAGGGAGCCGTGGTTAGCCGTGGGGGGAGGGGAGGAGGGGTCCAGGCAGAGGGAGCTGCGCGCGCAAAATCTAGTTGTGGGAAAGCATGTCCCGGTGAGACTGAAACAGGCGTTCTGTGGTCCCCCCAAATAACAACGGGGGCTGTGCCGGTCAGCCATCAAAAAGCAAACAACAAAAACCTGGTGTTGGGCTTCCATGGTGGCACAGTGGTTGAGAGTCCGCCTGCCAATGCAGGGGACACGGGTTCGTGCCCCGGTCCGGGAGGATCCCACATGCCGCGAAGCGGCTGGGCCTGCAAGCCATGGCCGCTGGGCCTGCGCGTCTGGAGCCTGTGCTCCGCAATGGGAGAGGCCACAACAGTGAGAAGCCCACATACCGCAAAAAAAAAAAAAAAAAAACCTGGTGTGTGGTGTTTGCTGCTTTCCAGGTTGTAAATATTCCCACCCTGGCCACTTTCAAGCTACCAACATGATGTCACAGAATGCAGGGCTGAGTAAAGATGACACAGCTGCTCTCTGGAGCTGGTGCAAACCAGCCTTAGGATGCCCACTGGTCCACAGCCTTCTCTTCCCAGGGACACATGGAGGATGCAACCAGGGCCTTGGTGCCCAGGGCAGGGCAAGAGTCTCAGTTAGAAGCGCTCAGGGATGAGAACAAAATCACTTGTTTATCCTTTGATGTATATTCTGATATGTCCTTTCATGAACTCAGCACCCGCCCCATGCAAGACAACGGGCACCCCAAGATGTCTCAGATCATCCCTACCTGTGCTGATGGGGAAGCACAGGTGTAAGGAGCCTGGAGGAGAGGCACCTAACCAAAGTCTAGGGAGCCAGAGGACTTCCTGGAGGTGGGGGCATCTAAGCGGAAAGGTGACAGAGTAAGGCAGTGAGTAAGGGGTAGAAAAGAGTATTTCCAAGCAGAGGAAACAGCATGTGCAATGATTTAGTGATCTCATACACTTCTTGGTTAACCCAGAAAAAGTATCCTGTTTAATAGACTTCTTAAATGAGCCAGTGCTCATCTAAATGCTATGCAAATCTTCACTCATTTAATCCTCAGATGACCCTAGGACATACTTAGTATTTTTAGCCCCATTGTACAGATGGGACAACTGAGATGAGAGAAGTTCAGTCAACATGCCCGTGATGGCTGGTTTGCTCTGCCTCCCCACTCTACTGCCTCTAAGCATCTGAAGTGGGTGTGGCTTGGGGAAATTTTAGGGAGTACCCAGACATGGCAACCAACTGTAACTTTAGTTTGGGGTTTAATTAATTGTCAGAGTGTGGGAAATGATCAGTTCAGCTAAAGCATACCACCCCCACCTGCCCTTCACACACAAACAAGGTAAGAGTGTTATCCATTGTGGAACTGTTTACCAAGGATGTCCAGCAGTCAGTCAACAAACCTTTTCTGGCATCTTCACGTCTTGGCCCAGCCCAGGGCTGGGATGTTTGGACTGAGCCCTTGTTCACTTTTTGTTTTAATATTTTATTTATTTATTTATTTTCACTGAACACTTTGTCTGAACCCGGCCCTGGGCTGGGGGCTAGGAGACACAGAAGAAATATAGTTTCTGCCCTCAAGGCAGTCTAGTCAGAGAAACAGGAGTAGTAATTTTCTGTATGTTCAAAATAGTCCATTGTTAAAAACAAAAAATAAAACTGGCAATCATAAGTGATAATAAAGGGATGTGTATAAAAGAGAGAACAATTCTGCCTTGTCTTTAGTGAAAGGTTCTGGGGAAATGCCCACTGTAACTGGGTCTTAAAAGATGACGTTTCATCAGTGGTATCAGGGGATGTGCGGAGGGAAAATTGGGAGTGACTGCTAATGACTTGGGGTATTTTTGCGAGGAGGGGTGTGGTGGGTGATGATGGGATTAGGTAGCAGTGATGCATTCAACACTGTGAATATACTAAAACCCAGTAAATTGTATATTTTTAAGTAATTAAAATGGAGAATTTTATGCTATGTGAATTCTATCTAAACAAAACAAAACAAAACAAAACAAGAAAACGCTGTTTCAAGCAGGAGCCCTGTGGTTGCAAGTGACAGAACTAGCTTTTTAAAATGGGTTTACTGGCTCATAAAAAGATTTTTTTTGGTTCTGACAACCCCCTGGTCAGGTTTGATTAATTTGCTAGTGCAGCTCACATGGCTGAGAGAAACATTTTATTTACTAGTTTCTCATTTATTAGGAAAGGATTTAACTCAGGAACAGCCAGATGGAAGAGATGCATTAGGGCAAGGTATGGGGAAAGGGCACAGAGCTTCCAGGTCATCTCCAGAACTAGCCAATCTCCCAGCACCTCCAAATGTTCACCAAACCAGAAGCCCCCAAACCCTGTCCCTTTGAGTTTCTGTGGCAGCCTCATCATATAGGCTCGAATGATCATATCATTGGCCATTGGTGATTGAACGCAATCTCCAGCCCCTCTCCCTTCCCAGGAGGTTGAAGGGAGGGACTGTCAGTTCCCCTCTAATCACAAGGTTGGTTCCCCTGGCAACCAGCCTCCATCCTTAGGGGACCTAGGGGCTTCCCAAAGCTCACCTCATTAACATAACAAAAGACATTTAATGCTCTTGCCGCTTAGGAAATTCTGAGGGTTTTAGGAGCTCTGTGCCAGGAACAGGGACGAAGACCAAATATATATTTCTTATTATAAGTCGTTATATCACACAAGGTCATGTGTCTGGGGAGTAGTATGGGCTGAAGGAATGAGAAGGGAGGAGCCAGGAGCCAGGCTGCAAAGGGTTTGGGCTCTGGTCTGTAGACCCACATCTTCCAAACTTTTGTCCCTCATCCACACTGCCACAGTTTATTTCTTCCAGATGTACGTGTTTGTCCATCACTTTAAAAAAATTAATTAATTTATTTATTTTTGGCTGCGTTGGGTCTTGGTTGCTGCGTGCAGGCTTTCTCTAGTTGCGGCGAGTGGGAGTTACTCTTCGTTGCGGAGCACAGACTCTAGGCGCGTGGGCTTCAGTAGTTTGTGGCACGTGGGCTCAGTAGTTGTGGCTCGCAGGCTCTAGAGCGCAGGCTCAGTAGTCGTGGCGCACGGGCTTATTTGCTCCGCGGCACGTGGGATCCTCCTGGACCAGGGCTCAAACCCATGTCCCCTGCATTGGCAGGAGGATTCTTAACCACTGTACTGCCAGGGAAGCCCTCCATCACTTTAAAACTTTTTCTTCATATTGACTTACTTGTTTTATTTAAAGAATTTTATTTTTAGAAGAAACATTGTCTTCATCACAAATGGAAAACCAGCCTTCCTTTTCATAAACAGAAATGAACTATAAAAACAAAAACAATGACACCAAAAACGAATTAGGAAATTCTAGCTAGATACTGTAGCCTGTGGAAGGCTAGTCAGATGAAGAGAAAGAGAATTGAAAAAGGGATCACTTTCTCGATGTCCTTTTACCCCACACCCATGTTCCACTTCAAATCATCTTAGGGACCCCAGGGGTTTGTGTCCCCCACCTGGATTACCCCAGGGGTATGTGTGCCACACTTCTGGCTAATGCAAGCCAGGAGGTACCGTGAGCAGGAAAGAGAGATGGGGTGCTAGGAACAGGGTGCCAGCGCCCGAATCTCGGTAGAGAGGGAGGAGGGCGCTGCCTGGAGTAACGCTCTCTCTTTCAATTTAGCAGTTGAGACCAGGACCCGGAAGGAGACAGTGTGCGGAGGATAATGAAGAACTTAGCTGAGGATACACTGAGTCTGAGATGTGGGCACATCCATGTGGAGATCCATTCATTTGTTCAGAGTATTTCTTGAGCACCTACTATGTACCACACTCTGTTCTAAAGCCCCAGGGTACAGCAGTAGACCAACCAACCCCAAATCTCTGTCTCCGTGAAGTCTACCTTCTAGTGGGAGAGGCATGGGAGACCTGATGAGAAATCAAGGACAATATTTCATACAATATATCATAACTGATGTCACACTAGATAGCGATGTTTACTACAGGGGACATATCTGGGTGGGAGATGTGGAAATTGAGATACACCCAAAGCATTTGGCTATATGGGTCTGGAGTTCAGGGGAGAGATCTGGGCTGGGGAGACATATTTAGAAGGCATCATTCATTCATTCATTCATGCACTGAACCAATGTCTCTTGAGCACACTCTGTGGGCCAGGCACTATGCTGGGTGCTGGACAATACAGTCCCTACCCCATGAAACTCTGGTCTAGATTTAGTAAAGGTTGTGGTTGGCTACAATCTGTATGGACACAGATAAGATTCCCCGTGGGGTGTGTGTGTGTGTGTGTGTGTGTGTGGCCCAGGACAGGCCTTGAGGATTCCCAACATTTCAGGGAGGGCAGAGGAGGCCTGGGAAGGGAGCCTGTCCAGGAGCAAACAGCCTGCAGCAAGAAAACCAAGAAAGGCAGAGCCTCAAGAACAAGGGAGAGGCTGGTGCCAGGGGACGCTAGGGAGTGAAACAGGCCTGGACCTGGTAGCTGCTGTCCGTGGAAGCAGGCTCCAGGCAGAAGTGCTTCTGCGCAGAGACGGCTGAGGAGTGGGTGTGCTCTAAGGAAGCGGAGACAGAGAGAGGAGACTGCTTTCGAGAACTGTGTCTGGGGAGGGAAAGAGAGACAGAGACAGAGAGAGAGAGACAGAGACAGAGAGAGACAGAGAGACAGAGGCAGAGACAGATAGAGACAGAGACAGAGAGACAGAGAGAGGGCAAGTCGGAGGCTGGTGGAAGGAAGCTTTGGTTGTCTGCAGATGGAAGGGACCAGGACAGCTATACGTGGTGATGGGAAGAAGCCTGCACAGGGAAAAAGCTGAAAACACAGGGGAGTGATGGTGTTTGGAGGTGGAGGGCTCAATCTTGGAGAGAAAGAATGACTCCATGTCAGGAATGGCTACGGAATTTGAGGGGCTCAGGGCAAAATGAAAACTCAGGGCTTCTTCTTCAAAAAGTACTAAGAATTCAAGATGGTGACTCTTGGTACCTGGATGGGGGGCAGGCAAGAGGCTCGCTTCGGCTGAGTTGCAGCCTCTGGCCACCCGGCAGACACACCTGGGGTGGGAACGGTCACCGCCATACTCTTCACCAAGATCCCATGAGGTGAGCAACCAACCTCCACCCTCCCTTGTGCCCTCCTTGTGTCCAGCCCCCTCCAGTGGATACTGGATGCAGGGGGGAAGCGGGAGGCCAAGTAGTATCTAGAGGGCCAGGGGGTGCAGGAGCCGGTGGCTATGACCCTCTCCCGGGGGGCAGGCAGATGGCTGGAGGTGGAAGTTTCGAGCAGAGACTCCAAGCCCTTGGCACATGCCTCACTGTCCCATGGGGCTTCCCTTACAAAGCACAGATTCAGAAATAAAATTATTAAGAATTTTAGGAAAGGGACCTCAGAGCATCAAATTCCAAGCACAGGGCCCTGCAGCACTAGTGCCCTGGTGGCCTGTCCATGAAGTTCAGCCCTGCCCCACGTTCACTTTAACAAGAAACGGTGGATGTGACGGAGGTACGGAGCAGGCAGAGATCTGACAGAACCCTCCGGAAGTGGAGATTGAGTGGCAAAAATGAGGGAGAGGATGGTGATGGGTGAAGGGCTTGAGGAAAAAGAAGGCTGGGATGTGTCCAGATGAATGAGGAGTATCTGTGGATTCGTTTCCTATTGCTGCTGTAATAAATGCTACAAATCCAGGGCTTGAAATACAAAAATGTATTAGCTTATAGTTTAGGGTCAGAGGTCTGAAACTGGTCTCACTGAGCTAAATAGCAAGGTGTCCGCAGGGCTGCATTCCCTCTGGAGACGCGAAAGGAGAGTCTGTTCCTAGACTTTCCCAACTTCTAGTGGTTGCCTGCATTCCTTGGCACCTGGCCCCTTCTTCCATCTTCAAAGCCAGCAGCGGAGCATCTTCAATTCTCTCTCTGACTCTAACCCTCCTACATCCTTCTTTCACTTATAAAGACTCTTGTGATTATATCAGTCCATCCACGTAATCCAGGATAATCTCCCATCTCAGGGTCACTTAATTAGCAATTGAGATTCCACCTGCAATCTTGATTCTCCCTTGCAGTGTAATATGTCCACAGTTTCCAGAGATTAGGACGTGAACATCTTTAGGGGTCCATTATTCTACCAACTACAGTCTTTAAGGCTGCTTTATGGCTTTAAAGCTGCTTTGTGGCTTTTCTTGTTTAAACCAAGAAAATCTACGTGGTTTAAACAAAAGCATGTTTATGGTTTATTTCAGAATCCAGAGGTCGATTTGATCACTTGATGATATAATCAAGGACCCAGGCCCTTTTTTTTCTCTCACTCTGCCCCACTCAGAGCACTATCTTTCTTCTCCTAGCTTGCCCCCTCATGATCACAAGATGGCTGCCAAACCACCAGACATCACATCCAAAGCAGAAGAGAAGGTGGCAAAGGGGACTTCCTTAACACTGCTCTCTTTGACTAGAAAGGAGAACTGCGAGCTTTCTCTGTGGTTCCATGGCAGAGAGGAAGGACAGACAGACCAGATATGTTGACCAACTCAAGCTGAATTTACCAGCTGGAAATCAGGAAATGCCATTTCCCAGATGGGGTGGTGTGTCAGTGTGTAAGAGTGAGGGGTCCAAGTGGCCAGAGTCAGAGATCAGTCTATGGTTGGGGTCAAAGATTATTCTGTTGCCAGGGCTAGGGGTCAGCAGGTGGCTGGGGTCAGTGTGCAGCTAAGATCATGAATAGGTCCACAGCATGGGTCAGGAATCAGTCTACAGCTGGGTCAGAGGTCATTCTGTAGTTGGAGTCAAGTATCAAACTGGAGCTGGGATCAGAAGTTTGTTTAGTGTTTCTCTCTCTCTGCATCTTGGTCTCTCTTGTTTTGTTCTCCTTCTCTGGAAAGACCTGTCTTATATAATATATATGAATATATGATGAGAAATGCACGACAGAAACCTCTGCAAAGATACAAACACTGACTCTGCACATGGACCATGTCTAGAAGGGATGTGGACACATACACAGTTGGTGGGGTGATGCCATCGGGACCATTTCTGTGTCGGATTTCTATTGGTCCAGTCTGTCCTTTTCAAAATAAAGTGACATTAAGTTTAGAATATTATTATCTCCTTTAATTATGTTTTATGACACCCACAGACCCATTCAGTATAATAGCAATAATGCTAGGAAACGCTTGGACAGCATTACTATGTGCAGGCACCATTCTGAGCCTTATGCGTATTAACATATTTAATTCTAACAACAGCTCCATGAGGTCAGTACTATTATTATTCCCATTTTACAGAAGAGGAAGGAAGCACCTAGGGTTCCATGACTGGCCCTGAGCCACACAGCTGGTCCTCGGAGCACCCTGAGTTCTGAATGTATGTCAAGCCCTTTGCCAGGTGCTGGAGGGGATGGAGGAGAAAGACAGGGATGAAAGAGAGGAGAGGTCGGGAGGGTGGAGGTAGCCCAGGCCTAGTTTTCTGGGCTTTCTGGGCATGGTACCTCCATAGGCACAGAGGCAGGCGCTGGGCAAGAGTGAGCCACTAGGGGGCAGCAGGGACCAGTGAGCTGGTCTCCAGCCAGTCTGATCTCCACTGGCCAGGCGTCCTCAACTCATTAATAAAGCTGGAAAAGGGTGGGATTTTGAGGAAGAACTGGCACTGTCCTGCTGCTGTCAGGAAGCTCAGGCCAGTTCGTCACAAGAGCAGCTGGGCATCGCCTGGCCTTCACCCATCAAGACATCTGCTCCTCACTCCACCACTGTGGGCTGCAGGGTACTTCTCTTATCCATCTTTGATGGGGAGGAAACTGAGACCCAGAGTGGTCAACACCTTGCCCACAGTCACACGGCTCCGAATTGGCACAGGCAGGTTCAAACCTAGGCAGGATGAGTGCAGAGCCTTGCTTCTCTGAGTCTCAGTGTTCTCACCTGTAAAAGCGGTATAAGAATCTAGGCAAACGGCAGACAAGAGTGGTAAGGAGTCAGGGTACGTCATGGAAAAGTCTCGCACAGAGGTCTCTGGCTGCTGTGAGGATCCGGTGAGGTCATGCCTCCCTTGCAGCGGGGGCTCAGAAACTTCTTGCTGTTTGTGCTGTTGTTTTTTTAATCAATAACTTTCGTGGGAAAATAATGTCAGACAGGTTATTCAACAGGATGTTAACGGAGATACACCTTCAAAAACAAACATACATTTTGGGACCGCCCACGAAATGCCAGGTGCTGGGGAGGGGGTCAGGATTTCCGGTGTTTTTCACTTTCCTATTTATTAACCTAAAACGTTTAGGTTTTCCCTGAATCGGAGAAGGCTGGCACGTGCCGATTTAGTAATCAGAAAAAAGCGGTAAGTAGGGGTTTTGTTTTTAAAAAAAAAAAAACTAAAGCGGAAACGACGCCCCCATCCTGCCATCCCCACCTTCTGGAAAAATCTTTGTAAAATTGAGGCGGGGGGTGTGCGGGGCTAGGGCGGGGGGACCCCGAATTCAATGCCTCTGGAGGTCTCCTGGGTTCTTCTGAGACCTTCCAGTCTCCGGCCGCGCCCAGGCCCCTTTGGTGCTGCTACCCTGGGGAACCCCTCCTGCTCTCCATACCTCTGGTCCAGACCGGCGAGGGGCGCTGGGAATCTCACGCGGCCAGCATCTCGCTCCGCCCACACCTGCCGCCTACTTCCTACTTGGTGGGGCGGTCCCCCGCTGGTCCCACCCGATCCATTAGACCCCGCCCCTCAGTAGCTCTGGGGCAAACGTTTGATGCAACCTGTCTCTCCTCTCTCCTTTCGTCTCTTGGGACCCTATCCTCTCTCCTCCACGCTGAGGCAATTGCTAAAGTTGTACCTTGGACTGTAATGATCTAGCCGTGTCCTCCTGTCCAATACCAATAATGTAATCACTAGCCACTTGGGGCTATTTAAAATTTGGGGGGGCTGTTTAAATTTAAATGTTAATTCAATAAAATTAAAAAATCAGTTCCTCCGTCACACTAACCATATTTCAAGTGTGTAATAGCCACACGTGGCTAGTGCCACTGTATTGGACAACGTGAAAGCTCTCCATCACAGCAAAAATTCCTGTTGGATAGCGTTATTCCGGACACTCATTTGTCTTGCTATAAACCCCTTCCTAACGTAACAGAGCGGGACCTTCTGGGGCCTTCTGGGGCCAGACCCCTCCCCCATATCCTCTGCTGTAGCTCCTCTATGAGGTATTGATATCTAGATAATAGCATCTGATGCACATTTCGTCAGTTGTTTTTACAGATGCTAAAACCACCACTAAATGGAAGAAAGTTAACTGCTTGATACTGATGACCCCAGACCTACTGGCGCCTAACAATTGATACCTCACCATCAACCAATCAGAAAACCGTGCACGAGCTGATCACACACCCTGTGACGCCCCCGCC
>NW_020837974.1:17335386-17680181 GCF_003676395.1 Aethalodelphis obliquidens
CCCCCCCCCCCCCCCCCCCCCCCCCCCCCCCCCCCCCCGGCTCACCTGGCCTTTAAAAATGCTTTGCTGAAGCCCTTTGGGGAGTTCGGGGTTGAGTACAAGCCATCCACTCCCCTTGCACGGCCCTGCAATAAACCTTTCTCTGCTCCAAACTCCGACATTTTGGTTTGTTGGTCTCACTGTGTGTCCGGCACATGAACTTGCATTTGGCAACACTAAGATTATTCCTTGAACCAATGTTCTCTCTCTTTTTTTCTGATTCCCTCCCTAAAAATCTAAAATAAAACTTTGATCCACTTTCATAATTTGAGAAATTTATTTTTGTTTTAACAATTGCTGTCAGGGAGTAATTATATTTGAATGAAGGAGTGACTCGCCAGGCTTAGTCTGGGGAAGCCCTGACCTTGAAGGAGTAGGCAGAAACCAGAGAGCATGGGGGACTGAGGCGGGCGGGCATGAGCTGGGGATCTCCCATGTCAGGATCAACTAATGGCAGTGGGAGTCATCAGGGGCTTACCAGGGAGATTTGGAGTGTCTACTGAAACAAAACAAAACAAAATAAAAAGCACACCGTAAAAGCTGAGAATTATGTTTTATTCAGGGACGTTACTGAGAACTATATAGCCTGGGATACAGCCTCTCAGCGCTCTGAGGAACTGTTCCGAAGAGGTAAGAGAGCAGCCTGGATCCATAGGAGTTTTTGCTGAAACAAAACAAAACATGTAGTAGAACGTCGAAAGATTATTGCTAATCACAAGAAAAAGCAGACATCTCAAGTTAATGATCTTAGTGCTTTTCTGTGTTTGGGAAGATGCGAGAGTCTGGGCATCTTAACTGTCTAGGGCGCGTATCCTGTTTTTCTCCCGAATTCCCTTCGGGGCTCACTGTCCTGGGGCAGCTGCAGTGGCTGAAGGCTTGATGGCGGGCACTATGTTTGTTTACCAGAATGCAGACACCATTCTTTGTTGACTGAAACGGCAGGCAACATTTTGTTTGTTTGGTTGGTTTTGGTCCACGGGAGGAAGCCCAGAGCAGTCGCTGAGGCTGAGAATTCTAGATTTCTAAGCTGGTTGTACCTTTTCACTCTTGTTACCTGTGCCCCCGCCAGGTTGGAGTAAACCCAGGAGATGATGAAGATGATGATAATGTAGACTATCTTCAGGACAACGCTCCAATGCAGATTTTATTATCCTTCTTATTTTACAAATGAAAAAAATGAAGACACAGGCAGGACAAAGGAGACAGAGAGAGCAGAGATGGGGGCTGGGAATTCACACCCCGAAGACCCTTGGGTTCCCTGCCTAACTTGGAGACATGCCTGGGAGGTCAAGATCAGATTTTAAGGGGATTTTTAAAAGTCTTTTATCAAAGAAATTCCCAAGGAAGACCCTGGCGGCCAGCCACTCCCCTGTGCTAATCAACACATTTCTGGTGGGATTCACTTCACTCCTGAGTGAGAAGAGCAGCAAGGAGGATTTTAACCACCCCCGTCACTGTTGTCAGAAGGAACCTTAGTTCTCCACTTCTGCGAGGTGAGAGGGAGTCCTATTGGAGGAACATCTCCAGTGCCTCCACTTCCTCTCCTGGGCTCCTGCTTATAGATGGATTACGTTTGGGACTGGAGAGATTGAAGAGAGATGGGTGTCTATTGGACCATGTTTCTCAGTGGGTGGGGCTAATGTGCATTTAAGCCAAAATATAAATTCCTCACTCCAGTCCCCCATCCTGCCTGACCTTATCTCTCACCACTGTCCCTGGCTCACTGCGCTGTAGCTGATCTTTCTTACTGGGAACACGCCAAACTCCTTGTGCCTCAGGGCCTTTGCACTTGCTCTATCCTCTGCCTGGAATGCTCTTCCTCCAGTCCATCCTGGTTCTTCTAGTCACTGAAGGCTCAGCTCACATGTCACCTCCTTAAAGACCTCTCCACTAACCCCCCCATCTCAGACTCCTATTTTTTCCTTTTGTCTTTTACATTTCTGTCTACCCCACTGAACTGTAGGATCCAAGAGGGAAGGGACTTTGTGTCACTCAGTCTCCTCACATCCAGCACAGTGGCTGGCCCATAGTAAGTTCTCAGTAAACATCAGTGGGATGTGTTTCCCGCTCTCTCCGCTTCCTCCTTCCCTGTGTTAAGATGGAGAAGGGGGTTGGGGAAGCCAGAACGGTGACCTCTCTCCAGCTTCCCTGAACCTGGGAGGGTGGGTTGAAATCCGGATAAGAGATGGGAGGTGTCTCTGCCTAGTTCTCCATTCTAGTTTCCCAAAGCCCCGCGGAGTCTGTAATATGAGCCTCAGCTGACAAGTTGGGTGTCTTCCTCCTAAGGTCCTGGGGATAGAATAAGTCAGTCTCAATTCTGTTGGACTTGCAATCCAACCAGCTCTCCAGCACTCACCCAAATATATTTTCTCGGTTGGCTGCTTGGTTTTTTTAGTTTTTATTTTATTTTTGGTCACCCCGCGAGGCTTGCGGGATCTTAGTTCCCCGACCAGGTATCGAACCTGGGCCACGGCAGTGAAAGCACCGAGTCCTATCCACTGGCTGCTTAGTTTTAAAATTTGATTTTCTGAGATGACCCGCGGGTTAATCAGAGCTGACAATCGAGTCAGTGCCACGCTGTACATGAGGTGGCACACCATGGTGGCTGGGAGCTCTGCAATCAGACCTGGATTCAAATCCTGGCTCCCGGACTTCCCAGCTGTGTGGCCCTAAGCTAAACCTCAACCTCTCTGGGCCTGCTCCCTTATCTGTAAAGTTGGGATAATAACCTGCTCGCTAGAGCTGTGACACAGTCAGCGTACGACACCAAGCAAATTGCTTGGTCCTAACTAGTTATTTTTATTTTAAATTATTATATTTTATTACAAAGAACTCTTGAAGACAAAAGGCCCAGAGGGCTAGTTCAGGTTCTGCCACTCACTGTGTGACGTTGGCAAGTCCCTTTTCCTCTCTAGAGCAGTTTCCCTCATCTGCAAACCGTGGGTGTGGGGTGGTGACTCAGGCAGCTAAAGGGATAGATTTGGGCTCAGCACAAAGGAGGCAGTTCTCACAAACATTAGGCTGCATGTGAGGTAGTGAGGTCCCCATCACCTCTGTAATGTATTACGTAGAATGCCAGAGCAGGAAGGAACCTCGAACAGCCGAGCCCTTCATTTTGCAAGCGTGGCGGTCAGGGTGAGTCAGAGTGATCGCAGACAAAGGAGCTTAAGATCCCCTGCCTGCCTGTCTGAGGCCCACTCCATACACCGACCGCCCAGATGTTAAGCACGGATCATCTACAAAGAGGCTGAGCAACGGCTCAGCTATGGGTCTGCCACTAGCTGTGTGACCTTGGCAAAGGGGCAGCTGCCAATCACAGCCCTGTCCACATCTCCACGTGCCCAAAGCTGCTCCAACACCGCTCCTCCCCCACCCCCCCAGCTCTCAATTGGAGGAATTTTTCCTGGAGCAGCTGGAAGTGCTGGGGAGTTGCCCCTGGCAGCAGCCCTCCACCAATGACAGATGGGAGTTGGTGGACAAACAGCTAGCTCCCCACCTCTAGGCATGCGCTGTGCCTGGCTTGCCCGAGCTCCCCCGCGGCGTGAAGCACCTGTTGCCCGCGCTGGCACTCTGTGCGATAACACCTTTTATTGCCTCCTGCCCTTCCCTGCCTCCTTTCCCCGCTCTCCAAGCAGGGCTTCCTGGGATCGCCACCTATTTCAACAAACTGCAGTTGAATCCTGGTCTCAGGGAAACCCAAGAAGACCGGAAGTTACTTAACCTCTTGGGTTGGTCTCAGTACCTCTGGATGGGAGGATTCTATGAGTTAATAGAGATAAAGCACTCGCAACAGTGCCTGGCAGTATGTTTGTTTAATAAATGGGGTGGGGAGGGTGGGGAAGGAGGTAAAGAACCTTTATTTATACAAAACTCCATCCCCTCCCATTCTACCCTCCTCAGCAAACACAAACACCAGGTGATGAAACAATTTTTGAGATGCACACGAACAATGCACATTACTCAACCTGAGGTCGGGGCCGAGGTGCAGGTGACGTGCCTGGTGTCGGCATCTTGGACGCCCAGCTCGCTGGATCAGGAGAGCTGAGCCACTCCCTCTGAACCACCGATGCCAGCAACGGCACGCATGGGGGCACACACCGGCCCCAAGGTCACCAGGCATGCTTGTTCTGGGGATCCAGTGATTAACAGGAACCCCCAACCTTACAGCTGTGTGGGAAACTGGCAGCACGCCGTCACTGCTCGGTAATCACAATTTTTCATGTCCTCGTTAACTCCACTTGACTAAGCGCCCCTCCGCAGCTCAGGCTCTGCTGCCAGTGTCAACCTCTTAAATGAACAGGCGTCTCTGGGCAAATGACCACCCTTTCTGGACCTCAGTTTCCCAAGGCCTCCCAAGTCATTCTCCCATTGGCTTGGTTAGCTTCTAGGCTCAGCATCCGATCCAGTGAGATGGTGGCAGCTAACCCCAGGCCTGGGCAAGACACGAGTAACAGAGCAACTCGGTGGACAAAACACACCTTGAGCGTGACAGCGATAGTCCACTGGGGCAGCTGTGGACCCGTGAAATGACCAACAGCTCATTCACAAGCCAAGGCGCCCGGGAACCTCCTGGTCTCTGCAGGTGCCTCCACTCCCATGGGACGTGGCGAGCCCGGGCCAACGTTGGGAGCCGGGGACGGCCGGTCTCCGTAGCCCCAGTGTTGGACAACTTCACCACTTCATAGCAGGGTTCCCTGAGTCTTTCGGAACCCTGCCAGCCGGGCTGCCTTCTGGAGGGAGGCATTTCGCAGTCATGGGTAAGGCCCAGTCCTCGCTTGTAGACTCCAGCAAGAAGTGGGCACGCACCTAGGAAGCGTCCGTGCACGTGGGCCCTGGGGAGAGCATGGCCACCACCGTGGAGGTCTGGCTTGAGCTCTGAGCATTGTTGGGGGCAGTTTGGAAGAACAGGGGGGACTTACCCTCCTCTGAGACACCCAAGGGTGCTAGGGAGGCCGGAGAGAGGCTGGCCTCCAATGGAGCCCCACCGAGCTGGGTGTCCAGGGCCCTCAGGGGGCTCACCGGGGGTGAGGACCCGTCCCCACGGCAGCAGCCACAGCAGGGGCTGGCCTCGATGTGGGCCTTGCCACGTTCCTCCTGGCTGTGGCATTGCTTCAGGTGGCCACACAGGTGGCAGGTGAGGGCTGAGTAGACAATGCCATTGCCCAGGTCATCCCCGGGGGGGTCTGTGGTTGGCTCCGGGGATAGCAGGGCCTTCTGGCTGTCTTGTTCCTTGACCACTGGCTCCAAACCAGGGCACTCTGGGGTGCTGCCTGGGAGGAGTGAGTCCTGAGGGCTGTGAGGGGGTTCCACGTCCAGTCCAAAGGTGAACAGGGGGACAGGGACTGGGGCAGGGGCTCTGGGGCAGCCAGCAGTGAGGCTCTGGAAGGGCTTGTAGCCCCCCTCCCCACTGCTGGGCTCAAGCCCAGATGTCCCCGGGCAGCTAGCGGTGCCAGTGAGCACGCTGGAGAAGGCCTTGTAGCCAGCCTCTCCGCAAGGGCCAAAGCCCTCCAGCCCGCTGTCCCGGGCGCCGCCCTGCTTCACCGCCTGCACAAACTCCCGGTAGCCACTGCTGGGGGCCGAGGCGGGGCCCGGGGCTGCCCTGCACTGGAGGACGCTCTGGCGCAGGATCTGCTCCCATGTTTCTGGCTCAGGCTGAGGGGCGGCGGGGATGCTGGGGTCCACTTCCCCCAGGTGTTCGGCCAGCTGTGGGTCTGAGTCAAGCTCTCCAGGGCCTGAGGACTGGCTCAGGAAGGTGCTGAAGTTGCGGTAAGTGGGGTTGTCTGTGATGATGCCGGGCATCTCTGGGAAAGCCAGCCTGGCTGGGCTCTGGGTTGGAGGACTTGACTCTGGGTTCAAAGGCTCCTTGTCCTCAGACGATGCCTCCTGGGGCCCCACACTTGGGGACGTGGCCCAGGGCCTCTGAACACTTGGATTTTCTAAAGGTGGAAGAAGGCAGGACTCCTCCAAGCCCTGTGGGCTAAAGCCCCCAACCTCGCCCCCGAGAAGGTCCAGGAACAGGCTCTCTGTCAGCCGGGCTGCGATGCCCTCCCTGCCCTCCTGGAAGCTGCCCCCGCTGCTGTCAGGTGATGGGCAGAAGCTCCCTTTATCTTCCTCCACTTCCTCTTCTTCATTCTCCACTTGGGCCTCAAACAGTTCCACGCACCGAACCAAGCTGATGCTCTCTGGCCAGAGGATTGTCTTGTTGACCTCCATGGGGTGCCATGCTACTTTTCCAGGACACTGGAAAGGCTCATTTCTAGCAGCCTTGGAGGAATCTTCATCCCTTTCCATGCCATGCTCCAGTAAACAGGGCAGAAGCTTGGCAAGACAAGTCTTCCAGTGTCTACAAGAGCAAAGTTCGATCAGGGTTCAGTTTCTCCACTTGAAAAATCTCCTATTCATCCTTCAAAGCCCAGCTCAAAATCACCCTGGACTGATGTTGAGACAGGCTGGGACTCAGGACCCTTTGCTGTAGTGCTACAATGCTTGCAAGTGGACAAACCTCACCTCCAGCAACAAAATACAAAGAAACTATATGGGACTAAAAAAAACTGGCTGCAAGCGCAGTTGGGGCTTGTACAAAAGATACAGAAAGGCCAAAAAACGCAACTGCCACTTCTGAAGAGCCAGGAGCAACACCAGGGTACTGCGCATGCCGCCTGCACTTCACACCACCAGAGGGGTGGGCAGAACACCTAAGCCACCCCTCCGGCCCAATCCCTGGACACACCCCTACCCTCACCCCATATCAGGAACCAGCTCGCCTGCCCCCCTCGGGGAGTGGGCAAGAGAACCTGCTACTTGTTCTCCAACACCCCCCAGCCCCTCACCCACCCCGCCCCGCCCCATTGCAGCAGGGGCCCCAGTAAAGCCTTGCCTGAATTTCTTGTCTGGCATCTAGTCAATATCTCTTGACTAGGGAAGGCCGAGAACCCTGGTGGGTATCAATGTCTACCTGTTGCAAACACACTTCCAGACTTTATAATCAATAATCTATCAGTCCACCCTCACTACTAGATTGGGAACTCCTTGAAGGCAGGGCCTGTGTCTTACTTTGGGACTTCTGGAGCCTGGCATATAATACAAACTCAATCTATTGAATAAGGAGAAGTCTTTGTCAGGGATGATGGTGTTTAAAATACCTATCAGGGGTAGGATAGGGAGGGTGGGAGGGAGACGCAAGAGGGAGCGGATATGGGGATATATGTATACATATAGCTGATTCACTTTGTTATACAGCAGAAACTGATACAACATTGTAAAGCAATTATATTCCAATAAAGACGTTAAAAAATAAATAAATAAATAAAAATAAAATACCTATCAACACCATAGCATAAGTAAGGGCCAATTAGAATGGCTGGGGAGTCCTAGGGCTGGGGCAGCATCCTGGAGTCCCCTGCTGTGCTAGGTATAAACCCATCAGTTATTGGATTGTGGGTAGGTTCAAGGGGCCCTGAGAGGGGGGCTAAGGAGGCCAGGTGGCATATTCGAGGGTCCAGGATGGTGGCATCTGCCCACCAGTGTGCCACTATGTCAACAGTTTAACAAGTGGTACAGCTGCCCTGCTTGTTACCCCCATCAGGCTTGCTCAGGACAGACTGGGCATCCCAAGGGGGTTCAGTACGTACCTGACCCCCAGTGAAACTCAGGGGACTCAGCCGGCAGCTGACCTACCCAGACCACCCCCTCCCCCTGCTATCCCTTGAAGTCTAGTGTCACAGGACAAGTGCTGAACAACAAGGCAGACTCTCAAGATGGGGCCCACCACCCCAATCCCATCCCCTTCCAAATCCACATAGGCGATGACCCAAGTTCATATACATACGGGCACTTGGCTGGTTCCTGGCCTTGGGACCGCTTCCCCCACAGTGACACCTAAAACACAGAGACAGCCAGTGACACAGAGCCGAGAGGCCTGCCGGCCCAGCCTATCGTCCAGCAAGGCTCAGCACGTGCTTGCCGTGAGAAGACTTTGAGTCTTGACATCACACAGGTCTGAGGTCTGATCAGGTCACTCCCCCTCTCTGAGCCTCAGTTTTCTGAGAATTAAGGAGGCTGCACTATTAAGTTGCTGTGGCTGATGGCAAAAATGGCCACAGTCTCTGAAGCTCCTCCTATCCCTGAACCTGGCATGGCTGTGTGACTTGCTTTGACCAATAGCATGTGGTGGAAGTGATACTGTGCTGACTGGGTCAGCCTGCTGAAGGATGACAGACACATCCATGGCTTAGTAACCTCCATGGCCCCAGATGTGTCAGCCACCTGCCAGACCTGTGAGTGAGGCCACTGGTACAGGCCCAGCCAAACCCAGGATCCTTCCACCCCCACTGCTGAGCAGAGCCCAACTACAGACTTGCAGAAGCAAGAGCTACATAAGTGGCTACTGTTTTAACTTTCTAAATTTTGGGATGATTTGTTACACAGCAAAATCTAACTGATACATAAACGACACTATGTGCAGGACGCTGTAATATACACTTCATGTGGATTGTCTTGGTGAATTCCAACACCAGCCCTGTTATAACCACTGCTATAACCCACACAAGAAAACTGAGGCTCAGAGAAGTTAAGCAACTTGTTAAGTCTAACCTGCAGGTAAGTGGCAGAGCCAGGGTTCAAAGCCAGTACCACTGGACTCCAGAGCCTGCTACAGGGTCCCTGGAGAATTGAGGACATTCAGACCTTCTGTTCTAGACGGGACCTGTATCCCCGCCTCCCCCTGTCCTAGAGAACCCTGATGGCACTAAGGCAAACCCCACCTGGCCATCGCATTGGGGAAGCTGACCCCACCCGTAGCTCAGGGGTGGCCACCTGGTTGGTCTCAAGTATTTCCACTCCTTACAACTGAGTGGTTTAGGAAAGAGACTGTGATGTAATTCAAGCCAATGAGAATGGAGAGATTTGCTAGTGTTTTGGGGGGGCAGTTTCCTGCTCCTAAGAGGAATATACAGAAAGCCTGTCCCCTTCTCCCTCTCCTTTTGGCCTCCTGCTCTGGTACAGGTACCTTGCCAAGAGATGACATGCCGATGACCTCAGGGATCATCTCCTCCCAAGGGAGGGAAAAAACCAACCCCAGAGGAACCCCCGTCTCCCACCCAGGCTGAAAGAACAGTCATGGAAGCCAAAGGGAAGGGAGTGAAAGCCTCTAGCTGCTGACTCAACCTACCCTGAAACCTTCCTGACTTCCCATGTACAACCCCAAAAGCCAAGAAATATCCTGAACATCCCAGACATCTTGAGTCGTATTTCCCTGTACACGTAGTGCACAGCATCCTTACCAACCCCCTCTCCTACCTGAGAATCCTGGATGACAACAGCCACGAGGGGGCTGTGGGCTGGGTTGGGAATTTGGTCCCACCATTCTTTCTTAATCCTGAAAAAGAAAAGGACAAGATGTTGGTCCCTGTATCACTAACAGGTTGACGTTCCTCCCATAAAAATTATCATAGTCACCAAGACTTATCAGGGGTCAGAGATCATGTCGACAGGTTTTTTGGCTGTCTCACCCTCACTCCGTGAAACAGGTTCTACTGCTAACCCCACTCTACCGATGAGAAGACTGAGGCCCAGGGAGGTGAAGTGACAGCTGGTGGGCAGAAGAGCCGGGTTTGGGCTCCAGCATCCTGCTACCCAGAGTGGAGTTCCTAATGTGGCCGCCTCTGCTCCAGAGGGAACAAGTTCCAGGGAATCAGGAGACACTCAAGCTGCAGAGAGAGAATTCTGGGTTTCCGCTTCAACAACCTTTACTCTGGAGCAGCCGAGGATAAGGTGCTGGGGAGAGGCCTGGGATGGCCTGAGAGGCTGAGGTATTCCTTCTCCCTTCCTGGGTCAGCCTGGAGCCACGGAGCGTCAGTGCTGGGAGGGAAGGTCCTCAGACACCCCCTGGATTAGCCTCCACCCACTCCACTCAGTCAGTTAACACACATTTATTGAGTACCTACTATGTACCACTCACTGTGCCAGGCCTCGGGGACACACAGTGAACAAGACAGGCAAAAACCCTGCAGAAATGATTATGTGACATCATTCATTCCTGGCGATAAGTGCCAGGAATAAAAATAAAGAAGATAGGGACTAGAGAGGAATAGTGTGATCCAGGAAGGCCTCCCTGAGGAGGTGACTTCTGAGAGGCAACTGTAGGTGGAGGAGGAGTTGGTCTCGGTGAGGCCTGGAAAAAGGGCTTTCCAGGCAGAGAGCACAGTGAGTGCAAAGGCTCCAAGGGAAGATCTTGCTTGGGGCGTTCAAAGAACAGCAAGGTTGGAGCATGGGAACACAGTGAGTAGGGGTAGGGAAGACAGACGATGGGGAAACTGAGGCTCAGAGAAGGAGAAAGACCAGCCCAGGGGGGCTCAGAGGCATCAGCAACAGACGTGGAGAGGGGACCTTGCATTCCCTGCACACCTACTGTGTGCCCGGCAGAGTACAGACCCTTGCTCACATCAATCCTCAACCATCGCCATCCTTAAGTGGTCAACTGGGGCCCGCTCGTCCCATTCCAGAGGTGGGAGGACCGAGGCTCTGAGACTCCATGATTCCAAGGGCTCAAGCTCACTGGAAACAAGGCTCCTTCTGTCCCCCTACACCGAGTGATCGGGGAGTCCCTTAGGACTCTCGGGACTGATGAAATAGGGACCCAAGGCTGAACAGAGGTTCAGAAACTTGGTCACACAGCTACGAAGCAGCAAGGCTAGGATCTGAACCCAGGTCTGACTCTGCAGGACAATCATCTAGAATTCCTCTGTCTATTGCCACGTGCCTTCAAGGGTCTGGGCCATACCCTGGGCATGATGCATCTCACTTCTGCCAAAGGAAGGCCCTGCCCCCAGCTCCCGCCCTGGCCAGCTCCTTTCCCCTAGTCAGGTCTCAGCTCAAACACCTCGTCAGAGGGGCCCGCACTGGCCTCCCCATCCAAAACAGGCCCTGGAGCATTTCACCCCCTCGCCCTGGCATATCTCCTTCAGCGCAAGGATCACTATGGAAAACAGCCATGGTTACTTGGTGGCCTGGCATCTTGTGCCTCCCCAAGGACACAGGGTCCCTGTCGGTCTCAGTGCCTCGCACATAGTAGCTGCTCAATAAACATCTATCGTTGAATGAAAGGGCTGCAAGCTGACAGATCGGAGGGGAAATTCCCACCCACTCCACACCACAGGGGGCTGGCTTGGCAGCCTCCTGCACAGCTCAGGACTCACTTGATGATGCTGACATAGCAGGACAGGCAGACAGCCAGGATGACGACGCAGGAGATGCTGACGCCCAGCGGGAGGCGCTGCTCCAAGGTCGCCTCGTAGTCTGGAAGTGGAGGGAAGCCATGAGCTTGCATCGCGCTGCGTCCAGCCTGGTCTCCATTTCCCAGAGCAGGAGACCGAGGCCTCGTGAAAGCATCCTCCACGGCTCTGCGTGAGCTGGCCGCTGCGTCCCCTCCTGCTCCCCTCTCCTGCATGTTGGGCCCTCGCCACATCGGCCTCCTTGCTGTCCCCTGTTCCTCCAAATCTCGGGGCCACCTCAGGATCTTGAACGTGCTGCTTTCTCTTTTTTGAAATAAGTGAGGTCAAGGGCAGAGACTCTGGAGCTGGACGGCCCCAGTTCGAAGCCTGACTCTGTCATATACTAGCTGGCGACCCAGAACAAGCCCCTCACTCACTCTGTACCTTGGTTTCCTCTCTGTGCAACGGGGTTAATAACTACTTAACTCATAGGGCTGTTCTGAGGATTGTACGATTTAATATACACTTGACGCCGTGCCCGCACGTCCATTCACACAGCTGGCCCCCTCTCCTTGCTCACTGTCAGGTCCTAAAAGTTCTCCCTCACACCTTCTCTACTGTTGCCTCCTCCCATCCCTTTCCCCTGCTTTATTTCCTTCCCAGAATTATTGTCCTCGGGATCTAGATCTCATTTATATTTTTGTTTACTTGTTTATTTTCTGTCTCCCCCTCTAGAATGTCAGTTCCACAAGAACAGGGATTTTTGCCTATTTTGTTCACCACTAGGCCAGCACGTAGTAGGAGCTCAAGAAATATCTGTGGAAATAATGAGTGTCCAGCACATGGTATCTGTCCCATACAAGTTATTTCCCTTCCCTTCTCCAGGTTAAAGGAAGAATCAAATCAATTTGACAAAACTTTCCTAAGCACTTACTGTGTGCTTGGCACCATGCTGGGCAATGGAGATATAGACACAGAGCAGATAGTACCCATAGAGCTCACAGCCCGGAGTGGGAGACAGGTGGTCAAGAGGTATCCATGGAACAGGATAGGCGATGCTGAGAGGGGCGTGTGGTGGGTTGGGTTGAGGTACCTGCCAATCACCACTGTGGCCAGCACTTTGAAGAATCCTTCCTTCATTGAATGTTCACAACAGCCCTTCCTTCTCCCCATTGTACGGATGATGCCCGAGGCAGCCTCCACCACGCAACAGCTATCTCCCCTTCTTCTTTGCTGGGCTGCAATGTGCCCACCCTGAGGTTTGGGCCAATCATGGGCCAAAACTAGTCCCCTTTTCAGACATTTCAGTTCCCAGCCTCCCTTGCAGTTGGGAGAGGCCACGTGACAGTCCTGAACAATGAAAGGCAAGGGAAAGGCCACCAGGACTGGAAATGTTTTTGTTTCATGATAAAAGATGCATGGGATGCACTCCTTGTGGCAGCCTTCCATTTCCTTTGGGTCTTGGGCATGAGGGTGTGTGCAGCAGACAACTTGGGGCCATGAGGTGACAAGGGTAAGGATAAAATGCTACCATGCTAGGGATGGCAGAGGGAAAGAAAAGACTCTGGGGTGATGTAACTGAGCGGCTGTATGAACCAGGAAGGTCCACTGGCAAGACTTCATTTTAGGGGAATTCCCTGGCGGCAGTCCAGTGATTAGGACTCTGCACTTCCACTGCAGGGGGCATGGGTTCGATCCCTGGTGGGGGAATTAAGATCCCACATGCTGCGCGGCCAAAAAAAAATAAAATAAAGACTTCGTTTTATGTAAGATAAGTCAATACTCTTTTGCAAAAGTGTGATAAAGTCGCAAAGAGTTGTTTGGAGGATGCAGCTACCAGGTGAGGGACTACATTTCCCAGAATCCCTTACAGCTATGTGTGGCCATGTGACCAGCTCCACCAATAGAGCTTGAGAGGAAGGGATGTGTGTCACTTCTGGGCTAAGACTTTTAAGAAGCAGGTGTGGTCTCCCCGCTCTCATTCCCTTTCTGCTGGCTGGATGCAGATGATGGCAGGTCCACAGAGCAGGGATTCTTAACTTGGGGTCCACAGACCTCCAACATGGTTGCCGTTAGGATTTAGGGGTCTGGGAACTTGGATGGGAAAGAAATGATATCTTTGTTTTCACTAACTTCTGAAACCTGGCATTTCCTCCCATTAGGAATAGAGGGAGCAAACCACAGTAATAGCAGCGTTAGTTACTTAGCCCCCATCAGAAGTCACAGCTATTCTCAAATCACCTGACAGCTGCAGTAGCAGGAAATACCATTTATGTTCATCTACTTTGAAATTACAGTATTTATGACAACTACCACTAGATCCTGTTTTTAATGTGTTATTAAAGAAGCATGTATTCCTAGATAACAAGTATATTTTAAAATCGTTTTATAATCGCATTTCAATAAAATTAGGTTTCCCTTGAAGGCCTATGTACTTTATTTTATACGTTGAAAAATATTATACTGGCTGTGGTTGCCAAGGGGGGAAGGTGGGGAGGAGGGATGAATTGGGAGGTTGGGACTGGCATATGCACACTACTATATATAAAATAGATAATCAACAAGGACCTACTGTACAGCACAGGGAACTCTACTCAATACTCTGTAATAACCTACATGGGAAAAGAATCTGAAAAAGAATAGATATATGAATATGTATGACTACATCACTCTGCTGGACACCTGAAACTAACACAACGTTGTGAATCAACTATACTCTAAAATAAAATTAAAAATTAAAAAAAATAAAAATATTATTCTGAGATGAGGTCCACAGGCTTCACCAGACTGCCAAAGGGGTCCATGATACAGAAAGGCTGAGAATCTCTGTCCTAGAGAATGACGGAGCCACAGGGAGGAAAACCACCTACCAATCAGCAAAGTTCGTATTGAATTGTTATGTGAGCAAGAAACATATTTCTACAGTGTTAAGCCGCAGAACTCGTGTGTTTGTTACCGTAACCTACCCTACCCTGACCAGTACACCACATCAGTTGGTAATTCCGTCACTGCAATTAGAGCATCCTGTGATATGGAAACCAGATGTTTGGCTTGGGGAAGTCTCTGGCCACAGAATGAAAGTGGGGAACAGAGACGCTAACTGCTGGGAATTCCCTGGTGGCCTCGTGGTTAGAATTCCGGGCTTTCATTGCCGTGGCCCAGGTTCAATCCCTGGTTCCGTGTTCAGGGAACTGAGATCCTGCAAGCCACGTGGCGCGGCCGACTGCTCAGGACTCCCAGCAGGATACTCACAGTTCAGCCACTTGGCACTGGGGCTCCACTCACTCCAGGTGCTGTTGTAGCTCTGAGCCCAGGCCTTCACCTGGGCGCTGTAGGAAGCTCCAGACTTCAGGGTGCTGGCTGCAAAGCGGAGGGTGGGCCCCTTGTAGGTCACGTTATAAATTCTGAACTGGTAGAGGAAAGGGAGCCATTAGTGCACCGAGTCTGGGGCAGGGGAGTACCAGCTCCCACCCGGGCTGCTGTCCTTAGCTGACCCCACAATGTGTAAGAGACACCAGCCTAGGTATTTGGTTATTCCTCCAATTTCAGGCCCTTGTTTGTCACTTCCACAACTGTGACCAGAATCGAGCAGGATGGGTCAGGGAACCAGCCCTTATCCTGACCCCTACTCCCACCCTGATCAGCCATTTTGACGTTACTGGGGCAAGTCGATGAACCTTTCTGAGTTTTAGTTTCCTCATCTGTACAATGAAGGTAAGAGTTCCTACTGCCACTTTCTGGCTGTGTGACCTTAGATAAGTAACATAACTTCTCTGGACCTTGATGTCTTCTTCTGCAACATGGCGATAATAAAAGTGCCTACCTCCCAGGGTTTCTGTGAGGATTAAAGGGGTTAACACAGGTAAGCACTTCGGACAGGGCCAGGCATGCGGGGAGCACGAGAGTGATCTTTCTGAAGCACAGACAGGGTCACTGTGTCCCTCTCTCTCCTTCAAGGGCTCCCTAGAGGCTCCAAAGTCAAGCCCAAACACAATGGCCCATCATCTCAGTCCCGCCCGACCTAGCCCCAACTGGGAAGGAAGGTTCAAGATCTGTTGTTAAGTGAAAAAGGTAACATGAAGATTAGTATGTGTTGTCTGTTGCCTTTCATGTTCAAAACATAGAGGGAGAAGGCATAGTGATGGTGGCAGACAGACTCATATGGCCCCGTGACCCCACCTTGTATCACGCCCTTGTGTAATCCCCTCTCCTTGCCTAAAGGGGCAGGGGGACCTAAGACTTGTTCCTAACCAACAGAATATGGTGAAGGTGATGGATACATAGGGACTACGTGGATGTGATTCCATTATGCAAGGCTGTAACTCCAACTTGCTAGGAGACTCTCTCCCCCTTGCTGGCTTTGAAAAGGCCACAAGGGAAGGAACTGCGGGCGGCCTCCCAACAAAGGTCAGCAAGAACCCGACGCTCTCAGTTCAAAGCCCACAAGAAACTGGATGCTGCCAACATCACAGGAGCTTGGAAGCAAGCCCCTGGCCAACCCCTGCGTGTGCGGCCTTGTGAGACCCTAAGCAGAGGACCCAGCTGAGCCGTGCCCAGACTCCAGACCCCCAGAAACTCTGGGGCAATAAATACGTGCTGTTTCAAGCAGTTCTGTTTGCAGTAATATTATCCTGTAATAATAAAAACTTCACGGTGATGAAGGAACACACACACATTTGCTCGTACAGGCATAGACTCTCTCTGGAAGGACACACATGCCCCCACACCCTCTGCCTGCTCTAGCCTGGCCTTCCCCTCCTGGCAAGAGACGGGGAGCAGTGGTCAACCTCTGGGAGAGGTAATGGAGATCGGGGTTAGGAGAGAAACATAGTTCCTTTCTAAGTCCTTTGGTAGCCTTTGAATTTTTTATTTCATGTGAATATTACTTTTATTTTTAAGACTTTAAAAAAATAAAAAATGAAGTAAAGTTTGGGTTCAGGATGGATTCTGACAGCACGACAGTGGCCTGAATCCTCTGCCTGGGCTTCTCCCCCAGTGGAGGGTCCATCCCTTCGCAGCCCCCCCCCCTCCAATCCCCCACAGCCCCTTCCCAGCTCCTGGCAACACTACTCCTGCTGGCAGGTTGGAAGCACCTGGGGGCAACGGTCTGGTGTAAAGGGGGCCGAGGGGAGGTGTGCACAGCAAGGAAGCAAAGTCCTAACAGCTTGCTGGAGAAACTGGAGGGCAGCTGGAACTTTCCAGGGAAGCTGGGGACAGGGTGGAAGTGACAGGAGGAGACCAGGGCAGGGACAGAAGGACACTCTTACTGCCGGTGTTCCTTTCTTTCTAAATCGCAGTAAACAGGAAGCAGCAGCTGGATCTCGTTCACTGAAGGAATCACACACCTTAGAGAGGAGTAGGGAATTGGGAAATGGTTTACTAAGAAACAGAAAAAGAAATTGAGCTTCCGAGGAACTACTTGTGGTTGGTGTGTTTTTTAACAAAAAAGGCCAGGTGTTCGGGAGACCATTCTGAGAGAAAGATCCGGAAGAAGAGAACAGCACAGGTCCCTCAGTCCAAATCCTGGCTTCAAATCCCAGCTTGGCCATTTCCAGCTGTGGGACACTGGGCGAGTCATTCCACCTCTCCAAACCTCAGTGTCCTGGTCACTAAAATGGGTAGACAAACACCTTCCCACCTGCAGGGCTTTCCCAGTCATTAGTGATAATACACATTGAGCCTGGCATATAGTAAGCACCCGCGACTTTATCATGAACGTGGCATTCATGGCCCTCAGTAAGCTTGTGGCCTCATTTTCTGCCTTTTCACTGTACACACTCCCACAGACCCATAATCCTCAGAGATGCCATGCATTTTCATGCCTCCAAGCCTTGGCTCATGTAGTTCCCTCTGCCTGGCCTACCATTCCCTAGCTAGAGAACTCCTATACATCCTTCACTGCCCAAGCCAAAACTCTAACTCCATTATAGAACCTCGTCCAGAAATCATCCAGGACAATGAGCATCTCCATCTCCCAAATTCCACAGCGAGTTTCTAATATTTTTAGAATTGATCCCACCAGTCTGAGCCACAGGTGGTGTCTGCAATACTGTAGCAAACACAGCTGGGCACCCACCCAGCATCTACACAATTGGGGTCAGGTACCGAAAGCTCAGGGCAGGTAAGCCTCTGTCTCCAGTTCCAGGGTTAATTCTCATTGGTCTAAACCAATCACGGCTATTTCATTCCCTAGCCTGTGACTGGTTAGAGAGGAGCATGTGACTATCTCTGGCCAATGACTAATGAGGGGAATTCTTCAGGCCCGGTTCTGTCCCTGGAAAGGGAGAGACGGGGGAAGGGTGTCTCAGTAGATTCTGCCCCACCAGCAAGAGAAGCTGGACCTGGAATTCTGAGGCCTGAGGCAGCCCCGAGCACCTACATGACCATTAAGACATAGCCCAGGCACAATTCTGTCCGCTGGCTGGAGTCTGGTGCTGGGGCCTGAACCCAGCTGTGTTTCAGCCAGCCCAGTCTCTGTTTCCTCTTCCGCAGAACCTCCTTTGGGGAGCCACCCCTCCTTCATTTTCAGCCCATCTGGTTTGGGTGAGGCTGACCTGACCTGCTCCAGAGGTGGGCATGTGACTCAGCCCTGGCCAGTGAGAACACTGCACCAGCACCCCGTCTCCTGCCCACAGCCTGCGACAGGTTCAGAGAGTGGCATGTGATCCCAGGCAGATAACTGATCATTGGCCCCAGGACTTTCACTGGGACTGTCTGGAGAGAAGAACTTTTCCCACTGCGGTTTTAAGATGCAGGCCTGGAGCTGCTAGTAGACGTATTGGCAGCTACATGAGGGAAGAGCCTGCCTAAAAGTGAAGCCAACATAGAATAAAGCAGGACCAAAGGATGGAGATTCCTGGAACCTGGATCCAGCCATGACAAGCAAATAACTGATATTCCTTTGGGCCCTATAGGTTGTACCCTTCTCTCCCCTCCAGCCTATGCCCTGAACGAAGCCTGCACAGGCCCAGGAACGGGAAGGGGATTTACTGACAAAACTGACCCTGTGTCTTTCCTCAGCGTCTGTGCCAACCACCTCTTCTCGACTGCTCTGAGAGCCTGGCTGCCCCACTCCTGCTTCTACCCCACATCCTGGCCCAGTGCCAAGGAGGAAAACCACACTTGAGAGATGTAATCAATACCTGCCACCCGCCCCCGGCTTGGCCAGGAAGAGAAGAAGCAGGGACGGAAGCTGATGTGACAGCTCAAGATGTCAGGGGCCTGCTCCCCGGCAGCCGAAGCCAGGCCAGCCTGGGTCCCGGGACACGAGGGCATGGCTCCCAGCAGACCCTCAACAGTTACAGGCCAGGGCGCGGGAGGGAGAGTCAGATGGGATTTCCAAGGCCTGTGGCACTCAGGAGAAAAGGAGGATGACGTTTATGACAGGGGAGCCTGTCTGTGTCATATATTGCCTGCTCTCCACAGCCCTATGGGATGAGTACTCTTGTTATCGCCACGTTACAGATGGGGAAACTGAGGCACAAGGAGGTTCAGCAAAAAACTCAAGATCATGCAGTAAGTGGCAGGGCAGGTACTGGAACCCAGCTCTGTAGGACTCTGAGGCCCCTGGTATTCACATGTCATCCCTGCAATGGGAATATTTGAGGGGAAAACATGGGTGGTAGCAAATGGCCTCCACCCCCAGTTGCACCTAAAATAGAGGTAGGCCAAGCCACCCACTGTGTAGCCCCTGTGATTCTTTACTTCATCGTTTCCTACAAATCAGCTCTCCCTATTTTAAAAATGTCAATACATTCGTTTTTTTAAAAAGGAACATCATAAAATAAAATAACAGAATAGAATAAGATAAAATAAAATGGAACCTCACTGCCACTGCTATGACCAGAAAGCAAGTATGAAATGCCGTGAGCATCTCATAAAGTAAACGCAATCAAAACCACGTAACGGCATGAAATTTCGGCTGAACTTGTTTTCTGGGGGAAGGCTCTGAGCCTGCAGCCTCTTCTCTCTGTTAAAGAGAAGGATTAGTAAACCGATCAGCTCAGCTGAGATGCCTCCCTTGACAGGGTCGGGCAGGAGCGCGGGCGTGGAGTGACCGTCTCACCCTGGGATTCGCTCATTTAAGTGTGTTTGGAGGTATCACCTAAAATCGCAAGTGTCCCGCCCCCTGGGAAACAAATGTGGTCCAGAGTCCTTCTCTATAGATGAGGAACAGTGCCCGGAAATAAACTCCCCTGTCTGCACGCTGGGAATCAGGGGCCTGGAGCGGTGGAGGGCCTGGTCCTGGCATAGAGCCAGAGGAGAAGCTGGGCATCCAGATCCCCAGGGTTTGCTGTCCAATCGCGGGTCACTTTCCCCATCTCCCACCCCAGAGCCTGAGTCTCGACCCGTCTGAGTCTCAAGAGGTCACAGAGACCCCACAGGGCGCCCACTCACATCCGTGGGGTCGTTCTCATTTGAGATGTTGATCAGGTAGGTGAGCTCGGAGTAAAGGTGATTCTCAGGAGGGTACGGGTTGTTCCACGTCAGCAGCCACGTGCGGGAGATGTTGGCGTGAACAGTGAGGTTTCTGGGCGCCAGGGGTTTCACTGTGGAGAAGTGGTGCCTGGTGAGGGGCTGGGCTGGGCGTCAGGAGGAGGCCCGGCCCGGCCTGCAGACCATTTAGATTTTCAGTCAACACCACCTCCGCAATACGTTGATGGGATACCACACAGATTTCGTCGTAGTGGAGAATTAAAACCTTGATACCGATTCTCATGTATCCACTTTAGTGGTTGTTAACTACATTTCCACAGTGAGTGCGAAATGCATAAGCAAAGTAACCCAAACTTTGGCCTTTCTACCTTTATCCTTCACTCTATTGGCCATCTCCGTGCTCTGTATTATTATCTACCAAGTATTTTTCTTTATTTTGATTCATGTGTTTTAAAACTTAGTCTCTTTTAAAGCAATCATATCCACAAGATCACAGGTATATTATGAGCATTAAAATCAACACACACATAAAAATTCTTTCAATTCATGGATTCGTTCCTGGGTCAATTTAAATCACCCCCCCACACACCCTCCAACTCCGGGTATGAGTAAGCCCTTCCGGAATTGCTGATGGAGCGGTGACTACTGTGAGCTCTGTGAGAATACTGCCTCTGCTGCTGAGGAGCTGTGTGACCTGAGGGCAGGTTACTTGCCTTCTCTGAACTAGGTACGGTTTTTTTCAATTGCAAAATAGGGATAATAACTGTCTTTTGGAAACTGAGGCTCAGAGAGGTAACATGACTTGCCCAAGATCATACAGCAATAAGTAGTGTTTTAAACTCCTGTCACTACACCCCAGCAAGCTCTTGGGGAATTCCTGCGGGAACTCTGGGTACCAGGATGAGGTCAGCCTCCCATGGTCTAGGCTGTCTGAAGAAGCAGCAGCTGAACAGTTGACAGAGGGCAGAAGGACGGTTCCCGGTTCAGTTTCTGATCTGCAGCAAGCATGCCTTCCACCAAATACGCCTCATTCAGCACCCCGATCTGGGCACTTAAACACAGGGGGTTGAAATATCTGAACCGAAGGGGTCCTGACGTACTGCTGAGCCCAGCCCCATTTCAAAGATGGGAGGACTGAGGCCCAGAAAGGGGCAACAACCCCATCAGGGGTTGGAGGCTGCTTGAATGGCCCCCTCCCCCAAGTGGAGCCTGCCTTCCCTGCCCTGGCGATGTGGGAACAACTGCAGCCCCGCCCTGCCCCGCCCTGCTCACCATGCTCACTGGGCTTGAAGGCGCTCTTCCACAGCAGCTGCTCCCCAGCCCACAGGTCCAGCTGGTAGGTGTCCACACTGACCACGTTATCCATATGCATATGGCACACGCACACCGCGCCAGCTCTGTTCTCGGGGACACACGTGTGGTTTCTGCAGACACAGATGTTGCATTAGGCTGGTCATGTGACCCACGGGCATCCCAGGATACACCTCAAGGAACCACAGGCCCTTCCAGCTTCCTGGTCACCCTGCCTCAAGGACCAGATCTGGGAACTTGGGAGCAGAGTGGCCAGGATGCAATGGGGACAGGGGCCTGGGACCGCCTCCCTGCTGGCCACAGCCCCTCACCACACCCACCATGGACTCTTATCCGCCCCTGACCCCAGCCTTGGACCCTGAAAGCCAGCAAAAGGGAAGAACCCACAGCATGAAAGAATTTGTAACAACATATGTGTCTGTTCCAGCACCCCTCTGGTAGCACAGTTTAGCCCAGTACAGCGGGCTGTGGCTTGGCAGGCACATACCCTGTGCCCCACAGCCTAATCCTAATGTGTCACCCAAAACAGCCAACCCCGTGTCTCATGGACTAGGCCAGGGGTCAGCAAACGTCTTCTGTAATGGGCCAGATGGTAAATATTTGGGGCTTTGAGGGCCATACTCTTGCTGTTCCAACTACACAACTCTGCTGATACAGCACAAAAAAGCCCCAGCCATAGACAATACGTAAACAAATGGGCATGGCTGTGTGTCAATAAAACTTTATTTACAGAAACAGGTGGTAGGCCAGATGTGGCCCATGGGCCATAGTTTGCAGATCCCTGGTCTAGGCCAATGTATCCCATACAGAAGCACAGCTGGTCCACCTTAGTATATCGTGGCATAACAGCTCTGTCAGTGTGGCCCACATCAGGTGTGCTGCATATCCCAATGTGCTCCACAACTGTGTGCCTTGTGTACTGGATCATGTCCTGGAGCACCACCTATACCAGTGGTCACCCCTGTGTACCATGGATTATCCCAGTGAACCACCTGGAAAAACATATCCCAAGTTCCATGGTCCACCAACCATGGCTGTGAACTCCACTGCTAACACTGTACCCCCAAACAATGGCCTAGCCCAGAGGTTCTCAAAGTGTGGTCTGAGATTCCACTGGGTCAAACTGGTTTCATAGTAATACTCTGACATTAGTTGCCATTTCCACTCTCCTTCTCTCACAAGTGTACAGTGGACTTTTCCAGAGGGTACATGATGTGTGATGATGGGCCGTTGCTCCAACAGCCTGTTGAATGTGAACTTGTGGGCTGTTGTGATTTAAAATTTCTGTTTTAATTTCCAATAGGGGAAATATTGGTAGATGTGAGCTACCCAGACTAAAGCTCTGGGGGTCCTCACTAATTCTTTTCTTTCTCCCTTTCTTTCTTTGGTTGCACCGGGTCTTAGTTGCAGCATGCAGGATCTTTAGTTGCACCATGCGAACTCTTAGTTGCGGCATGTGGGATCTGGTTCCCTGACCAGGGATAGAACCTGGGCCCCCTGCACTGGGAGTATGGACTCTTAGCCACTGGACCACCTAGAAAGTCCCTTAATCCTTAAGCACACAAGAGAGTCCTGAGATGAAAAAACTTGAGAACTGCTGGTCTAGTCCAGGATTCCACCACATCCACATGCCACGTGCCTCGGTGACACTGAGCTTGGAGCACCGTGACGCACTCGCTGTGTCTTACACACGCTGCACCCCAGGGCACCTCCCCTCTACCATGCCCAGTAAGCCCCCGTGAACCGCATTTAGCACACGCGCTCCAGGGTACCACGTGGGCCAGGCGAATTCCGAGGCAAACCTTCCCCGACTCCCAGTTCCAGCCCAGGCTTACTCAAAGTAGAAGAATTTCAGCTGGTAGAAGAGGCGGAGCTCAGCTCTGCAGTTGGTGGGCCGGGCCATCTCCCACTCACAGGTGGAGATGTTGACATAGTCGGAGAAGCAGGTGGGCCCCTGCAGGACCCTCACGCTCCCTGGGGAGACACAGGAGACCTCTGAGCAGCAGGAGCCTGACGACCAAGAGGGATGAGTTGGAAACCAGCCCAAACAGACAAAGGGGCCCATCACAAAACAACAAAACCACTGTCCGAGGCACGGTCCTCACAATGCAGGGGCCAGGAATGGGGCTCTGTGAGCTTCCCAGCTGGCACTGGGGTGATGCCTGCAGCTGAAGAAATACCCTTGGGTACAGGGTCCATCAGCGGAGACAGACCAAATGCACCTTTATAGTATGCAAATGCAACTACCTGCCTTTGGCCGAATTAAAGGAAAAATATGTCAGTCTAAGGGTAACTATCCCGCCATCACAGGCATCTATCCCACGGCGTGAGCCTGGTGCATAAACAATCAATACTGTAAAGGTTTGCTGAATGAAGGAAGGAATGAATGAATGAGAGATCGTGACTTACCACAGCCTGCCGCCCACACCAGGATCAGACAGCCCACCGAAAACGTGAGCCCAGAGTGAAGCCACCCCATTGGGAGATCCTACAGCGCCTGCTGGGAGCAAGTGAGCCCGTTAGCGCTGATTCATGATTCCCACGGCCCCCATCATGCCGAGCCCAGCTTTCAGAGCTCACCTCCAGATACAGCCCTCCCCCTACGCCGCATGCCCCCTCCACCCGGCCCCGCCTCCCTCTCCGCCAGGCCTGCACCTGCCCCCCTGCACACCTTTACTTCCTGCTGCTCTTCAAACATACCACGGATTCACTCTCACCCCCATGCCTCTCCTCTCCCTGTCCTCACTGATACTCTCTCAGTCTCTGTCTCTGTCTTCTCTCTCATTTGTTCATCTTATTCATCCATCTATTCATAATGAATAAATGGCCCCTTAATACTCCAGTGTTTATTAAGAAAAACAAGGACAGCCGCCGACATAGCTACAACACAACCATCCAAACCAGGAAATTAACACGGATGCATTACTGCCAGCTAATGCACAGACCCTGTTTCCCTTTTGCTAATTGCCACAGCAATGCTCTTTATAAGTCCAGGATCTGGTCCAGAATCATGCGTTGCATCTGATGATCATGCCATCCCAGTGCCCAGGTCTTGGCTTCTAAACACTATTCTCGACTGACAGGAACCAGGGCTCCTCGGAGAAACAGCTGACTCCAGGAGCAGGGAAAGTACAAGAAAAGCCTGGAATTCTTCTTGTGCCAGAAAGTAAGGAAGTACTCCACGAATGATGGGGACCGCTTGAAAAGACATAGGAGCCAGCTAGGATGGATGCCCACTGGCCAAAACGGGCACAATTAGAGCTTCACAATGAATATTATAGTAACCAACCGTAACCCTTAGAGTTAAAATAGGAGTGCAGGAGTCTATGGCGATAAAGATGAGTAAGTGGGGGGAAGGGACAGCTCTATTTCACCACAGCAGGCTCCAAGTATCTCCCCACAAACTCACATTAATTAACTTTACATAATTCACATACAATACTTGATATATGTAATTGTATAGAACCTTATATACAGAAACCTGGCAGATACCACCTTAACCAAATGGTCAGTGTCGACATGGCCAGGAATGGGACAAACCAAGGTCATGAGCTTTCTGAAAACAATGCCCTTGGAAGAACACAGTATCACTTCCCTGGGGTCCCTGCCCCCAGTGCACAAATCACATGGAAACATCAGACAAGCCTACACTGAGGGGCAGTCTATGCAGGAAGCGGCCTAGACTCTTCAAAAAGTGCCCTGGGGGCAAAAGGCAAGGAGAATGGGAGATGTTCTCCTTTCAACTGTGTGTCTGTCATCCCGAGAGCTGTGCTTGTCTTGTGCACGGCCAACCTCCTAGTGCCTACGGCAACGCCTGGCACGCAGCACGTGCTCAGGCAAGTCTGTCGAATAAATTCACTTTGGACATGATGTGGGGCCGCTGATGGGCTCAGCACGGGGCTGGAAAGCTCTCCCTAGGGGGAGACTTGGTATCCACTCAAAGTCTCAACTGGCCTTCCTGGCAGAGCCACAGTGAAGACCAAGGAAGGAGGGGTGGGGGTGGTGTTTGGAAAACAGTGATGCTGGTTTCCTCTGCCAAGTCCCAGCAACCTTCCTTCTTGTGAGTTCACAGACATCCACAGCATCCTGTGGCAGAGATGTCAAAGGGGTCACTCTAGCCCCAATTTTGAAGAAAGAGAAACAGAGAGGTCAAGACGCGTGTCCAAGGTCACACAGCAGAAAGGCTACCGTGGTAAAGTGCTTTAAAAAGGTGTGGGGGAGTGAAGCAACCCCCCCAGGGTAGATTAAATCATGACATCTACAGCGGTCAGGGTGTTATCTTTGATCTGTTTTGGAAGGCACATCCAGACATATGCATGTGCACACACACACACCCACGCACGCACACTGACTGGTTTCACAGGGATGGCAGGTGCTGCATCTCAGGAGAAACCGCGGCACAGATGTGGTGGTGACAAGGCCTCTCTGAACATCACAGGGAACGAAGGACGAAGGTGCAGAGAAGCAGAGGAATTAAAAAGAATAATTACCAAATGATCAGGGTGTAAGACACATGGCAAAAGGAAATAATTTCAAGTCCACACCCTGACATGTAGGGGTTGGGGGGAGTCTTGGGGTCACCTGCCCAGCCCAAGTGGCAACCTGAACAGGGGTGCCTGCCGAGATCCCATCTCTGACATGTTGCCATCCAGTTTCTGCTTGTACTCTTTCCATGGATGGGGTGGTCACCCCTAGGTCATTTTTGAGCAGAGCCTGACTATTGGAAACAGCTCCCAAGCATTTGTGTAGACAAAGTCCTGCGTATTAAGTACTCACATGTGCTTGACCTTTTGCCATGTGCACTAGAGTTATTACCTTATTGACTCTGCCCAAGAACCCTGCAAGATGGGTTGTTATTTCCACTTTCTTCCTAAGGGAACCGAGGCCAGAGAGATCAAATAACTTGCCCATCGGGTCCCACAGCTGGCGAGAGGGCAGGGCCAGAGTCAGAATCCAGGTCTGCTGGCTTCTGAGACCAAGGTACCTTTCAATATACCAACTTCAGTTTCTCCTAGAACCACAGACTGAACCCAACAAGATGGAATGAAATGGGCCAGGAAGAGTTGGTCAACCTGCTTCCTTCTAAACATTTTACATCGATTAATTCAATAATCAAAACAGCTCTTCTAGGGCTTCCCTGGTGGCGCAGTGGTTGAGAGTCCGCCTGCCAGTGCAGGGGATACGGGTTCGTGCCCCGGTCCGGGAAGATCCCACATGCCGCGGAGCGGCTGGGCCCGTGAGCCATGGCCACTGAGTCTGCGCATCTGGAGCCTGTGCTCCGCAACGGGAGAGGCCACAACAGTGAGAGGCCCACGTACCTCAAAAACAAAAACAAAAAAAACCCCAGCCAGCTCTTCTAGCTAAAGCTATATTAACAGCCAGCTCTTCTAGCTAAAGCTATATTAACAGATATGAGAGCCAAGACCAGGGAGGTGATAGTACGCAATTGTAACTGTGCATCCGTTTGGAAGAAATCTTGCTGATTTCAAGCTTGTCAAGGGGATGACAACTAATACAGAGAGGGCCTGAAAATCCCAGAGGGGCTAGAAGGCCTCTCCCTAAACGGCTCTGCTCTCCTATTTCCTGCAATCTCATCATGCACTCAACAAACATACAATATTTACCAAAATATTTAAACATGTCAAGTTTCTTTCTAAACATTTTACATACAATAATTCAATATTTAAAACAGCCCTCTTCAGTAACTACTAGTATTTTTTCCCATTTTTAGAGGAGGAAATCAAGGCTCAGGAAAGTTAAGTGACCTGTCTGAGGTTACAGAGAGGTGATAGTCCTGGGGGGCAGTCGGGCTCCAGAGCCTTGGCTCTTAACCACTATCTGTGTTTAGACCCCAGAGTTCTCAATGTTTTGGAGGTCCCTGACCCAATTGAACCTCTGATGCAAACTCCAAGCTCTGTTTCCAGAAAAGTGCACACGTTCAATTTTGCATTCCATCTTAGTGGTTCAGACACAGCGGCTCCTTGAGCTTACTGAAGCCCAAGTAAGGACTCCAGGTCAAAGCCCCACCCGCCCCCCAGGCAGTGAGCGGTTTTTGAGGGTCTTTGAATAGGGTCGTGGCAAGGTTTTTCCAAGACCCAGTCTGGGGCTGGGGAGAACGCTGAAACGAGGGGGAGCCGGCAGGGTGGGGGGCAGTTAGCAGTTGCTACAAACGCGAGTCTCTTCTCCATGATGAAACCAGAGTCATTTTCAAATTGGAAACCAGGCCATGATCTGTCTGTTCACTTCACTGGCCTCTGGCCTCTGGTGAAAGATGTCTTCAACCCGGGGTCGGGGTTGGGGGGGAGCACAGAGCCCCAGGGGTCCACAGCCCATCCAAGAGCAGCATCTCTGAGTCAGAATCAAATCCAAGCCCTGGAGTGAAAGCAGCCAATCGAAAAGGCTACATGCCGCTTGATTCCCTTTATGTAACATTCTTGAGATGATCAGACTATGGAAGTGGTGAATAGATTCGTGGTTGCCCGCACGGGTGAGGGGGGGGGGCAGCAGGGAGGGAGGGAGGCACGCTATAAAAGGGCAACACAGGGATCCTTGCGATGATAGGACTGTTCTGTATCTCACTGCAGTGGTGGAGACAAAAACTGTACACGTGATACAGTTAAATTAATAAGAAGCAAGCTAACAAAACGGATAAAAATAACATGTGCGTGCGTGTGCAAACACGCAAACACACGCAAACGAGTACCAGTAAAACGGAGGCAATCTGAGGAGGATCGGTGGTTTCTATCAATGTCGATACCTTGGTTGGGATACCGAACTATAGTTTTGTAAGATGTTACCCTTGGGGGAAACAGAGTAGAGGGGAATCTCTCTGTATTATTTCTTACAACTGCGTGGATTAATCCTTACAACAATTACCATAAAATAAGAAGTTTAAGAAAATGCAAAAAAAAAAAACAACCCAAACCACCCAAGCCCCTCTGATGATCTGGCCCCCGGAGACCCCACTACCATCCCCTCCTATTCCCTCCCTCGTGCTCCCTCCCCCACGAGCCTTCTGTCCCACTGGCCTTCTGACACACCCCTGTCCCTTTCCTCCCTCGCACCCTTTACACCCGGAAACACCATCCAGCGAGGACACCCTCTGTTACTTCTCATCACGGCACCCGGTTTATTTCTGTCATACACTTATCACCATCTCTCATCATATCTCTGAGGTTATATAGGTGAATGTTTATTTTATTTCAGTAGGTAGATGGCAAAGATAGAAAGATTTGACTGCAGAAATGTTTTGAACTTCCCCAGATCAAAACACACCGTAAAGAAAAAAAGCAAGCAAGCAAAAGATTAGCAGAAAGTGGCAATCTACATTACAGAAAGTGAAGGGCCTTAACATATAAAGTGGTCTTACAAATCAGCATGATAAACATTCCTTTAAGTAAAATAGCCATGGTCATTGCTTTGTCCCCTGTGCCTAAACAGTGCCTGACATGTACACAGTATGTGCTCATGAAACATCTATTAAATCAATGATTGGTTAAAATTCAACAACAATGAATACAATAATCTGTTTTTAAACATGGAGTACGTACCAAGCCTTTGCCCCTAATAACTGTCATTCACGTACAGTACTTATTACGTGCCAGGCGTGGTTCTAAGTGCTTATAATATATTAAGCAATTTAGTTCTCACAACTTTATGAAGTAGATGCCATTAAAGTCCCCATTTTAGGGCTTGCCTGGTGGCGCAGTGGTTAAGAATCCTCCTGCCAATGCAGGGGACACGGGTTCCGAGCCCCTGGCCCGGGAAGATCACACATGCTGCGGAGCAACTCGGCCCGTGTGCCACAACTACTGAGCCTGCGCTCTAGAGCCCGTGCTCCACAACAAGAGAAGCCACCGCAACGGTAAGGCCGCGCACCGCAAAGAAGAGTAGCCCCCACTCGCCGCAACTAGAGAAACCCTGCGCGCAGCGACGAAGACCCAACGCAGCCAAAAATAAAAAAATAATTAAAAAAAAAAAAATCCGGGCTCCCCCGGTGGCGCAGTGGTTGAGAGTCCGCCTGCCGATGCAGGGGACATGGGTTCGTGCCCCGGCCCGGGAAGACCCCACATGCCGCGGAGCGGCTGGGCCCGTGAGCCATGGCCACTGGGCCCGCGCGTCCGGAGCCTGTGCTCTGCAACGGGAGAGGCCACAACAGTGAGAGGCCCGCGTACCGCAAAAAAAAAAAAAAAAAAAAAAAAAATCCTCATTTTAATGATGAGGAGATGAAGGCACGGAGAGGCCAGAGCACTCGTTTGCGGTCGCAGAGCCGGGATTTGAACCCAGGCAATCTCACTCTAGAATCCACGCACCACTGCCTCTCAGAATGTTGTCCCTGCAGCCCTGGCATGTGGTGTTATTAGTCCGATTGGCCAAAGAGGAAACTTGAGGCCTACAGAGGGCAAGTGACAAAGCCAAGTTCATGGAGTAAGGAAGGAGCAGAGTGGGTGAAAGCCTGACCAAGAAAAGAGCAGAAGCAGACAGAGTGGGAAAACACTCCTGCTGACCGGGAAACACACTTAACTCACTCTTTTTATTTGCGGGGAGATGAGTGGCGAGTCTTGAAATGTCAGAAGCCAGCAGCGGCACAGAAGCGACCCAGCGGGGCTCTTCCTGAAGCCAGTGGGGTGTGCAGGCCTCCGGGTCCTCTCCCCTCTCTTGGCTGCAAACCGACGTGGAGGGGGTGGGAGGCTGGATCAGCAGACAGGATGCAGCCGGTCCTCTGGCAAGAGGCATGTGGATAGGAATCCTGGGACAGCAGGCGCTGCGGGTGACCTCCCTCTGGAGCCGCTGACCCCTGAAACTCCACAATCTTACGCTGGCCTGAAGCGTCTGCTGAGCTGGTCTGGCAGGGGGGGTAGGGGTACACTTCTCCACGGGTCAGCAGCCTTCCCAGAACTGCCGTCCAGCTAGGGTTCCCAGAAGTGAAAGCCACATCACCAGCCCCACCCAGGATAGTGAGGAAGTCCGGCCAGGGCCCCAAAATGGCCTGGGCTCTGCCTGCCTGCCCCACCCCCAGCCCAGAGAGTGGAGGGGAGGGGCGGCAGCAGCAAGAACCAGACACCTCGGCCAAAGAGCCCACCAGGCTCCCCCCGCGCCTACTGTGTGCTTCGGGTCCTCACCCCCTCGCAGGGGGCCCCATGTATTCTTGCTGCAGGTGTTTTCTCAGCACCTACTGCGTGCCAGCTACTACAGATGTGGAAAAGGCCATTCATTCATTCAGTCGTGCCTTTTTTCCTTCTTTCCCTTAACAAATATTTGAGCGAGGAGAGAAGCTACTGGAGGATTTGGGGCACAGAGGTGAGACTTCAAAGGCTCCCTCTGGCCTCTGGGGTCAAGGGCAGAAGCAGGGACCCATGAGGAGGCCACTGGACTAGCCCAGGCACCAGGTACCAGGTGCACCAGGGTTGTAGGGAAGAAGAGGTAAGAAGAGGTTAAATTCTAGATCTGCTGTGAAGGTAGAGTCAACAGGCTTTGCTGACAGAATGGAGTTCGGGGGCTGCGTCAGAGAAAAGGGGACAAGTAGGGGTCAAGAATGACTCTGAGGCTTTCGGCCGGAGCCACTGAAAGGATGCAGGTGCCACCCACCAAGATGGAGCGGGCTGTGGGAAGGACCAGCGTGAGGTCAGGCATCATCAGATACGCAAGAGGCTGTTGAGGACATGAGGAGGGGCGAGGAAGGGCCACCTGGTCCTACAGGGTTGGTGGGGGGCCAGGGGGCAGGTAAATGAAGAAGAATCCTCCAGGGGAGGGACGGCGGCATGTGGAGAGGAAGGAAGAATGTCCCCCAGAAGGCACGGTGGGCTCCGTGAGGGCAGGGGACGTGCTCCATCTTCTGGAAGCAGAACGCCTAGCCGGTGCCCCACACAGGGCAGGTACTCGATAAATGAGCTTATGTACTTTACTTTATTCTGACTTGTACACTTATACAGTGCTTCCTTCATGCCAGGTACTGTTCTAGGATGCTTTAAGACCCCGTATGAGATGAGTACAATTATTAAACCCATTTTACAGATTCTGAAGGATCCTAAGATAGGGAGGACGCGGCCCATTTCCCATCCTACAAGACAGGCCCTTGGCTGCAGTGAGGGATAGGGGTCATAGGGGATGAGAGCAGTGCAGTCAGAAGGGCCGGAAGACAACACTGTCTACCAGGGGTGGTAAGCGATTCAGACTCCTTCCTCAGGGCAGTAGGGAGCCACTGAAGGCTACTGGGCAGGAGAGGAGCTGCTTTCCAGAAAGCCCACTCTGACCTGCGTGTGGAGAACGAGTGCAGGAGTAGCTGACAGAAGAGGCGGTGCCGCTCGACCTGCAGAAGAGAAGCCAGGCTCTAGCTCTGTTTGGGAGGTAGACGTGGCAGAACTTGGTGATGACTGGTGGCTGGGAGCTGGGAGCAGGGAGGTGGCCTTGGGCTGGAGCACGGGCGGATGGACAGTGGCGGGTGCCGGGAAAGGCATGGTCTTGCTGCGGAAGACCATGCACTTCACCATACTGTGGACCTGGTGAGTCCAAGTAGGCGACGGGCCCCAAGAGGCATCCAGGAGGCAGTATGTCCTAGCGGCCTGGAGCTCAGAAGGAAGGCTCACGCTAGAGACCGGTTTGCAGGTCATCAGCTGTGGCTGAAGCCCACGGGAGCTTGCAGAGTGAGAGACACAGCCTTGTCTGAGAGGGGAGGGAGGGGGCTGGAGACCGTGAACCTCCTTCGTGGGATTCGGCTGGGCCAGAGCCCCAAGGGGGTGCACCATCTCCGGGACAGGCTGGCATCCTGTGCTAACAGCCACCTTATGGCAATGTGGACGCTCACATTGGCTGCGGACACATTAAGTCCAAATGTCCATGGGAGGGGCAGCCGGGTGACTCCATCTAGGATCCTGGAAGCCACGCCCATCCTCAGAAGGTACCAGTGCCCCCAGGGAGGAGGCTGCGCCTGAGGACCTGAGTGCAGACGTCACCTGCTCAGGACCAGCGGCCAGCCTCCCTCACTCTGCAAGCCCTTCTTCTGCTTTATTTCTCTTCCTGGCACTTACTCCTCACTGCCTGTCACACACGCATGTGTCCTGTGCACAGTCCAAATCCCCCAGAGAACACCAGTTCCTACAGGCTGTGCCCACCCTGTTCACTGCTATAGCCCTACAGCCTAGCACAGCGCCTGGCACACAGTAGCCGGGGTGGGGGGGTCCATAGATATTTGCTGAATGGAAGAATAAATGCACACACTCCCCCTGGCTGTGTGCAGTGCGGCCTGGCCAGCCATCCCTGATGGAGGCAGGGATACAGCTCCCAGAGCTGGCATTTTCTGCCTCTTACTGCTGGATAAACACTGACCAATTCTGGCTCAGTCTCCTCTGAGCCCAAGGCAGGCACCACACCGATCTTGGCCACCCCAAGAGGGGAGGGGGGAGCTGATCTCCAGAGAGCTGGTAATTGGGGCGTTACCTTGATTACTGCTCATTGCCCTGATACACAGATACAAGATGTCCCGGCCCCAAGATGCTGATTAGAGTTTGGCTGTCTTAGTGACAGTCACGGCTCCCAGTTCGCCTTCTTACTGAGGTCACCAGAAGTCACCATGATTGCCCCCAATTCCTTGAGTCTTTAGAGACCATGCCCTGGGCCCTTCTGCCCATAGGTTCCACCCTTCCCCAACTGAGGAACATGGAAGGTGCAATTATTATCATTCCCTTTGTAGACATGGGGAAACTGAGGCCCAGAGAGGTCCAGGAACCTGCCTAAGGATGCACAGCTAGTAAGAGGTGGGCCTGGGAATTGAACCCAGATCTTTTGGTTCTGGAGTCACAGTACAGCACCTGGCATGGAGGAAGCAGCCGTAAATTCACTCCTTTTATACACCTCTCTGTTTGCTCCTCCCAGCAAGCCCCGTGTGGAAGATGTGGTTAAACATTACCTGCACAGAGGAGGAAATTGATGCTCAGGGGAATTCAGAAATAGTCTCAAGGTAACGAGGCAGGAAGTGATGAACTAGAACTTGGCCTCCACCACGACCACTGTTTGCCCAGTCCTCACAGGGAGCATGTCTCAACAGGGACCAGGACTTTGGTCCCTGGGCAAACACAAAGCAGTCAGCACAGATAAGAGCTCCCTGTTCATGGTCTGTCTGCAGACAGGCGGGGGTTGGGATGGGGCTGTCCCTCGAGTTCTTTCTGTTGTCTCATCCTTTATCATTCTTGGCACGGTCAGGGACACACAGATGTGTGGGGACACCCACATGGGCAGGGACACCCACATGGGCAGGGACCCCAGAGCATCTAAGATGCGGAAGCGTAACTCTGAGCCTAAGCGCGTGGACTCTGCACTGACTGGCTGGGAGACCTTGACACACTGTGGTCCTCTCAGAGCCTCGGTCTCCTTATCTGTGAAATGAGAGCTGAACCACTTGCCTCCTGGGGCGGTTGAGGGGAGGCAAAGAGACCATGGCTGGCATAGCTGGGTAGAAGAGGCTTAGGGCAGTGCTGATGGAGCAGGCAGCAAAAGCTCGTCTCCAAACGCCAAGTACAGACCCTGAGTACATGACAGCTGCCATGACAGCACAGAAGGGTCTCAGAGTACAAGCTGAGTATAGGAAGCTGGGCTTGAAAGGGCAATACTCATTCCATTTATATGAAGTTCAAAAGGACACAAACCAATCTTGGGGTTAGTGGTCAGGAAAGTGTCCTGGGGAGGGTGGGGCGGGAGAGAATCTTCTGGGGGGCGAGTCACGCTTTGTTTCCTGATCAGGTTATACACGCTTGTGTTTACTTTGTGAAGCCGGGCACTTGTCTGCATGCACATTGCAATAAAAAGAAAAAGAAAAATACGATGGGTGAGAGGGAAGGGAATAGAGCAGAGGGTGCACGAGGCTACTGGGCTTTGTCATCGAAGGTCTCAGAACAGCCAGTTCTCAGAGCTGGTGGATCCCCAAAGACCCCGGAGTCCAAGTCAGCTAACACTTCAAGTTCCCCTAGGCCTTTGCCATGGGGCCATCAACCCTCTAGTTGCCTGCTTCCAGCAATGGGGCGCTCACTCCCTCCGGGGGCAGTTCCCAGCTCCCAGCCACCTCTCACGGCCACGGAGGGTCATCTCCCCCAACGTCAACCAAATATCTAAGAGAATGCAGATGCATGACCTCAGTGAGTAGACAGGGGGCAGGTGGCGAGCACATGTCCAGTCCTAACAGGCACCCGCCACTCTGCTTTGCACCATGTAAATGAAGACCTAGGGGTCACTAGGGTGCTCGATTTTTCACAAGAAGCTAGAAACCCAGATTTGTATGTATATTACCCTGGTTTTTAAATGCTCAGTTTTTAAAAACCACACCCCACATTTGTGGTCCCTCTGTGGCTTACAGAGGTGATGTCCTCCTGGGTGAGTGGGTGTCCCGAGACACCAGAAGACCCCCAATGAGAGAAAAGAAGCAACAGGTGAGACCCCTCCCCCGCACCTTCCCTAAGCTCCCTAAGCTCTGGCACCCCCAAACGTTCCTTCCTTCTGTCCCCGTGGGATGCGGTTGTTATGGTGATGAGAGGGAGCAAGGCTGGAGACACGCCATCACCGCCTGCCCTCCTGTGGCCGAGCAGTATCATTTGTCGGTGAGGAGTTCCAAAATTTTGCAAAAGCCCCATTGCTTTCCTCCTCAGGGGGTGCGGACGAGGGGATCAAAGAGCAGTCCTTACACCCCCCCAGCCCTGCCCCACCCTCCCCATATGAGCCACAGACTCCCCACTTCCCTTGGGCTGTTTCCTCTGCCTCTCAGTGCCCTCCTCCTACGCCACCCTCTCAGGATGTTCTTGATCAAACGCTACTCTTTCCTCCCCCCACCTCCCAGCTCTGCCTGTCCCTCTGTCCAAACATCATTTCCATGCTCATAAAGAGTGAGCCGTGCGCATCATTTTGCTCCATTTCCAGACTGAAAGTCCTCCAGGCCAGGGACTGTGTCTCATGCACGTCTCCTCGCGAACGCAGAGGCAGCCAACCAATGATGGCAAAATTGAAGTCGTTGGCTGCCTCATTGTGGATGTGTTCCTTCCTCCAGGCCTTTGTACATGCCATTCTCACTGCCTAGAATGCCGGCCAGTGTTTACACCCAATGACTAGTATGAGTACAGGGATGTTTACGATGCCTTTCATATTCACTATGTGTTGTTATTTTCACAAAAACCCTAGAGAGGGGCAAAGCGAGTCATATCCCCATGTTATGGTTTAGGAAATTGAGGCCCAAAGAGGGAAAATGACTTGCCCAAGATCACTGAGCAAGTGGGTTGCAGAGCTGAGACTAAAATGCAAGTTTCTTTTTTGTTTTTTTTTTAAACTCATGCGGCTACCAGACTGGGGTCAAAGAAAAGTCCTTCAACGTTAGAGGGGAAGAAAAGAAAATAAAGAATTGGAAAGTTAGTCAGGAAAAATGCAAATAAATATAACAGGTATACGATATTAATACTGAATAAAATGGAATTTAAGGCATCAAAGTATTAAAAGAAAGGTAGCTGTTTTATACTGATAAAAGGAGCAGCTCACCAAGAAGGTATAAAAATCATGAGCCCTCTTCTACTCGTATTGTATTTTGTTTATAAGCACCTAACAACATACCTACAAAAACGAAGCAAAAAACTGAGAGGAGGCCAGAGAAAAATGAACAGATCCTCTATCATGGTGGGAGATATATCAGGTAGAGAAAACTACATAAAAACAGAGAAAATATAAAGGATATAATTAGTAAGCGTGAACAAAATATATTTCTAGAACTTTAACCCAACAAAAACACACATCCTTTCAAATACAAGAGGAACAAACAGAAAAAAAATGGACCAGAAAATCCTACAAAGACGATCTCGACAAATTCTCCATCACTGATATCATAGAATCTACAAATGTTGACCATTATGCAATACATTCAGAAATCAACAATCAAAAAATAACTTAAAATATTCCATCTACCTTAAAAAATTATAAGGCACATAACACTTTTAATCAAAAGGGAAATTATAAACCATAATAGTTAGCAGTGAATGACACTGTGTAACAAGACCTGTGGAATGAAGCCATAGCAGTACTCAGAGAAAAAATTATAGCCTGCAGTTGATTTATTAGAAAACAAGAAAGACTGAGAACGACTGTTAGCCTCAAACAAGGAACCTCAGAATGGAAGAAACCTTAATTGACAGCAGCTCGTGTAGAGGAGAGAACTGGAGGGTTTAGCTGACAAGTTCAATACCAGCCCCAACTGGGGTGTGGCCACTACAAAGTATGATTGCAGGTGGTATCAACAGAGGTATGGACTCCAGATCCAAGGAGGTGAGAGTCTCCCTCCTCTCTGACTGGGCAGGCTTTGGGGGAGGCAATGGTTTCTATGTGGGACTCTGACCAATTAGATCATGCCCAAAGCCAGACTGAAGAGGAAGAATGACTGAATGAATTATGGCTGTGTCATCTGAATAAGAGAATCACTGCGCTGGGATGGAAGAGGATGCTTACTACCTCCAAGGGGTAGAACCAAAGCCAGAAAGCAAAAGTTCCTGGAAAGCTAATTTGGCTAAATCCCAGGAAAGATATTCTCCCAGTTAGAGCTGTCCAACAGTAGAATCTGGTTTCTAGAAGGCCTACTCCCCATAAGCAAGACTGTTGGGAAGCTGAGGGTCTGCGGGCTTGGAGGGCTGCCCCCGCAGAGATCTGGCGTCCCTCCTCTCTGGAGAAGTTCCTCTTAAAAAGACAAAACACTCTCTTGGCTGCTTCAGGAAACCCTCAGGCCTTCCGCAGTTCACCAAAACAGCTCTTGGTGACTGTGCTCCCTTATTTCTAACCTAGAAACCTACTTCTTTTAAACTCTGCTCCTTGGGCTGGATGGCTCAGAATAGTAGTTAAATGCATAGGCTTCCAGCCCTGGATTTGAATCCAGATTCTGCCCCTTCCAAGTTGTATCACCGAGTAAGTCTCTTCCCTGAGCCTCAGTTTCCTCCCCAGGGAACTGGGGAGGCACCGACGCATCTACCTGCCTCCATGACCCTCAGCCCCACCACGCCCCCTCTGCTTTAGCGTGTCTGCCATGCTGGGAAGATGCTCATCGGTAAAATAATCTGTAAAATGATCTGGGCAATGATTGGATCACCTGTGACGTCGGTCCTGGCCTGACCACATGCACAGGGCTGCTGGGCAGATCGATGGGAGGTGAGCAGTTCCCACCCCGTAGAGTTACTGTACAAGTTGAGTGAGACAATGCAGGTCTCTGGCTGCTATTGGCCTGCCTGACCTCTCTCCCCAGGGCTCTTCAACTTGCTTCAACTCCAGCCAACCACATCAGCTTCCTCAGGGCCTTTGCACTTGCTGTTCCTTCTGCTGGGATCACTCTTTCCCCAGATATCCACGTGTCTATGTCAGGTCTTAGCTCAAAAGTCACCTCCAGGGCTTCCCTGGTGGCGCAGTGGTTGAGAGTCCGCCTGCCGATGCAGGGGACACGGGTTCGTGCCCCGGTCCGGGAAGATCCCACATGCCGCAGAGCCATGGCCGCTGAGCCTGTGCGTCTGGAGCCTGTGCTCCGCAACGGGAGAGGCCACAACAGTGAGAGACCCGCGTACCACAAAAAAAAACACAAAAAAGTCACCTCCACCACTAGATGGTCAGCTCCATGAGGGCCCTTGTTGCTGCATCAGTCACTGCTGTGTCCCCAGCCCCAGCAAGCTTGCTGAGTTGAGTATAAGCAGCGACCCCCACGCTGGCACTCAAGACATGTGCGCGCCTGTCACTTTCAGCTTCGCAAACTGGCTCTGCAGGCCGGAGGCTGTTAGTCCCTTCACAGTCCTGTTGCTTAGAACACCTCCTCCCTCTCAGGAAAGCCGTCCCACCAAACCCTCGAGGGCCAAGCTTCTCTTCCCCTCACCCGGACCCCCCTCCTCCCTCTCTCTCTGGAGGGAGGGGGAGGGGGGACTCAGATGCCAGCCCAGACGGTGAGCATCCCCAGACAGTCGCAGCTCCCAGGCCTGCTTTGGTGAAGACTTGGATTTCTTAAGTGACGTCGAGAAGATGAGGAGTCCCAAGGGGGCCCCAAGAATGAAAATGAGTCAGTCGGAGGCAAACCCGAAACCTCAGAGGCATCACCACTTCTTGGAAAGGCGAAGATGTGTGCATTTAGACAGAACTGTGCACGCAGAGCGGGGGCAAGCAGCAGGCCCGGAAATGGGGCCGGTCGGGCGGACGAGACCTTTTCTAGCATCCTCTCTGGTTCCCTCCACCTGGCCCGCTCCTCCAGGGTCTCTGCCCCTTGTCCTTCTAAATGTCCCTCCTCAGAGAGGCTCCCCTGACTCCACCCCCACACTGCTTCCAAGCACTGTCACTATGTGACACGATACTGTAGGTGCCTGTCATCCTGGGTGAGATCCTGGGGGCCAGGTGTGTTTCCGAATTCAGAATTACTCAGATTAGAGAAAGGTCATCTTGTATAAAATACCACCCATCAAAACTACCCCTGCCCGCCATGGGGCCCAAGGAGCACACTGTGACCAGTCACATGAACATCTCTGCAGCGAGACACACGAGTCTTCACACCAAGGGGAGTAAGTAAAGCCTCCAAAGAGCCTCGCATTTAGTTCATGTCAGGTCTTGCTTCCACCTGAGTGATGAGAACGCTTCCGGTTTCCAGAGCTTGTGGATTTCCAATGTTAGATAAGGAGTATAGATATGTGTATGTTTGTTTGTGTACTGCCTGTTTTCAGAACTAGAAGTCGAACTCCAGGAGAGCAAGGACTTTGTCCAGTGCTCTATCAGTAGCACCTGGCACCTTGCCTGGCACACAAGTACCCAATAAATATCCGAAGAAGAAATGAATGAGGAAGCCAGGCGCTGGATGTGAAGAAGTGACTCTGTCCTGATTGGGGAGAGAAATAGCAATCACGGGGCTGTGGGCAAGGTATCTCCAAAAATCATCTCACGAATACCGCCCCCTCCCCCTCCAAACACCCATTTTACTGACAAGCAAACTGAGGCTCAGAGAGGTTAAGCAACTTCCTCCAGATCCCACAGATAGGAAGAACAGCAAGCTGACATTTGAACCTGGGGCCCCTGTCTTCAAGCCTTTTCTCTGCCTCAGGGTCAGAGAAGCAGAATGACTTGGCTGGAAGCAAAGCAACAGGGGTTACGGCCCATCAGATGCAGGGTCCCCTGGTCTCTCTAGGTCTCTCATCCTCCACTGGGGTTCTCCCATCCACATTCTTGCAAGGGCAAATTCGTACAACATCTAGGCAAGCGTCGGCCTCTCTTCTAGCCGAGCCAAGGGAAATCTGGTCAAACAAGACTGGTATGTCTCCACGGTCCTGAGGACTGCTCCAAAAGATGTCCCTCTCGGCCACCCCAGCAAAGTGGCACAGTGGGAAAGGACAGAGGTTGGGAAGGAAAGCAGGTTTGAATCCCTCCATCTGTCACTCTTAGATGTGCTCTTAGATGTACGACCTTAGGCAAGGCCGCCGCACACATCTCTGAGTCTTGGTTTCCTCACCTGCAAAATGGGCAGATTAAATGCCATCCAATGGGGTGCATTTATTTACTTAACAAATATATGGTGCTTGCTTCACACTGGGCGCTGTTCTGTATGCTTGGCACTTATGGATTCAGTTCATCATCACTACAAATGGTATAAAGTAGACACTATAATTTCACAGATGGGGAAACTGAAGTCTTGAGAAGTGGCAAAGCCAGCATTTGAACCTGTGCGATCTGGCCCCAGAGTCCATGCTCTTAACCTCCAAGCTATATTTCTCGACAGCTAACAGCAGACATGGATACTGACTGTGGATGTGTTGTGTTGGAAACTGTGCTAAGGAGCTTATAAAACATGATGTCATTAGCACTCACAGAAGCTCAATTTTACAAACGTGAGGAAACGAAGCACCCAGGGGACCTCTGTCCCTGCCCCACTCCCAGCTGCCATCAAGGGCAGTGGACATTTGATCCCAAACTCTCTCCTCCATCCGGGGGGTAGGGATGGGGGGTAGGGGGGTAGAGAGAAGGGGGTCCGGGAAAGGGTCTCTCTTCTCATTTCCTTGATACTTCATTTCAGCTCCTCTTCTGAATCTGAACAGCAGGAAATTGTGAATGCCTTCGGGGACAGCATTCCTGCCCCTCCCTCGGCTTTCTGCAACCCTGGGCTTTGCTGTACAAAACACATCAGTTACTCAGTCACTGTCCAGAATTTGGAAAACCTCAGGTCATCCCAGACCTGTTGGTAACTGGGTGTATTGTAACCAGCGTGACTGGTTAGTGGTTTTCCCTCCCTGCGGCCTTCCCCCAGCCTCCCTCTAGATTTAGCTCCAGAGGTCCACGGTGGGGCCCAGGAATCTGTATCGTGATTCTTATGGTTCAGGCAAAGGTAAAATACACTGGCCTACACTCCTCGGCATGGCATTCAAGGCCTTTCACAACACTCCCCACCTTTCCATCCAGCACTGGCTTTTCCCCCCACTCCCTGAACGACCTCCTAGCCTTTATCCATGCTGTTCCCACTGTTCAGCATGCTGTTCCCTCTCATTCTACACCTACCAAGCTCTTCTCCTCCTCTCCCAGGGCTGGCTCAGAGGTCCCTGCTCCATGAAGTCCGTCCCACTGACCCATGAAGGTTGATCACCCCCTACCTGTGCTTCCTCCCTTCCTCATAGCTCTCCCCAACCGCCCCCCCGAGAGGGAGCTCCTTGAGGGCAAACACCAGTGCCCTGAACAGCACTCAAGCAGTGCCTAGTGAGTGCTAATGAGTGAATGAATGGCTGGGGTAGGTCACCCCTCTTTGTATACCTCAGCATCCTCATCTGTACTCAGGGTGGGGCTAGCTGAGTTCAAGTGGCCTTTGTAGGACTCTGGAAACCCCTGACTGTGGGGGAAACCTGGACAAAAGTAAACCTGAGCCTCAGTTTTCCCACTGGACTTAAGGATTTTAATAAAGGCACTGCTGTCCCAGCAAATGCCTGGTGATCCTAAAAGGCCGCCCATAGGGGAGGAGTTGCAGGGGGGCGGGGGTCCTACCTCGCCGCAGAGGGCAAAGGCTGGGATTCAGGCAGGGTAAGTGCTGGCCTGGGGGTGATGTATGAATCCCAGCAGCAGGCACCGTTTGCTGGTCCCCAGACTGTCCTGATTACAAGAAACATAGATTTTGTTCAAGAGAAGAAGAAGAAGGAGAAGGAGAGGAAGGAGAAGAGGAATCTAGATTCCTGGGTTTACTGAATCTGAATCTCACCAAAAAGAGCCTGAGAAACTGCACCTTAAGCGAATCCCCTGGAGAATTTGTTTCCGGGGTAGTTTGACAAATGTTGACATGTGGAGGGCAGTGGGCTCTGGTGCCAGAATGAGTGCATTGGAATCCTGCTCTGCACTTTTTTTGTGGGCATCACCTTGGGCAAGTCATGTAAGCTGCCTGTGCCTCGGCAGTTCTCATCTGCAAAATGGCCACAATAAACACAAAGCAGCGACCAGAAAGGTTATTTTGAACTTTAACTCAGAATACTTTCAGTGCTCAGAGCAGGCCCGTACAACATAAGTCCCAGCAAATGATCGCTATTATTGGGCCCATCCAATACTCAAATAAGGACAGCAGAGGTCGAAAAGGCCTTGTTTCACCAGATTCCTCTATCCAAATCCTCACCGACCTCCCGTGCGCGGGGTTGGGGGTGACTGCCCAGAGAAGACGGGGGAGGTTGGTGGCCCAAGACCTGCCTCCCCCCACGCTCACGACGTTCCCAAGCCCCTTCAAGGGGCCGCCCCTCTGACGTGTCGGGGACGGGGCGAGTTTGGGGCGTGCGGGTGTCTGAGCATCAGCCCTAACCTCCCCAGCCCCGCTTCAGGTACGCTGGGCGGAACGCACGGAGGCTCCGCTGCCCCTCGCGCGAAGAGGAGCCGGCAGGTGAGCAATCCCCACTGGGGATCGGGAAATCCCGGGGTCCCCGCCGCCTGGCGTCCCGCCGGCGGCCCAGCGCTCTGTGGACCGCCGCCGCGTGCCCGGGCCGATCCCCCAGCCTCCCACCCGTGCGCGGGCCCCGGGTCCTACCTGTGTGCTCCTGGCCCAGTCGCCGCTCCAGCGCCGGAGCGGGAAGTGGGAGACACCCCGGGCGGCCGTCCCAGCCTTGGCTGCGTCGGGCGGGGCTTTCCTAGGCCGCCTGCCAAGCCCGCCCAGCTTCCTGCGCCCCGCCCCGCTCCCCGCCCATTGGCCTGCGCCTCCCCTCACCGCCCCGCTCACCCCGCGCTCCTCGGGTCGCCCTCCCGGCAGGGGCGCCGACGGTCACAGCTGAGTCCCTGTCCCGGTCCCCTCCGTCCCCGCAGTCCGAGGGGCTGCCGATCTCTCCCGGAGGCTATCCCAGCGCCCGGGCCCCAAGGCCACTGGAGGTCACACCCCAGCGGGGAGAACTCCGCAGGGCTTCCCCTAGCTCTCAGAATAAAATCCCAGCTCCGGGTGGAGCCTCCGGATTTGGCACCAGCCGGTCCCACCGCCCCTGCCCCTGCCTGTCCTGCTGAGGCCCCTCTCTGCCTCTCTAGGCACAGGGGGCAGGTCCGTTAAGGGTTGGGGGGCTGGGCATCTTTAATCCTGCTACTCTTCCCCGACAGCCCAACTTCTGCTGGATGCGGACGTGTGTTCTTCTCTTCAGCAAACGTTTTCTGAGCGCCTTCGATATGCCGGGCTCTATCAAAATGTAGATTGTAAAAAAAAAAAAAAAATGTAGATTGTGAAACAACTCTTCAATCAACAGTTAGTACCATCTGGCAGACCCCTTTCTAAGGCCATGCATATATTAACTGACAGCTACCCTGTGAGGGAGCTATACTACTGTCCCCCAGTTTACAGATGGGGAAACTTGCTCAGAATCATGCAGCCGGTGTGGGATTCCAACCCACGCTCCATGGACCACTAATCACTGCACACCGTAAAAGCCCTGTTAGAGCCCAGAAGGTAGGGAAAAACAGTAAATGAACAAAGTATTTCAGGTAACAAGAGATACCAAGAAGAGAGTAAAACAGAGAGAGACTTATCTCCTCCTGGAGGAGGAGACGTTTGAGCTTCTAGCCTGAAGGGGATGGGGGCAAGACTAGTTTAGAAAGTGAGAACAGCAAGTGCAAAGGCCCTGGGGTGGGAACCAATTTATCGTGTTGGAGGAATTGCCTGAAGGCCAGGTTGGCTGGAGAGCCTTGAGGAGGGGAGAGGGGAAGAAGGTCAGGTAGGAGGTGTGCAGACCCAGGCTGGATAGTGCTGGGGTCCCCTCCTAAACATGAAATCTTCTTTTGCCCCGTCTTTGTGTCTCTGAGTTTGTGCCAACTTTTATCTGGAGACAGTGGAAGTCTCACTTTGGGAATGTGTGGTCTGGGCTGTCTGCCCTCCTGGCCTCCCGAACTGGGCTCCCACCCTGTTTTCTGCATCTTTAAGTCATTCTTCACTCTTCCCTCGCTTCCACCAGACCGACTGCGTCTGCGTCTGCGTACGAACCCCACTGCTTACTGTCGGACTCTGGGTGAAGTGGCTCGTGCACTGTGCCTCAGCTCCCACATCTGCAAAGTGGGGGTGATCACAGGCCCCACCTCATAGGGTCTGAAATACATGTGATGAGATGCATGACAAGTTCTTGGAGCAACGCCTGGCACATAGTAGGCGCTCGATCGATGTTCGCTGTTGTTCTGATCAGAAGGAAGATGAGAAGCCAATTCAGAGCCTGCTTCCTCCACCTGTTTGCTTGGTTGTGAAATGGGGGTAAAAACAGCACTGAAAAGACAGGAAAGGATGGGGCAGATGTGGTTGGATGTGAAGACATTTGGGAAATCTGGAGAAAGGGAATATGGGAGTTCTTTGTACTTGCCACTTTTTTGTAAGTCTGAAATTATGTCAATGTAAAGCGTTAACGACCCGACGCAGCCAAAAAAAAAAAAAAAAAAAAGAGTTAACGAAAATAAGGCAACGTCCTGAAGCCTTAGAAGGATAATACATGTAAAGTTTGCCCTCTCGCATATAGCTGCACTATTTGGATGCCTGCCTGAGCTGTCTAAACTTTGTCAGTGGCTGCTCTGTGTCAGGCCTTGGAAGGGGAGTTGGAGGCCCCAAAGCAGTAACAACTCAGGCCCTCAACACAGGCGGTTGCCAAGTTCGGCCTCAATACGAGCTCAGCTCACATTACATTACTTGTTTTTAATCCTGTCTTTCAGGTTTAAATTGTTTTTTTTAATTGTAGAACAGTTGTAGATTTTACAGAAAAATTGTTAGTACAGAGAGCTCTTATAGTACCCCCTCCCCTGTGCATAATTTCCCCTATTAGTAACGTCTTGCATTCATGCAGTACATTTGTAACAGTTAGTGAACTGGTATTCATACATTATTATTAACTGAAGTCTGCTCTTTACATTAAGGTTAAAGCTCGCTTTCTTCTGAGCTGTTCTGTGGGTTTTGACAAATGCATAATGACATCTATCCACCAGGACAGCAACATAAAGAAGAGTTTCACCTTCCTGAAAATCCCCTAGGCTTCACCTCCTCCTCTCCATGAACCTTGGAAGCCACTGATCTTTTTACTGTCCCTATAGTTTTGCTTTCTCCAGGATGCCATATAGTTGGAATCTGACCGTATATAGCCTCTTAAGACTGGCTTCTTTCACTTAGTAATATGCATTTAAGGTCCCCCCCATGTCTTTTCATGGCTTGCTACCTCATTTCTTTTTAGCACTGAATAATATTCCATGGTCTGGATGGACCACTCCTTATTTAGCCATTCACCTACAGAAGGACTCCTTGACTGCTTTCAGTTTTTGACAAGTATGAATAAAGCTGCTATAAACACTTGTGTGCAGGTTTTTATGTGGACACGTTTTCAACTCCTTTGGGTAAATACCGAGTGTGATTGCTAAGATCATATGGTAAGAATACATTTAGTTTTGTAAGGAGCTGCCCAACTCTTCCAAAATGGCTGTGCCATTTCGCATTTCCGCCAGCAGCGAATGAGAGTTCCTGTTGCTCTGCGTTCCTGCCAGCATTCGGTGTTGTCAGCTTTGGGGATCTTAGCCAGTGTAGTAGACGTGTAATGGTAGCTCATGGTTGTTTTCATCTACAAGTTCCTTAAAGATGTATTATGTTGAGCATATTTTCATATGCTTATCTGCCATCTGTGTATCTTCTTTTTCATCTGTCAAGATCTTTTGCCCATTTTTAAATAGGGTTGTTTGTTTTCTTAGAGTTGAGTTTTTAAAAATTCTTTGTATATTTTGGATACAAGTCCTTTATTGGACATGTGTTTTGCAAAGATTTTCTCCAAGCTTTGGCTTATCTTTTCATTCTCTTAACAGAGTTTTTTGTAAAGTGGAATTTTTGACTTTAAATGAAAGTCAACTTATTAAAAAATGAAAGTCAACTTATTAAGTTTTTTCATTCGTGGATCACGCTCTTGGTGTTGTTATCTAAAAACTTATTGCCAAACCCACATCCTAGATTTTCTTCTATGTCATCTTCTAGAAGTTTTATAGTTTTGCACTGTACATTCAGGTTTATGATCCATTTTGCATTATTTTTTGTGAAAGGTAGAAGGTCTATGTATAGAATCCCTTCCTTCCTTCCTTCCTCCCTCCCTCCCTCCCTCCCTCCCTCCTCCCTCTCTCTTTCTTTTCTTTCTTTCTTTCTGTTGTCTGCCTGTCTGTCTGTCTCTGTCTCTTTCTCTCTCTCTCTCTCTCAGCTCACACTTGGGATCCTTGAGCTGACATGTGAGAAGTCCAGCTACCCTGAAGCCACAGTCCTGGAGAGAGAACATGGAGAGAACACAGAGAGACAGAGAGAAAGGCCGGAGGAATCCCAGCTGTACGGGACTTCCCAGCCCAGGCCCAGATGTGAGCAAGCGAGCCCTCAGATGTTTCCAGCTCCCATTCCTTAGCCATCCCAGCTGACACCAAGAGGAACAGACATGAGCCGAGCCCACTGAACCCTGACCAAATTGCAAAGTCACCAGCAAAATGAATGTTGCTACTGTTTCAATCTGATGCCAAGTAGCACAGAGACAAACTGTCCCCACTGAGCCCGGCCAGGTTGCAGATTCATGAGCTAAATAAATGCCACAAAGTTTGGGGATAGTTTGTTTTGCAGCCATTGTACCTTGAACTGCTGCAGACCTACAATACTCACCTCTCACGTTCTTGCTTGCCAACAGAACCCAGGCTTCTTCAGGGCAGCGATGTACCCTCCCTGAGGCAATGGATCATGATTTGTTTCAGCCAATCATGACAGTCCCGTTCCAGCTTTCCTAGCCTCCCTTGTCCTATGGGTGGCTGAGTGACCCAGTTCTGCCAACTAAACACACATGGAAGTCTGTATGTGGGGGAGTGCTTCCGGGGCAATGTTAGTATTCCTGATAGAAGGGGTCTTGCGGCTGTGAACACAGACCATCCTGCCGCCAGGAGGGAAGGCCGAGACAACCACAGTGCGGGAGTCCTGATGTCTGCGGGCTACGGAAGCAACTCCAGCAAGGGCCAATATCTGGAATTCTTGTAAGGTGAAAAGAATTTTCCAGACATGGGAGCCCTGACATCTTTGAACAGCTGAACCGCAGCAGCTGTGGTCTACCTCCAGACACCATTTCTCCACAGGAGAAATTTTGACTTTTTGTCATTTTGCAGTTTTGAACAGAGCAGATCCAGGGGGTTTATTTCAAGAGTTGGAGCCATCTGGGGCCTCCAAGCTGGCCTGGCTCACCTGGTTTTGGGGGGTGAGGACCAAGGGATTGATGACAACCCTGAACCAAGCTCTGTGGACATAGCCAGCAGACTGTGTCAATGGGGCTGCGGGTTGATCCCTTTTGCTACCACCCTTGGGGAAGAATGACATCCAATCAAACCTCAGGTAGCTCAGGTTCGATAAACAGGCTTTCTTCTAAAAGAAAGGAATGATGATGACGGTGGTGATGATGATGACGGTGATGATGATGACGGTGATGGTGCTGGTGGGGATAATCATGGTGGTGGTGCCGGGGATGTTGATGATGATAGTGGTGGGGGTGTTGAAGTTGATGATAATGATAAGGATGGTGGTGGTGATGGTGGTAGTGATGAGAGGATGATGTTGAGAGCTGACATTTACGTAGTAGTGTGGCACTATGTACCAGACTCTGTTGTAGGCTCTTGTCATATATTAATTAATCCTTACAAAAACTCTTGGAATTAGGTACTATGATTAGGTCCATTTACAGTTGGGGAAAAGACACAGAGAGGGTAAGATACTTGCTCAAGATTGCACAGCTGGTGAGTACTGAGTGAGCACACTTCCTCAGGAGAGAGAAGCTCCTCTCAGCAGCCTAACTGACGTTGCAACACTGCGCTTGTTGCAATATGCTTGATTTGCCATCTGGGAGGAATGTACACAGAGCTTAGTGTTCCTGGCCGAAGACCAGTACACTCCTGCCTGCTTACTTCACTGATGTCCCGGGACAAAGGAAAAAAAGTCCTGAATTATACTGTCTCCAGGGTTGCCTTCCTCCAGGCCACCACGGACTCAGCTGTCAGAATTCACAAAGTTAAATCTCTCTCTCTTTTGATTGAGAATCTCCCTGTGACTTCTCATTGCTTAATGGTTAAACCAGAGTTTCTCAACCTTGGCGCTATTGATATTTTGAGCTGGATAAGTCTTTGTTGTGGGGAGGTGTCCCATTCATTGTAAGATGTTTAGCAGCATCCTTGGCCCCTACCCACTAGATTCCAGAAGCCTCCTGCCTGTTGTAGCAATCAAAATGTCTCCAGACTTTGCCAAATGCAAAGTGGGGTGGGAAGTGGTGGTGGCCCCAGGCATGGAACCACTGGGTTAAAGGAAACAGGCTTCCAACCTTTAAAAGCTAATTTGACCACAGGACTCTCAGGGGACCCTCCCATCAGACAGCGGGCTTCCCAAGGGTGAAGACCCAGCCTTACTTGGCTTATTTCTCTTCCCCTGAGATTGATCTGTAGCTCAGAGCAATGAGGACTCAAGAGATAGTAGTCAAATTGAGTACAACCAGATTGTGATCGGGGTAAAAGGCTACAAGCAGGAAGCGTGGGGACTACCAGGGAGGGAGGCATCCGAAATGGGTCCTGAGTGCATCTCTGAAGAGGAATGAGCTGCAGTGGAAGGTAGGGCAGCATTCTGAAGGAGACAAGAGGGAAGGTGGGCACCCAGGCAGAAAAAGCAGCACGAGCAAGGGGTGGAGGTGTACAAGTATATCTCAGGGAGTGCCGGGCTGGGGCCAGCAATGCAGCTTGGGGCCATATTACAAAAGGTCTTGAACACCAGCCCCAGGTGATGTGGAGCGTCAAAGGATTCCAAACCAAGGCAAGAGAGGTTCAACCGTGGGTTATAGAACAATCCCTCTGGCAGCTGCATGGATGGTGAATCTGAGGGAGACACGGCTGGTGACCAGCTAGGGTGTTGCAATAATGCACATGAGAGCTGAGGCCCAGCAGAGGGGAGAGCAAGAGGCAGAAGGATTCTAGGCATGGCAAGCGGCACTGTCTTCCTGTTTCATTGTGGATAAATCCTAATCCTTTCCAAGAGTGAAAAAGCAAATATAAAATTTCCGGCCCATAGTAAGTGATTAATAATATGAGCTTCCCCTTCTCCATCTCTGTTCCCTGGGCTGGCTGTGCTCTTCTTGCATTCCTCAGCCTGCAGAAACCACCGTCTTTTTTGAAGGCCTGACATGTCCTCAGTGGAGAGGTCTTGAGCTTCCCAGACAGGGTACCTCCTCTGTATGCCTGTGGCCACTTACCCAATGTGCTTGTTCAGGAGTTTTGGGCACCTTGTGATTTTGTGCTTGTTTTCTCTATTAGATGTGAGCTCTTTGCGGGCTGTGACTCTGTCTGTCTTGTTCATTTACTCTGTGAACCAATATTTATTGAGCACCTACTATGTGCCAGGCACTGTACTATGTACTGGGATACAGCTACAAACAACAGTCTTGTATTTCCAGCACCCACAGAGCACCTGCTGAGTGAGTGAGTGAATGAAGGCGTGGACTGTGGGATCGTTGACGTGGCTGAGACCTACAGAGCTTCGGTGAGTCACCCTCGACTGCCCAGCAGGAAGTGACCAAGGAGGAGCTGAAGCCCAGACAGTTAAAGAACGTGGAAACCAGCTCTCGGCACACTGGGGCTCCACGTCCAATGCTTTCCTGTGATGTCTCTGTGTTCCCTGAGTGGCCTTTTGCTGGTCCTTGAGTGCCATCTGTGTCTTTGGTCTTTAACTCAGCTTACCTCTGGCTGGGTCTTTTCTCTTCTCCTTCGGACACTCAGACATACCTCTTGGGAAATGTCATTCCTCCAGACTGGACTCATTTCCATTCCTTGGAAACTTGCCATGTGCCCAGTGCCATATAATTAATTGTCCCATTTAATCTTCAAACAACACTGTGTATCCCCATTTTATAGACGAAGATGTTGAAACTCAGAGAGATTAAGTAACTTGCCCAAGATCTCACAGCTAACAAGTGGTAAAAATGCACAATACCCAATATCCCTCCTACTCCACAGCCTGTGCCCTTGACCACTCTGCTATACTTCCTCTCTGGGATTCTATCTGGGAGGTATATCAGTGGGCTTCTTTGCCTTGAGGGCAAGACCCAGACCAAAATGAGCCAATGACTCTCCTGCCTATGACCATCTCTCCATGCACATGTGCATTCACACCCTACACACCCACTCCCATATCCACAGTCACAGAATTAGCGTTATTTTGGAAGATGCGGGGCCATTCTGGGACAGAGGTCACAAAGATACAGCTATTACAAAAATAAAAATAAAAAAAGATAAGGCTATTATGTCATCCTCATAAAGACAGTTGTTTGCCTCAGCATGTCTGGAAGGAAGTTACAAGGATGAAAGGACTAGTATGGGGCATGGAGAGAAGAAAGTTGAAAGGCTAAAGTCTCAGGGTGATTGAAGGAGGTTATAAAAAATGATGGTTAAGAAATCAGAGATATACAGGACAATAAAATATGCAGGAATGGGGCCTTGGGAAAAAACAGGCTGGTTTATTTAAAACCCTGTCACCCAGAACCCTGGGGTTTATTCATTCATTCAGTGTATATTTATTGATGCCTATTATATGTCATCACATCCTGGGAGCTAGGGACTGCAAAGGCGAATAAGACATGGTCCCGGTCCCCAAGGAGCTTATGGTCAGCTGGAGGAAAGCATGACCAAGTAATTAGGGTACAATGTTATACCAGTTCTGAGAGGGAAGCATGAAAACAGAAGTTTTCTGGAGGAAGGGCCAAACGTGGAACATCTGATGGGTGAGTAGGCGTTCTCCAGTTTAAACGTGAGTGGGACGAGGTGGGGAGAGTGACCCAGGGGAAGAAACAGAATTTGCAAGGTTATTAAGAGGAGACCAACTACTGGGGTAATTGATACGAGATTAAAAAAAGCTGAGGGGACAGGGAGAATGACAAGACAGTTGGAAAAGAAACACAGGGTTCTGGTCCAGGAGAATAGTAGCTTTTAAATCTTTTTGATTACAACCCACAGTAAGAAATGCATTTTCTATTCTGGCCCGGTACAATCACACACACACATGCACATGCACACGTGTGTGCATGCATGTGTGAAACAAAGATCAACAAAGCAATATTTTGCACTGCGACTTGCCATTCATTCTGAAATGTTGTATTCTGTTCTATTTTGTTTTTCAAATGTTGGTCAGGGGTGAAATAAGCTTATCACAAAATAGTACACATCGTATGATTTCATTTATATGCAATTCTGTAACAGACAAGACTAATCTAATCTACGGTGGTATAAATTAGGTCAGTGGCTGTCTGGGCTGCAGATGGGGTGAGGCAAGATTAAAAGCAAAGAAGTGAAAGAGAGCTTTCTTAGGAGATGAAAATATTCTGCATCTTGATTAGGGTGGTGCTTACATGGACACATGCATTTGTCAAAAATAAATACATAAAAATAAATGCATGGGAGGGAACTTTCTGGGGTGGTGTTGATGTTCTATATCTTGCTAAGGAATTTGCATTGCACAGGTGAATGCATTTGTCAAAACTCATCAAGTGGTACACTTAAGATTTGTGTATTTCATTGTATGTACATTTTATATCAAAAGGAAAAAAATTGTGGGCAATTAGAGAACTGTAGTTGATGATATGCAGGCTGAAGTGTTAGAAGAAAATATTCTGGTGTCGGCAACTCACTTTTTGAAATGCATCAAAAATTAAAATAGATTGGTGGATGGATAGAGGAATGGAAATATTTACAGATACGTGATAAAGCAAATATAAAAAACTATTAACACATGTCAAGACAATTCAATGAGGAAAGGCCAGCCTTTTCAATAAATGGTGCTGGAATAACTGGATATTTACATACAAAAGAATAAAGTTGGGGACTTCCCTGATGGTCCAGCACGTGAGGTTCCACGCTCCCACCGTGGGAGACCTGGGTTAGGTCCCTGGTCGGGGAGCTGGATCCCACATGCATGCTGTGACTGGGAGTTCGCAATGCCACAACTAAAAGAGTCTGAATGTTGCAACTAAAGACTCTGCATGCCACAACTAAGAAGTCTGCATGACTCAACTGAGGGATCCCGCATGCCGTGACGGGGATCCCGAGTGCTGCAGCTGAGACCCAGTGCAGCCTAAATAAATAAATATTTTTTTAAAAACCCAAAAAAACAAAAGAATGAAGTTGGATCCTTACCTCACATCATATACAAAAATTAACTCAAAATGGATCTAAGACCTAAATGGAAGAGTTAAACTATAAAACTCTTAGAAGAATACATGGATATAAATTTTCCTGACCTTGGACTAGACAATGATTTCTGAGCTATGACACAAAAAACACAATCAACAAAAGAAAAAAGAATAAGTAAGTTTGACATCATCAAATTTAAAAGCTTTGAGGCTTTAAAGGACACCATTAAGAAAGTGAAAAGATAATCCCCAGAACTGAAGAAAATTTTTCAAAATCATATATCCCATAAGAGACTTGTATCTAGAATATGTAAACAACAAAAACTTGCACACAACGGCATTATGCATAATCCCCAAAAGGTGGAAACAACACAAATGTTCATCCACTAAGAGTGGATAAATAAAATGTGCCCTATTCATACGAGGGAATATTATTTGGGAATAAAAAGAAATGAAGCACTGATACAAGCTACAACATGGATAAACCTTGAAGACATTGTGCCAAGTGAAAGAAGCCATCTGTGAAGGATCACATGTTGTGTGATTCTGTTTAGTATATACGGAAGTTCCAAAATAGATAAATCTAAAGAGCCAGAAAGTAGATTATGTTGCCCAGGGTTGGAGGTGGGGATGAGACAGCAGGAGACTGATGGTTAAGGAGTACAGGGTTTCTTCTTGGGGTAATGAAAAGGTTCTAAAATTGATTGTGGTGATGGTTTGCGCGGATCTGTGAATATAGTAAAGCGATTAAATTATACACTTTAAATGGCTGAATTGCATGGTTTATGGATTTTATCTCAATAAAGCTGTTTAAAAATGTTAATGTAGACATAAATGAAACAATTGATAAATTGCTCTTCACCAAAATTAAACACTTCTGCTTTTCAAAAGATACTACTAAGGAAATAAAGAGGCAAGCCACAGATGGTAAGAAAATATTTGCAAACTATGTATCTAATAAAGGACTTGTATCTATAATATAAAGAACTCTAAAATGCAATAAAAAACAACTCAATTCCTAAAAATGGGCAAAAGACTTGAACAGACATTTTACCAATAAATATAGACATATAGCAAATAAACATGTGAAAAGATGCTGAGCATCATGTCATTAGGGGTTTAGAAATGAAAATCACAACGAGATACCTCAACACACATATTAGAATGGCTCATATTTTTATATTAATTTTTTTTTAATATATCACAATTCCAAGTGATAGTGAGGATTGAAACAACAGGAATTCTCACACCTAGTGGGAATGCAAATTGATATAGTCATTTGGAAAATAGTTGGACAGTTTCTTATAAAGTAAAACATGTTCTACTATACGACCCACTTTTCCACTCTGAGGTATTTATGGAGAAATGAAAACTCAGGTTCACACAGCAATCTGTCTGCAAATGTTTACAGTGACTTTATTTGTAACTGCCAAAAACTAGACGTCCCCCAGCTGGTGAATGAATAAATGAACCTCAGTACATCCATATGATGGAATGCTATTCAACAATAAAAAGGAAGAATCTTCTGATACACACAACACTGTGGAAAAATCTCCAAAGTACTATGTGTTATGAAAGAAGCCAGACTGAAAATGCTACCTACTGTATGACTGTTTATATGACAGACTCTAGGGAGAGAAACTAGACCAGTGATTGCCAGGGACGGGGTGGGAAGCTGGGTCACTGCAAAGGGGCAGGGGAGAATTTTTTAGATTGAAGGCACTGCTCTGAATCGTGATTGTGGTAGTGGCTGCTTGACTGTATTTGTCAAAACTCACAGAACTGTGCACTAAAGTAGGTGAATCTTACTGTAAGTAAATTATACCTTAATCTAAAATTTTTAAAAATATGTATTAATGGTAGAATCTAGATGGTGGGAATATGTGTATTCAGATCTTCTTGGTATGTTTGAATAAGTTCAGTATCAGATATTTGGCAAAAACATCAAAAAGATATTAAGCGATTGATAAAAATAAATAAATGTACGCATGACCAAAACAAACAATTAATTACACAAAAAAATAGTGAGTCATTTCACCCTTCAGATCTTAAATAATAAATTAATAATTAAAGCATTAGAGGTCATGACCCACTAAATTGATTTTATAAGCTACTGATGGGTCGTGACCTGCAGTTTGAAAAACACTGCTTTAGACCAGGTTAAGGCACTTAGGGTTTAACCTGAGAGAGCCTGGGGAGACTGGGGCCTCCAGAAGTGAGCAGAGCTAGGCGGGTTCCCCACTCTGGGACCAGGGCCAGTTGGAGGTCCTGGGCAGTAGCTGGAGCCTGTGCCCAGCTCAGAGGGAAATAGCTGTCTGCTGTCCCCAGGGAAGCTGGACCACGGACAGAATCCTGTCTCCTGCATCAGAGAGCCCGCTTGAGGTGACAGCAGAAGGCAGTCAGCGCTCTCGAAGTCATCTGGGTGGGTGAAAACCACAAGGCTCTCATCCACCATCTGGACTGGATTGGACCCTGGATTTTCACTCGATGCTGGATGGGAAAAAGTTCTCCCATTCTGACAGAGATTAGCTTTCTCACCAGCCTTGTCACTGGGCATACAGGGTCAGGCTTAATTTAATTTATTACTAAAATCGTGTTTCCTAACTTCAAGACAGTTGTGGTCAAGGAAAAATGTATCTCTATTATATGTGATTTTTATATTGGAGTTACAGTTAATTTCAATTTGTAGAGGTGTTCATGCATTAAAAAAATGTTCTTCTACTTAAAAGTGCAAGTTTGGAAGCCCTCATTCAAAGTCATTTCTGCAATTTTAAGAGCTGGGCTTACCTACCCACGGTCTTGGAGCTCAAGACAAAACCCTGGTGTCTTCTTTACCAGAGTCATCACCTGAGCTCTGCACCATTTGCCCAACGCTCAGAATATTCACAATCCCGGAGAGGAGCAATGCCTTTCATACCTCTTTGCTTTTCCATAGATGTTTTTCCCTCTCTTGTTCCCCTGGTGAAACTCCTATTCGTCCTTCAGTACTCTGCTTCACCTGCACCTCCTCTGTGGCGATTTTTCTGGATTCCTTCTCCTACAGCAGAGGCAGTGATTCCTTTTTTGGCATTTCCATCTATCTGCGCGAGCAGCTGTAAAGTCAAGCTGGCTCTCTCTTTGGATGAACGAAACGCCACAGGAATTTGTTGTTCCAAATAAAGTTGTCTGGTGCCGAGACCTCATGCCCCAGAGTATAACAAATTACTCTAAGTAGCTGCTTGGACTCTCCCAGCCTCCAGGTTGAGACAGAGGGCATGTATGCAGTGTAGACACTTACGGAGAACCCTCTGGGCTCTGATCTACAAAAGGCACCACGGAGGGGATCCTGTCACCTCCCTGTGCACCATGAGGCAGCATGGCATTGTCACACAATCCCCAAAGGCCCGCACCCCCTCCTCCCAGTTGAGGAACTCGCTGCTTCTGCCCATCTCCCCCAAGCTCTTCCCTCTGTTCCCTTCTTCCCCGGGAGTTTTCACTGGAAACACAGCATGGTCTTGCTTGCCTGGGGGGGGCGGGCAAGGGATACCGAGGCCAGACAGTTTCTTACTAACTCATACCCTGTTACACATGGATCAGCGCTTACTCACCACGTTACAGTGATTTATTTCCTGGCCTGGACCTTTCTCTGAACTGTGAGTCTTCTGAGCTCAAGAACAGTCTCACTGACCTTGGTCTCCAAATGCTCAAGAGTGGGCTTTCTCATTGTGTCACTGAGGCAAGTTTTTTAAACTTCTCTGAGCCTCAGTAAAATGGGCCCAATCTTATAGTAGTTTGGTTGGGATGAACAAAGGTAATGCATATTAATTCCTTAGAACAGTGCCTGTCGTGTACCAATAACTCAATTAATATTAGCTGCTATTATTACTTGTTATTCTTATTATTGTTACTTGTTGTGGGTGTTTGGTTGCCTACCCAACAGTCATTCCCAGCTCCTTTTTTTCCACTTTAGAGACTGAAAGTGCAAAGTACTCATCTTCCCAGCCTTGCTTGCAGCTGGGACAGGAGCCTGTGCCCCAATCTTGGGCAACAGGACTTGAACAAAAGTGTGCAAGAGGCTTCTGGGAAAGATTTTCCTCTCTGATAAAAAGACAGTGAGATAGAGACCTTGGACACTATCATAGAGAGAGGTGATGCTTGGAGCTGTGGCAGCCATCTTGTGACCACGAGGGCAGAGGCAAGGATAAAAGTCAACATGCTGAAAATGTCAGAGCAGAAAGATGCAAGGGTCAGGGGCCCTGATGACATCTTTTTTAAAAGTAATTAATTAATTAATTAATTTTTGGCTGAGTTGGGTCTTTGTTGCTGTGCACGGGCTTTCTCTAGTTGTGGGGAGCTGGGGCTACTCTTGGTTGCAGTGCATGGGCTTCTCATTGCAGTGGCTTCTCTTGTTGCGGGGTATGAGCTCTAGGCGTGCGGGCTTCCGTAGTTGTGGCTCACGGGCTTAGTTGCTCCATGGCATGTGGGATCTTCCCAGACCAGGAATCGAACCCGTCTCCCCTGCATTGGCAGGTGGATTCTTAACCACTGCGCCACCAGGGAAGCCCCATGACATTGTTGAGTTGCTGCCCCAACTCTGGAACTTCCTATCTTAGAACACTTTGTTAAATTGGATCTGAAATGTCCTTATTATGAGGGCTACTTTGAGTTGGGGATTCTGGTATTAGCAGCTGAAAGTATTCCACTGAATACATTATTACAGAAATTTATGCTCAGTAACTGTTGAAAGGAAGTGGCAGTACGACTCCTGGGGCCCTTTCAATGAACACCCTCTACTCTCCAGCCTCCACTCCCCCACCCAGATTCACATTAGCACAAGAGCTGACTGCCAATCGAGGTCATAGATGGGTAATGCTTCTTGGTCCACTAGTACGTGTGTTGGGCTCTTGGGCAGTTCTACAGTGTGTCCATAGGAGAGTGGGTGGACGCACAGCAAAAGAAAATACAGAAGGAAGGGAGGAACCACTCACAAGTGAATAATCCAGATTCCTCGGGCTTGGTTTGTGCTCAATCTGATCACACAGCCTTGTTCATTTCATCTGGGGGCATCCCGTAATCAGAATTGTAACATGGGGGTCAGCCTGTCATGGATGAGCAAAGAAACCATTACCTATCATCACCTTGTTATGACTACTTCTAACTTAGTTTCTGTACGTTATTCATTTTATTGTATTGGAAACTTTGTCTCTCTTTTGCTGAGAAAAGGGGTCGGTGGGGAGACAGGGGTTATGTTTCTCTTGTTTCTGGTTAATTTTGTGACTAGAAAAAATTTCGTGGGAAAGACAGATGCACAACCTATTTACACCACAACTACGGGTCCCATGGTGATGCAGGATGTTACAGCAATAACTGGTGTGTGCCTTGTACAGGTTTATTTAACACTTGGTGTGGGAGTCCCATAGGTCAAAAACTAGCTAAAATTTTTGAGAAGGGGTGGGGTCATACATTTTAAGGATGTGATAGGTCTGCTATAGTTAAGAAATATCATTTCTGTGGCAGCACTTGTCTCCAGCGCTTTCTTGAGCTGCCGTGTTCTCTCCTCATGTCACCACAGTTCTGTGTGTGTGACCATATTTCATCTCCACACTTACAGAACTTTCTAGGGTCAACAATGGCAGCTTCAACACAAAGGCCTTCTTTCTCCAGGTCCCACGCAGTCTCCCCAACCTCTGCAGCTGCCCGTTCTTCCTCAAATGTTCTCCTGTGTTGATTTATAAGATTCCACACAGACTCTCTAATCACCTTTTTCTCTTTCCTTTCTTCTTCCCTCTAAATGGGGTCATTCACCATGTCCTCTTCTTTTTCCTCTAGCACTCTCCTTCTTGTTCAGCTCATTTACAAACTTACTTTTCCCTTATCGGATACGTGCCCGTGATCAAAGCTTCAACCATGCATAAGGATGTAAAGTCAGTGAATGTTTTCCCCTGGATCTACTCCCCCACCCCCGACCCGCCCAATCCCTCTTCCCAGAAGGAAGCTCTATGAGTATTGAGATGTGCATTCTTGTACAAACAGAGACATAATTTGATAGTGTGGTTTTGACCACAGCTCTATGTTGATATTTCTGTCTCTACATCCGGCCCTGCCAGTCCTCCGTGTCCCAGTGTTTCACGACTCCCATCTGTGTGCGTTTCCCCTGTTGCTATCTCTCAGACCTCTCAAACTCCATGCCTAAGACCAACTCATCATCTTTCTCCAACTTTACTTCTCCTTCTGTGTTCTCAGCCTCAGTTAATGGTGTCGCCATCCAATTAAGCAAGCTGGAAATGATGTCACCATCTTTGACCTCCCCCTGTCTGTCGGTCTCTCTCTTTCCCCTTCTCTCTCATGAAAGACAGCTGTAAGCCACCATGGTCTGCCCACTCCACTCCTGGATTCATTTTCACATCTGCCCTATTTTCCTCTCCCTGCTGCTTCTGCCCTTGTCCAGGCCCTAACTCCCTCTCATATGAACTAAAGCAACAAATTGCTTTTTGTTGCTGGTGGTAGCCCCTGTATTATAGCTTACCCAGCACCCCTTCTTCTCTCTCACTTCATTCAAGCTGCCATGGCCCATGCCTAAAGAATGAATCATGACTGACTGAAGCCAGAAACAGCAGTCCTAATCCTCTTTGACAGATTCTCACTTTCCTGGGCTCCTTTGCACCAAGAGGTGGTGATGTGATTCAGTTTTGACCAATAAGACATACAGAGGAAATCTGGAAAGAGGCCCATGAAGAGAAAGACCTCTGCTCGCCCCGCCCCCTCCCCCCAACCAGCACCATCATTTTCATTTATGTTTTATTTTTTATTATTTTATTTAATTTAACATTTTTGGCCATGCCATGTGGCTTCTGGGATCTTAGTTCCCCGACCAGGGATTGAACCCGGGCCCACAGCAGTGAAAGCACAGAGTCCTAACCACTGAACCGCCAGGGAATTCCCTCATTTATGTTTTAGAAGTTTAAACTCTTTAGGCTGACATTTGAGGCCAAGACAACCTCACTCTGCACTCATCTTTCTTGCAATGTTACCCACTTCTCACCACATACCTTATGCTGGAGGCTGGGAGTAAGAAGGCCAAGAGTAGGTATGTCCTCCATGGTAGCTGGTCTCCAAAGACGGCCCCCAATGGAGCCTATCTCCCAGGATCCACAGTCTTGTGCAGCCCCCTCCCACTCTGAACCTGCACAGGTCCTGTCAAATACTTTAATTCTTCGATTGCAGAGGGCCTGATGCTGTCAGTCTGGGTCAAGACGGCCCAGCAGATTCCACTGTTACATCCTCAGTAGCCCTAAGCCACGGGATAAGCAATCCAACCGCGCCGAGACCACTGCGCCCGAGGCAGTGTAAGTGAGCCCCAGGAGAGGCCATGTGGAGGAGAACTGAGAATCTCAGTCAACACAGAAGACCAAGGTGCCCAGCTTGTGTTGGAGGGTGAGCCATTCCCACCAGCCTCCACCTGCTTGTGTCTCCTGAACTGACACCCAGCGGAGCAAAGACAAGCTGGCAAGATGGGGTGAAAAAGTAAGTGAAAATCACTTCTAGTCAGACTCAACTAGTCTCCTCTTTCTTGCAGACGATACTACCCCTGCATCCACACTTTGCCTAGATTAGGTTTCCTCCTCATCACGTTTATCCCATCCTCAAGGCTCATCTTGAATGTCACCTCTTTAAAACCTCTCGATTATGTCCACCCTGAACACTTGGGTATTTGGATCAGCTCTGGAGCAGGTGTGTGTTTTTGCCCACCTGCATGCACCCTCCCTTTCTATTGTAACAGTGCACCGATTTTGTTTGGATGGATGACCCCTCCTTCCTTTTTGGTGAAACTGTCAATCAAGTTGTCCACTCACCTCTGCCTTGGGTGGGACATAAAAACTGACTGGGGCCAATCAGCTGCTCTCTCCCTCCAGTACAAATCCTGAGATGGGTGACATGAAACCTCAAAGGGATGGCAGCCTGACTGCATCCTCATAGCTTCTGCCAGCTGGGTCCCCCAAGCTGCTCTCATCCCTGTTCAGTGCAAGAGTTGATTCTTCAGCTTTCTCTTTGTTATTTGTTACGATGAATGCAAAAGTGGAATGAAAATGAAAAATTTGATGAGTCAACTAGATACATTCTTTTCAATCTTGGCTTCCAAATCTATTTTCAAGTGAGTTTTAATTAAGAGATAAAACATATGATTTTACCTCTATTTTTATGATGATGGTGTCAACATATATGTATATATATGTTTTCAATCATATTATAATTGATTCATAACTTCAAAAATGTATTAAGTGCTAAAGAATAAAATACTTTTGAAACATCAGAACAAAAATAATATTCACTAAGCTCTTAATTCATGACAGATACTATATGTAGGGTTTTTAGTTTTTCATCTCCCCATCCCACCCCTCCCCCAATCCTGATGTCTAACACTGTATTGTGGACAAAGGGAGAAGCAGCAATTTGGAAATATTTGTCTGTCATTCCCAAAGGAATTAATAATTTTCAAATCAGAATAAAAGTGTCCCAAGAGGTTGCTGAACCCATGAGGAAGAACCATGGAGAAGGAATTCTCCACTTTTCTTCCTTTTAGAAGAAACACATGTAAAGTGAAAATGATTTACAACCTGTTCCCAGTGAGAAAAAGAGAGAGAAAATGCTTTTGTTGGAATGACCTTTAAGAGCCTGCGCCGTGGGACGTGTGAATAAATTTAAGTGTTTTCTAAATCAGTCCTGCTCAAACTTTGATGTGCTCGTGATTCAGCTGGCGATCTTGTTAAAATGCAGATTCTGCTCCAGTAGGTCAGGGTGGGGCCTCAGACTCATGCTGTGAGATGTCCCACAAGCTCCCAGGTGATGCTGATGCTGCTAGTACATGGACCACCTTGGAAGAGCAAATGTAGAATGTTCCTTATGTGATCAGAACAGTCACTGCAATTCAAGAGCTCTCAAAAGGCTTACTGGAGACCACGCTGGATTTGGAGTTTTGATCAGCTTGCCCTGAATTCAACCTTTGATAAGTTTTCTTTTTAAGTCAGTTAGGAAATCACTATGACCTTGAATCTTATCTGAAAATCACTCAGACGCAGGCAGAAGAGAGGCCTGAGGAAGTAGGTGTATCAAATTCTAAATGTGGGGCTTCCCTGGTGGCGCAGTGGTTGAGACTCTGCCTGCCAATGCAGGGGACACGGGTTCGAGCCCTGGTCTGGGAAGATCCCACATGCCGCGGAGCAACTAAGCCCGTGAGCCACAACTACTGAGCCTGCGCGTCTGGAGCTTGTGCTCTGCAACAAGAGAGGCCGCGATAGTGAGAGGCCCGCGCACCGCGATGAAGAGTGGCCCCCGCTTGCCGCAACTAGAGAAAGCCCTCGCACAGAAACAAAGACCCAACACAGCCAAAAATAAAATAAATAAATAAATAAAAATGTTTAAAAAAAAAAAATTCTAAATGTGTTCCCTTTACTAATATTTAGCTTTCTTATTATTATTTGCCACTTTTCCAACATTTATTTGCTCAGGCCAGGGGACGTTAAAAGAAGGCAATTACAAGAAGAGGTTAGGACTGCTGGTAGCTTGACAGAGGGAAGAAGATGGAAATACTGTAAACAGCTGATGCTACAGTTACAAACTTGGGGTATTTCATGCAAAGGCAAAAAGCCCTAGAAGTAGTAATTGTCCTCAAAAGCTTCCCTGTACTCATCAAGAAAAGTCGTTATTGGCTTAAAATGGCAGATAAGTATTTTAGAATTATTAATACAGAAAACAGAAAACTTTTAAAATGTTAGTGTATGAAGGGATAATCTAGTTATATGGAAAATTCCTTTCTGTATAACAAATCTTGGATGATGCTACATAAATATGGCTGTAACTAGATCCCAATTTTTATAGTGTCAATTTCATTATATCTAAAATCTTCATGATCACAGACTCTATTTTGAAAAATAATATTTCTCATGAATATAAGACATGCTTTTCGAGAAAAGTTGGAAAATATAAGAAAGTGACACGAAAAAACATTTACCCGTAATCCCCCCAATGAGGGATATCCACCGATAATATTTTAGTATATATTCTTCTAGTTCTCTAGTTTTCTCTTTCTCTGAAAATATTCTGCATCGTGTTTTTTTTCTGACCTCAAGTATTCTTTGAAAACATGATTTTCAGGCTGCATAATGTTCTGCAGAATTTTAACTTATGCCAACCATTCTCCTTTTTAATTATATGGAGACATTTAAATTGTTGCTATTTTCCTCTGATGGAATTAAGGCTATGATGCACTTCTTTGTACGTTAACCTTTGTGTGAGTCTCTGATTATGTCCTCAGATTCCTAGAAGTGGACTTATGAGGTCAAAGAACATGATATGTCTAGGCTCGTCATGGGCACAGCCAAATTGCCCTTTATGAAAATTGAACAGTCTACACTGTCCAGCAACATGCACATTTCCCAGTCCACTGTTGGACTCTAAATAGGGATCATTTTTAAAGCTGACCTTTGGGAGCTGTCTCCATCCTTCTAAGACAAGGGATGAGTAGAGGGCAATCACTTTCCCTTTCTGCTCCACAAATTCATACCCATTACCTCCACCAGATCAAACTTCAAATGTAATGAATCTCCAAATTATGTGAGTAACAGATGCTAAAGATGAAAAAACGAAAAGGGTTTAACCTTTCTACTTTCTTCTCCCTTTATTGCCATGTACTTTAAAAAATTAAAATGTGGTTTTCATTCTTTTTCTTATTTTCACTCTTCCTATTAGAAATTTTAAAAAAATACAGAAAAGTGAAAGAGAAGAAAAATGACAGTCATCCGTTTTCCCACCATCCAACATTAACCACTGTTAAGATTTTGGCACATTTACCTCTATCCCCTTTGTTAAAGGGGATGTTTGCAAAATTATACAAACTCTATATATGAATATACGGTTTTATTATTTTAAGATTATCATATTACAGATAAACCTCAAGACTTCCTTATTTTCTACCTCATCCCACACCCCTTCCTAGAGCCCCTCTAGTAACAGTTTTGTGATAATATTTCCAATCCTTAAAAAGAAAATACTTTTATATGCATATATTTATCTATTGGAAATATAAACTATTCCCATTATGCATTTCATCATTTTTGCATAAATGCTAATCCTGTTGCATCCTTTTGTATCTTGCTTTTTTCCCACTCCATTCTATGCTTTTAAGATTCATCCGCGGAAATACTTGAGTCAATTCATCCTTTTTACTGTTACACAATTATCTATTGCACGTGAATATTTTGCTTTTTCATTTCCCTGTTAAAGATGTTTTCTTTTTTTTCCTCTATTGCCAACACTGTGACAGCAAACCTCCTGAAGAGCCCAAGGGAAGCTTTCTCCAGTTAATTTCCTAGAAGTGGAGCTGATAGATGAGCTTTTTCTATTTCAGTAACACCAAATTGCTCTCCAGAGCAGCTATAATATTTACAACTCCACCATATACGTACCAGAATACTGGTCTCCTCTCACCCTTGGCAACGTTTTGTCATTCTTATGGGGGAAAATCGGTATCTCTTTGTTTTTATTTCCAAGTAATAATAAGGTTGAACATCTTTCACATTTTGCAGCCATTTGAATTTCCTCTTCTGGAAGATACACTGGGAGACTCAGTTTTTGCAACCATGTTTGTACTATAGATGGAGCTGACATTTTCTTTAATTCTGCTGTTCTCATTTTGGTGTCAAGTTTAGACTAGCCTCATAGAATGTGTTGGATCGACTACTCTATCTTGTTCACATTCCAGGGCAGTTTGTGTGATACAGTTTTGTTCTGTTTTTTGTTTTTCGCATTTTTTGTGTATCACTCCAGTAAAATTATCTCGGTCTAGGCATTTTGGCAGTTGGAGCCAGTCTTCTATACTACCTTTTCAAGTTTATTGATGATTGTTCATCTACTTCTCTTCTTTTTGGACCAGGTTTTGTAATTTGTATTTTTGTCAGAAATTACCTTTTATCTAGGTTTTCAAATGTATTGGCATAAAGTTGTTCATTATGTACTCCGATGTTTTCTAACATTTTCATTCTATCTGGTGTCTCCTCTGCCATTTATAACATTGCCTATGTGTATCATTTTCTTGATCAGTCTTACTAGGAGTTTGTTTATTTTATTTGTTTTTAACAGAACGTCGGGTTTTGATTTCCATAATCAACTTCATTTTCTTTTGTTTTTCATTTTACTCTTCTCATTTTGCTTTTGAAAAATTGCTTTCCCTTTTGTTGTCTCTTCAGTTTTTATTTTTCTACCTCTTATATGCAACACTTAAATTTTGTTTTCTTGCTTTGTAATAAGTACCCTTAAGGCTATAAATCCCTCCTCTAATTGTTGTTTTAGTTAGATCCCACAAGTTTTATGTCTCACAAGTTTTATGTCAGGCTTTTATTGTCATTCATTTCTAAATATTTTATAATTTTTTATTGGTTTTCTTTTCAAGCCGTGTGTATTCTTCAGTTACCAAATGTATGTTCTTTTTCTTTCTTTTTTAAAAATTAATTAATTTATTTAAATTTTGGCTGCGTTTGGTCTTCATTGCTGTGCGTGGGCTTTCTCTAGTTGAAGAGAGAGGGGGCTACTCTTCACTGCGGTGCGCAGGCTTCTCATTGCGGTGGTTTCTCTTGTTGCGGAGCACGGGCTCTAGGCGTGTGGGCTTCAGTAGTTGTGGCATGCAGGCTCAGTAGTTGTGGCTCGTGGGCTCTAGAGTGCAGGCTCAGTAGTTGTGGCACATGGGCTTAGTTGCTCTGCAGCATGTGGGATCTTCTGGACCAGGGCTCGAACCCGTGTCCCCTGCATTGGCAGGTGGATTCTTAACCACTGCGCCACCAGGGAAGTCCCTGTTGTTTTTGTTTTAAAAATGTATTATAAAATCGTTCAAAATACAAAAAGATATAAAAAAATAATATAATGAATACCCAGCTTAAGAAATAAAACTCAAATGTATGCTGATAATTTTCAATTTTACTTTTCATACGTAAAAGATGCAGGTGATAAAAAAACAAATCACTTTGTCTTGCTGGCCCCCTCCTGAGAAGCAACTGCAGTTACTAATTTAAGGTGTATTCTTGTGAGTTGAATAGGTTTCTTTTTGGCTCTCTTTTTGTTGTTGATTTTTCATTTTACTTTGTTGCGTTTTGTGAATACAGTCTGTAGATTCTTTGGAATTTAAGCTTCCTTTGCTGGGCCAGTGCCTAGTCAATTTCTGTAAATGTTTCAACTGTGTTTGAAACGAACAGATGTGCTAATGTTCTTTGTCTAAAGTACAAAATTGATTTCATCACTTCCTCTCTGAGAGCTTCTGTGGTCCTCGGGTTAAAGACCCACTGCCTTAGCCTATGATGTGGTCCCAAGCTTCCTCTTTAGCCAAGCCCTCAGTTACCCTCCTTTGATACAACACATTTACAGACATGTAGCTCTTGTATCTTTTAGGGTCAACTTTCAGAAGAAATGCTTGAGCTGTCAGAGTTGTCCTGTAGCAGACAGTCCAATGCCTGACAACGCAAAGGTCCTATTAGATAGATACTGAGTCAACCAGAGAATGGGCTGTGTTCTGAGGATGGAGTTATGCTGAGACAGGACAGTCACCCAGTGGTGGGTTACTCACTCCCTCATCATGAACTCTAATCCTCACTCACTACTTGTTCCTCCTGAACCCAGCCTGCCACACTGAGGCCTCTGGTTGCAGTACCCTCCACGTCAATTTCTCAGCACTTTCCCTCCTCCCTCCCTCTGCCTGCCCACCATGGTGGATCACTTCAAAGGCCCTCCCACCAACTCCTCCAGTTGCTTTGCCTTCTAGAATCAGTGGCATATGCCCAACCAAGACCCACCCCAGGATGAATCCACACTTAGCTTCTGCTCTGAGGCCCCTGACACGCGAACGGGAGATTGTGTGTGTGGGGGGGCGGGGGGGGGAATGGGGGGGAGGGGAATCGGGTAAGCGACTGTCCCGTCTACACATTTAAGGTTTCAACCTTCGCTGGAACCTCACTTTTGCACTCACTTCGGCCTCTGTTCCAAACCTTTTGACCCCCTCAAGTCCCCTAGCATCTCCCCAGCCCCTTTATTCAGCAGAATGATAGTTTGCTAATTTATGGAGAAAAGAGAAGACATCAGGGGTGAGCCTTTATTTAAACATTTTCACTTCCTTTCCTTCTGTTTCAGAGCATCTCTCTTCCTCCTTAAGATAAAAGTAATCCTGTCTCCGTATGTCCTTGACCCCATCCTCTCCTGTCTCCCCTGTTTTTATTCTACTTTTCCCCTCTGCTCCTGTGTCTCCCCTTCCCAAACCATCCTTCCGAAAAGTAGTCAGCACCCCCGACCTCAGCTTCCGTGCATCCACTCCTATTGGAGGCCAAGCTAGCTTCTTCCTCTCTCTATGGGCTCTAACTGGCCATCAAATTCTAAACTCGGGTCACATCTTTCTTGCCCTGTCCAGAGCGCTGAAGATCCCGACCACTCCCTGCTTCTCAAAACTCTCTCCTACCTATTTTGCCCCTGATACCACTCTGTTTTGAATCTCTTTCTGGTCTTTCTACCTTCTTTCTTGTCCCTTTGATCCTGAAATGTCCCCAGCGTTTTCTACTCGTGGTCCTCAGTTTTTATCCCTCCACACACCAGGAAAACACACAATTCATTACGAAGGGGTGCAGTCTCTACCAAGCTCCGAACAAGCACTGCCATGGGAGAATGCTGGCTGATTGCCACTACAGTGCCCCATTTTTCAAGAGCTGTCAGATACCCTAGGGTTTTACGTGAAATGCCTCAACTTTAAATATAGGTTATGAATTGAAAGTTTGCCAAAACTGTGCAGAGTAAATAAAACATGGATGGTCTCATTAGGGCTGTTCTTTTCTTATTCGACTGCCCCTAGGACAATTTACAAGGTACTGTATTAGTAATGGAAGTTCACATTTATTGAGGATTTACTATGTGCCAGACACACCTCTGAGTGGTTTGCATGTATTAACTCATTCAATCTTCACAACAATCCTATCAACAAAGTGCTATTATTATCCTGCTTTATAGAGGCAGCAAACTGAGGCAGAGAGCTTCAGTACTTTGCCCTGGGTCTCAGAGATTCTGAGTTTAAGAACCAGGTTTGAAGTCCAGACAGTCCAGCTCCAGAGCTCAAGTTTTTAACCACAGTACTCTGCTGGTTTCCTCCCGCAGTAGATGAGAAAACTGAGGTCCAGAGAGACTGAGAAGTTGCCCAAGACCACAGGAGTGGTAACCGGCCAAGTAGGGACTTGAAGATATCATCACAGGGATTGACACTTGCACTTTCTACTGGTCTATAATTAGTTACCTGTTACCTGTTGCCCCTGCTAGACTGCACGACCAGCTCTCAGACCAGGGACTGGAATACAAACGTTTGTAAAATGAGTGCCCTGGAGACGCAAAACAGTCCATTCACCTCTGTTAATAACTTCATTTACTTCTCACAACAATGCCCAGGTAGGACAGTAGCTAACATTTAATCAGCACTTCCATGTGCCATTATCTCTTAAAACCTCACAAACACACTATTTCACAGGGACTATTATTATCCCTACTAGACAGAAGAAGAACCTGAGGCTCAGTGCAGCTCCATGACTTGCCCAAGATCTGGCAACTAGTAAGTGACAGTCAGGATTCTAGCGCACGCTATAAGACAACAGAGGCCTCTTTCTTGACCATGAGGCCACACTGTCAGTTCTACAGATGGGAAAACTGAGGCCCGGGACGGGGCACTAACTTGTGCCCACGGAATCGCGCCCATTGAAGAGGGCATACTGCATTCTTGCTCTTCCCCCTTTTGGGCCGCGGAGTGCCACTGCGGAGCGGGAGGCGGAGGACGAGAAGCGGAAGCCCTTTCCTGTAAGGTACCGAGAGCCGCTTAGATGCGCTAACTCCCGCCCTCAAGGACGGATCCCGCGATTCCAAGGCAACGGCGCGGGCTGGAGAACAGGAAGTGAGTCACCCGGTGGGAGGGACAAATCTGCTACAGTCACCAATGGGAGCGCCGCGTCAGCGTTAGCCCCGCCCCGAGGGAGGGGCCGAGCCCGCCTTTTCGCCTTCGCCGCCGGCAGTGTGGGCTGTGCTTGAGCGCTGTGGTGGGTAATCGGGGCGCGGGGGCGCGAGGCTGACGGGGAAGGAAGAGTGTCGCTCAGGAAGGCGAGGGGCGGACGGCCGGTGGGGGTCAGGCCCCGGGGGTCGGTCCGCGTGCTGTGCCACAGTGTGGCTCCGAGGCCCGGGGACTGGGGCTTCTCAATTCCTGATGGGGAAACTGAGGCCCCGTGAGGGGCGGCAGAGCTAGGTAGACCGGAAGCTCGTCCATCACACGCAGACATTTTAAAAACGTAATATTAGGTGAAAAAATACTTTAAATCATAATATTAGTTGAAAAAGCAAAATACAAAATTCTGTCTAAACTGAATACGTAAAATAGGGCCTTCACTGACCACCCTCTTAGTCTCGCCGGCCTCTGTGCTTCCCCTCTATTTTGGGTACAGAACATATTACTTTGTACAAGTCCACAGCCCCTTATTTTAAAGCCCTGAGGCTGGATGTGTTCAGAATCCCGAATTTCTCGGATTTTCGAAAGGTAATATGGCACATATATTATATGTTCTGTCATATCTTCAGCGGGGTCTGGGGCAATGTCTTGTGATCAAATACATTACCTTTCTCACAGCTAAATATGTACATATTTACGCGAAAGGGGTAAACAACAACCATAAATAGTCTCACCTTAGGTCAGGTCAGGTTTTGAAACTTAAAAGATTAGTTTTGAGATCTTTCGAGATTTGAAAATTGCAGATAAGGGATCTGGATCATAATTTTATCGTTCACTCATGTTTCTCACTAATTCGGACTGAGGCTGCCACAGTTCCTCACCCTGCTTTTGTATGGTCACTTCCCTGTCTCCATCACTAACGCTGTGTCGCCTTGTGCCCTCTCAGCCTCAGTTTCCTCATCTGTAAAATGGGGTCAGTAATGCTTTCCTCATAGGTTCTGGGGAGGATGAAATGAGACTGTGAATGTGGAACATTAATACTGTGTCTAGCACTTGGCACAGATAGTTATGTTTGAGATTTGCTTATTCCACAAATATTTCCATTTTTAAATTATTTGAATGGTGATACACACCCCCCTTTCATAGAGACTACTGACTTCTCTGCATAAACAAGCCTATAAGTATCTTTCACCCTCATTTTCCCACCCCTTTCTCCCAAATTATAGCATTGTATACTGTTCTATACCTCCTTATTAACATTTATTTTGGCTGTTCCTTAACATACTTATATAATTTTCTTTTTTTTTATTAAGATAAGTTACCCACCTATAAAAATGTGTGATATAAGTTTGAAGAACAAAAGTACAGTGAACACCATCCACACACCACCAAGTTAAGGAATAGTACATTGTCATATCCTCAAAGCCGCCACTGAATCATTTTCTTCCCTCCCTACAGATGACTACTGCCCTGAATATTGTGTTATCATTCCCTTGTTTTTCCTTGTACTTTTTAGTATCTATGTATCGCTCATGAATGCAGTGTAGGGTTTTGCTAGTTTTTAGATTTTATATAAATGGGATCCAAATATATATTTTGTGTGACTTGAGTTTTGCACATAACATTACATTTATGAGATGCATCCATGTTACTATGAGTAGCTCTACTTCATTGCTGTTTTGAATTCCATGGTATGATTAGAAAGGCTTTATGTAGGTGTTCTTCAGTTGACTGGCACTTACACTGTTGCCAGATTTTTGCTATTACATCATGCTTCATAAACATACATCCTGGGGTAAACGTGGAAGTTTCTGTAAGGTATATACCTAATAGTAGATTTCTGGGGATATCAGATTTTTAGTGGTATCAAATCAATGTCTGAAGTGGTTATAAGGGCTTATACTCTACCAGCAGTGGATGAAAGTTTCAGCCTCAGCCATTCTTAAGAATTTATGCCTTTCTGGTGACGGGTAAGATATTAATCACTATGGTTTTAATACTCATTTGCCTGATGACATTGAACATTTCTTTATGTATTTATTAGTCATTTGTGCATTCTTTTCATAAATTTTCTCTTACATTGCCTTCCCCTTACTGATTTGTAAGATTTCTTTATATATTCTGAATCTTTTGTGTGTGGCTTAAATGTGTTTCAGATACCTTCCAGTTTGAGCTTGTCTTTTGTCTCTCTGTCTCTGTCTCTCTCTCCCCCACTTTCTGTATTTTTGATGAACAGAGGTTCTTAATTTTAACAAAATCGGATTTATCAGTATATTCTTTTATGGTTTGTACTTTTCATATCTTTTAAAGAAATTCTGCTTTCCCTACCTTTGGGTCATAAAGATATACTCCTATATTGTTGTCTAAAAGTTTTATTGTGTTTCCTTTCTTATGACCTTAATCCTCAAGAATTGAGTTTTGTGCATAATGTGAAGGAAGGGTCTAGTTTTATTTTTTTTCACATATGAATAATGGGTTGTTCTGGCACCTTTCATTGAAAAGTCTGCTTTGATCTGGAGTTCCCTTTCTTCAACATACCAAGTATCCATATATGTATACATTTCTATTTCTTTTTTTTTTTTTTGCGGTATGCGGGGCCCCATTTCTATTTCTTAGTTGTCTATTCTGTTCCATTGGCCTTATTTGTCCATTTCTGTACCATTATCACCCATTATTCATTACTCTACCTGTATAATAAGTCGTGGTACCGGGTAGGACAAGTCCTCCTGCCTTTATCTTCTCTAAGAATGTCTTTGCTGCTTTGCCTTTACATTTTCTATGTAAATTTTAGAACCATCTTGTCAAGTCACACACAGACATGTACACAAAGCCTGTGAGGATTTTGATTGGAATTGTACTGATTCAATTGCATTGGATCAGTTTGGATTTTAAAGTGATTGCTTTGAACATTTCATCCTTAAGTGTTATGTGTGCTGTGGGTTTTTGTAGAAGTTTCCTTCTATTCCAAGTTTGTTAAAGAATTTTTAGTATGAACAAATGTTGGATTTTATCAACTATATTTTCTGCATCTATTAAGATGATTGTATGCTTTTTCTCCTTTCTATTAATGTGGTGGCTCACACTGATTGGTTTTTCTCTCCCGCCACAGCTTTATTGAGATATTATTGACATATGACTTTTTTTTTTTTTTTTTGCGGTACGCGGGCCTCTTACTGCCGTGGCCTCTCCCGCCGCGGAGCACAGGCTCCGGACGCGCCGGCCCAGCGGCCACGGCCCACGGGCCCAGCTGCTCCGCGGCACGTGGGATCCCCCCCGGACCGGGGCACGAACCCGCGTCCCCTGCATAGGCAGGCGGACTTCCAACCGCTGCGCCACCAGGGAAGCCCTTTTTAACATCTTTATTGGCGTGTAATTGCTTTACAATGGTGTGTTAGTTTCTGCTTTATAACAGAGTGAATCAGTTATACATATACATATATCCCCATATCCCCTCCCTCTTGCGTCTCCCTCCCACCCTCTCTATCCCACCCCTCTAGGTGCACAAAGCACCGAGCTCATCTCCCTGTGCTATGCAGCTGCTTCCCACTAGCTATCTATTTTACATTTGGTAGTGTATGTATGTACATGCCATTCTCTCACTTTTTCCCAGCTTACCCTTCCCCCTCCCCTTGTTCTCAAGTCCATTCTCTAGTAGGTCTGCGTCTTTATTCCCATCTTGCCCCTAGGTTCTTCATAACCATTTTTTTGTTTGTTTTTTAGATTCCATATATATGTGTTAGCATACGGTATTTGTTTTTCTCTTTCTGACTTACTTCACTCTGTATCACAGACTCTAGGTCCATCCTGCTCACTGTAAAGAACTCAATTTTGTTTCTTTTTATGACATTTGATGGACTTTCAGATGTTTAACCATTGCTGGGATAAATCACAATATATTGTCCTTTTTACATTGCTAGGTTCGGTATGTTAACATTTTTGCTTTGTTCATGAAAGATAACGGATTTTCATTTTACCTTCTTTTGCAGTCTTTGTTAGGTTTCAGTGCCCAACTTACGTCAGCTTCATCAGATGCTTTGGGGATGGTTTGTTCTTTTTCTGGCTCTGGGATAGTTTATGTAACATTTGAAATGATTTGTTTCTTGAATGTTTGGTAGGATTTCTTGATAAATCCATTGGGACCTGAAGTGTTCTTTGTGGGAAGATAAATTTCCCATAAAATGTCTTGAATGGTTATGAAATTGTTTAGGTTTTTAAATTATCTTTAGTCAGTTTAAAATGAATTTCCTATGACTTTGCACATATTTAAAATACAGCTTATTTTAAGTTGTCTATAATATCTTTTTAAAATGTTTGTGTCTGCAATTAGTTACCCTTTTTCATTCCAAATATTATTTATTTATAAGTTTTCTGTCGGAAAATCTTGTCAGAGGTTTGTCACTTTTACTAAGTGCCTTCAAAGAATAATTTTGGTTTTATTGATCTTTTCAGATATGCACTTATTTTCTATTTCATTAATTTCTGGTCTTTATTATTTTCTTTCTTTAGCGTTCTTTGGATTTAATTTGCTGTTATTATTTTTATAGCTTCAGATGGATGTCTAACTCACTAATTTTCACGCCTCCCTCCCCCCCCAAAATATATATTTATATATAAACATTTAAGGCTATTAATTTCTCTCTACTGTTTTAGTTGCCTCCCACCAATTTCTATGTGTAATATTTTATTTTCAGTTCAAAATATTTTCTGATTTCCATTAACAATTCCTCTTTGATAAAGGATTAAGAGTGTGTTTCTTAAATTTTAAACAGTTTTTCTACTTTTCTTTCTGTTTTCTGGTTCCCACCTTTATTGCATTGCAGTCAGAGAACATGTTCTGTATGAGACCAGTCTTTTACAGTTCGCTAAGACTTGCTTTCTGACCCATATGTGGCAATTTGCAAAATTGTTCCAGGTATGCTTGAAGATTGTGTATTCTGTAGCTGTTGAGTACAATGTTTTATACATGTCCATCAGATTAAGTTTTTTGTTGTGTTTTACAAATCTTCTCTCTACAACATTTTTTTGTTCATTTATCAATGATGGAGAGGGATATCTTAGAATCTCCCACTATGGTTATGGATTTGTATGTTTATTTTTGTAGGTCTGTTAACTGTTTTGAGGTTCTGTTATTATGTGCTTAAATATTTAAAATTGTTATGGCTTCTTTGGAACTGAACCTTCTTATCATTTTATGGGGACCATCCTTATCTCTAGTAATGCTTTCTGCCTTTAAGTCTATTTTGTGTCATATTGATATAGCCACATCAGCTGTCTTTTGGTTAGTTCACAGAGTGTATATTTTCCTATCCTTTTACTGTAAATTTTTTGGCATTCTTATGTTTTAGAGGTAACTTCTATGTCATATAGCTAGGTTTTATTAATTATTCAATTTGACAAGTTTTTGATCTGGTTTAACAGCCTGGCTCTGTCATCTACTTAAAGACCCTTAGTTTGGAAAGCCTGAATCTCCAGAGTTTCTAGGGTAAAAGTCCAAATTCCTCAGCCCAGCGTATTCTGTTCTTGTGTCTGGAACAATCACTGGCAAATAAGGGGTACTCAATACCTAAAAATAGAATGGATGAATGAAGGTACCTGATCCTAGTGATAGGAAATAGACTTGGCAGGACTTGGGGACTGGCTGGATCTAGTCAGCCTCAGAGGAGAGGATGATCAGGGTTTGATGCTCAGGTCTGTGGTGTCTGTATGTCTGCGTGGACTGTAACACCCAAACCAGATGATTCTCGAAGAGGACTCGGGGGGAGGAAGGGGTTGAGGAAGGAGGAGATGAGTCTGGTTTAGGATTGGTTGAGGTTGAGATGCTGGTGAGATATTCTCGAGGAGAGCTAGCAGGCAGTCAGAGAAGCCGGTCATGAGATGGTGCATCTTCCCAGCTCTGAGGCCCAGCTGATGATGCCATTTAAAAAGAGCAGTAACTAGCCTTTTTGCGTATCTCCTAGAGCTAGTTCTTGGCAAATCCTTGGTAGTCATATCTCATTTAAACTGCATTTTATTCTTTAAAGATCGTATTATCCCCATTTTATAGAAGAAAAGACTGAGATTAAGCATATTAGCTAAAAATGTGTCTGTGTTATATTTGCTTAAGGTAACAGCGACTTTCGTATAAGATCATGGCATCACCTGAAATGGATGTTAAAACCTCAGAATTTCAAGCCCCTCTGCAGTCAGAACCTCCAGAAAAGACCTGGGGGTCTGCATTTTTAATACGCAGGTTAGGTGATTCTTAAGATCAGGCGGGTCTGGCAGGCACAGGTCTCAAAGCTGTCTAGTTCTCGCCCTCAGGTCTTAGCTGCTGCACTGCGCCACCTCTCTGTGGCAGGGGCAGGCTTTTTTTTTTTTTTTTCGATACGCGGGCTTCTCACTGTTGTGGCCTCTCCCGTTGCAGAGCACAGGCTCCGGACGCGCAGGCTCAGCGGCCATGGCTCACGGGCCCAGCCGCTCCGCTGCATGTGGGATCTTCCCGGACCGGGGCACGAACCCGCGTCCGCTGCATCGGTAGGCGGACTCTCAACCACTGTGCCACCAGGGAAGCCCGGGGAAGGCTTTTTGATCAGGGCTTGTGCAGTCCTTTTATCAGCTCTGATCTTTGTGGAAAGTTAGCGTTTTAGTAGAGAGCAGGAGATGTTGAAAAACACCTTGCAGTCCTAGCATGACAGTTGTTTTATTAGTGGTTTGGGAAAGGAGAAGGAAACTAGCATTTATTAAGTGTTTACTAGTAGTTCTCTAAGCAGTGAAAGTTATTCTGATTTTATAGTGAGAAATGGGGCCTCAGCTAAATTTATCCCAGGCCATAGATCTGGTAGGAGGCTGAGCCAAGTTTCAGACCCAGAAGTGTCTACTAGTAAAAATAGCTCAAATTTTTTTTTTAGTGTCTAGTCTGTTACCAGGCTCTTATATGTATTTTTTTATTGAGGTATAGTTGATACACAATATTATGTAAGTTTCAGGTGTACAACAGAGTGATGCACAATTTTTAAAGGTTATACTCCACTTATAGTGTTATAGGCTTTTATGTGTATTTACTCATTTAATCCTCATAGTAATTCTAGTGAAGACGTTTCTATCACTATTCTCACTTAACAAATCAGAAACTGAAGCACGTGGAGGTTAAGTGTCCCCGTTTCACACACCTCCGTGGTGGAGCGGCCTGTGAATCCAGGCTTTCTGGCTGCTTCCAGAGTCCATACTTCTCACCACTGCCCAGTACTAATTTGCCTCACCCCTGACTCGTGTCCTTTTCATCTTTGTACTATTCAGCGTGATGAACTAGATTTTAAAAACCATAACAAACTTTTATCTGTTAATGTAAATTGGAACGGACCGTGGAACGTTGCTTTTGGTGCTCAGACATGACTGGATTGCCTTTGCTTCTTTTTTAGTTCCTCCATCCATGCAGGGCAGCACGAGGAGAATGGGCGTCATGACTGATGTCCACCGGCGGTTCCTGCAGCTGCTGATGACTCACGGCGTGCTGGAGGAGTGGGACGTCCAGCGCTTGCAGAAGCACTGCTATAAGGTCCATGACCGTGAGTATCGTTTCCCTGTTCCCAGGCTGCTCTGCCACCGTGTGATCAGGGACTAGTGACACTGGACTAACACCATGTACCCAGTCAACCGATACTGCCGACCTGGGCGTTCAAGTCTCTCACCATCTCATGCCAGCCCACCTTTCTCATCTCATCTTCAACTTTTTATTTTTTTAAAGTAAATCTGAAATTTAGCCCAGTGGCTAAGAACTTGGACTCTGAAGCTGGATAGTCATGGTTCACACCAAAGCTCTAGCACCTTCTCCAGTCCAAGTTGCTTCATCTCTATAATGAGGATAATCATTTGTACTTCATACCTGGGGTGGTTCAGAGGATTAAGAGACATAATACATACAAAACACCTGGCACAGAAGGCGCTGCATTGGCTATTGATAGGAAGAGGGCACCTTAGCACAGGGGTGAAGGGCACAGCCTTGGACTTGGCCAGATCGGTGAAGTGCCATCCCTGCCCTGTGCCAGCTGTGGGCATTGGGAGCATCTTCTCAGTGGGTTGTCGGGAGGGGTAAGTAAGATAACACATGCGGAGCACTTAGAGACAGGGCCTGGTTTCAATAACTGGAGGTAGCAGTAGAAGCAAGAGGATCCATTTTGATAGATCAGTGAAATCAATGTTGGTAGATCTTACTGACTGAGTGTCAGTATGGGTAGATCTTGTTGAGTGAAAAAGAAAGTTGATAAATTATACCTATTGTATGATGTCATTGTGCTAAGTGTTTTTGTAAAACTTCACGATCTTTATTGTTCATGAATACATACATCTGTGTGTAAAAATATAAAAGTGGATTCTAGAAGGATGTGCAGTACACCATAAGTGTGCTTGCCTTTGGGGAGAGGAGGCGTGGGATCGTTTTGTCACTAGAAATCAAAGGATACTTCATCATTACCCTGTTTTGTTCTTTTATTAAAAAAAAGACAAACATGGCATTGTCAGCATAGTCTAATGGTTGTCCTTCTGACTGATTAACAGGAATTTAAGTATTTGTTTTTTATTCTATGTTTTTGTCTTTCTGTATTTTTAATTTTCAAAAGAAGTAGTCAGCTAAGTCGAGAGGGGTGGGGAAAGGTGTGGGAGGGGCCCTGGGTGCACCGGTGAAGGGACCCAAGACGAGGTGACACATTTCGAGAACTGCAGTCTGTGGCCTGACAGAGGCAGAAGCCAGATCCCTAGGAGCTGAGGGGGGGAGGGCAGTAAGAGGGAAGACAGTGAGGAGAGAAGCAGTATCTTCCTGATGTGCAGAAGAAGGAAGACTTAAGAGGGTGGCATGTAGAGAAGAGGCAGGGTTTGAAGCGGCTGCTCCAGTGAGGTGTTCACGGGAAATTCTGGGAGCTAGATGGCACGCATCAACAAATTAAAAGCTTGGAGGGGCCCTACAGTAAGGAATCCTTTTAAACTCTGTTTAATCTTCTGTCTCCAAACTTAATTGACCTACAAACCTTGGGAAACTCTGGACAAGAACATATGCCGTGTGGGAAGAGAACAGGTTCTTGTGGTACGTAGGTTTACAGGTTATGAAGAACTCATAATTGTACACCATAGTAATGGGTTTTTTTTTAAATTTAATTCTGTGGATATTGCAGACTTCTAGAAGGATTTGAAGCAGGAGAGTGACATAATTATTGCTGTGTTTGAGACTCTCCTTCTGCTGAAAATATGTTTGCTCTAACTACCTGTACTGTGGTGGATTGGGGTCTTTGGTGAGAGCCTCCTTTATGGAAAGGGAATATTACATCTGTCAAGCTACCTTCTCTTGCTCTTTAAAAAAACACAGCAGGACTTTAAACCTGGCCCTCAATGTCCTTTAGTGATGGGCAGAATCATGCTTTTCTTAATTTTACCTACGTGACAGTTCCTTTTCCCTTTTAGTTTCTCATCTGAGTCCTGAGTGTGAGCTTTATTGTTGAGGGGAAGTTTCAGAGCTCACTGGAAGGAGCTGTATGATGCCTGGGCACTAAGAATGAAAGTGGTTTTGTCTTTATTTGACCTTTAAAGTTGTCATGACCTAATTTAGGAAAGTCCTGTAAACTGTGTCTAGGAATTGATTTATTCTTCACACTTTATGTACCGTTTCTGTGCCTCGAGATATGGTTATGGCTAGGGTAGTCAGGATAGAACTATAGGTGTTTTCTCCCATCGTTCATTAAAAAAAAAAAAGAGAGAGAGAAAAGCTTGTTTCCAAGTGTTAATGTTATTTGAGAGATTTTTAAACTGAGGGATGATAGAATGAAATTATCTAAAATTAAGTGAAAACTTGTAAGACCAATATTATTAATCTCCTATCTTTTGAAGAGATTCCTAGGAAATTCCCCTTTTACCAACTAGAAAAATATTTAGGTTCCCAGAGAATGATGAAACAAAGGAGTATTTGAAACTGCAAGTTTCAGTTTCCCAGAGCATTTGTCCCTTTTGTCAAAGCACTTCCTATTCTGGGCTCTTGCTTGGGCTCTCCTTTTACTGTCATTAGGGGAAGACCAACTTCCCACATCTCTGGCTAGTGAAGAATTTCAATTTTTTTCTGATGTCCTGGTATAAAGCCTTGGCCTTTCTTCCTGGCATTGGAGCACCTTAGATTTTGAACCAGGGCTTATGTACAAGCATGTGGCCATCCAGCACCATTTCCTGAGACTCTCCAGTGGGCCAGGCCTCTGTGCAAGAGATAAACTTGACACAGAGATAAACTTTTGCTTCGCCTTGGGTTTCGTGAGTCAGACCTGGAATCAGACATGGAATCAGATGATTCCAGTATAAGCCCCCTTGATGGGAGTAAGTACAGGAGGCCTGGGGAGTGGTGGTTAAGAAGACTTGGATTTGAGGATTTCCACTTTAGACCAAGATAGGGTAACAGGGACTAATTTACCTTCCTGTCTGAAACAATAAAAAAATGGACAAAAACATGCAACACCAGTCATTAGTCAGTGAAGGACAGTGATCTCTTGAGAGGTAAGCATGAGGGTTTTTCCCTCTTGACACCAAATATGCATTTTTTTTTCCCAGCACTACCTCCCCAGTTCTCTGGACACCAACTTGAGTGTCCAAGAACTCAGTTCAGTTCTGACACTACCTACCTGGAGTTAGAGTCAGATCCCACCAGTGAGGGGCTTAGTCCCACAAGACTGCCCCTACTTACGATGCCAGTCTCAAGTCCTGGGCCACCCATACTTCTGACTGGCTATAAATCAGGGTTCTCATGATGCCCTCCTCAGGTTCAATACATTGGTAGAATGGCTCATGGAACTCAGGAAGACACTTCACTTGCATTTGCTGGTTTACTATAAAGGATACAACTCAAGAACAGCCATATGGATAAGATGCATGGGGCAGGGGTGGTTTGGAGCCTCCGTGCCCTCTCTGGGTGTCCTACCCTCCTAGCACCTGGATGTGTTCACCATCCCGGAAGCTCTCCAGATCTCAACATTTAGGGATTTTTTTAATGGGGGTTTTATCACGTAGTCATGATTGATTAAATCATTGGCCGTTGGTGATTAGCTCAGTCTCCTCTGCCCAGAGTTGTGGGATGGGGCCGAAAGTTCCAGGCATGTAATCAAGGCTTGGTCTTTCTGGCAGCCAGCCCCCATCCTGAAATTGTTTAGGGACCTGCCAAGAGTCATCTCATTAGAACAAAAGACATGCCTATCACCTTATCACTTAGGAAATTTCAAGTGTTTTAGGAGCTCTGTGCCAGGAACCAGGGACAAAGAGCAAGTATCTTTCTTTCTTTCTTTTTTTTTTTTTTTTAACATCTTTATTGGGGTATAATTGCTTTACAATGGTGTGTTAGTTTCTGCTTTATAACAAAGTGAATCAGCTATACATATGTCCCCATATCTCCTCCCTCTTGCGTCTCCCTCCCTCCCACCTGCAAGTATCTTTCTTATACCACAGGGAGAATTGGGTTGCGCCCTACAGTTGCCTCCGCTCACTGCTGTGAGAGCACTTTCAGACCATGGCACAGGGGAAACCAGGCAGAGCTAGACAGACACTCTGAGTTGAGATGGAGCTGAGAGTTCAAGGAGATGAAAGCAGCTAGGGTTTGTAGGACAGAGAACTGTACTGGAGAAGAGAGATGCACAGAGAGAAAAGTAGAGATCTGTAGAGTGCCCCTCCACCCCCATCAAGGATCCAGCTGAGAACTGATCAGCACGGGAACTACCTGAGGCTAAGGAAAGAACCAGTTGAAAGAAAGAATTAGGGAAACAATGTGGCATGTTCACACGGGGCTGGGAATAGTGCCTATTGCAGGCCCAAAATGGCTTCCCTGGTGAATTCTACCAAACATTCAAGGAAGAAGTAATACCAATTCCACCCTCACTCTTCCAGAAAATTGAAGAGAAGGGAACGCTTCCCAACTCATTCTGTTAGGCTTGTGTTATCCTGATACTAAAACCAAAGACATCGCAAGGAGAGAAGACTAAAGACCAAGATCCCTCATGAATGTAGATGCTAAAATTCTAAACACAGTTTTTGTCAATCTCATTCAGCAATATATAAAAAGGCTGATGTAATATGACCAAGTGGGGTTTACCCCAAGAATGCAGGGTTGGTTTAGCATTTGAAAATCAATCAATGTAATTCACCACATTAACAAACTAAAAAAGCAAAACCATATGATCATCTCAGTAGGTGCAGAAGAAGCATTTGACAAAATCCAACACCTACCCTGGCATGATGAAGCAGAAGTTTCTTACAGAAAATGAAAGCGATCCTCAGGAGCAGGGTGTAAGCAAGATAAACAGGACCTCAGGCGTTAGAGCAGGAGAGAGGAATCAACAACTGTCTGCACAGAGTTGAAAAATCCAACATCTATTTCTGATTTTAAAAAAAAAAACGGGCTTCCCTGGTGGCGCAGTGGTTGAGAGTCCGCCTGCCGATGCAGGGGACACGGGTTCGTGCCCCGGTCCAGGAAGATCCCACATGGCGCGGAGCGGCTAGGCCCGTGAGCCATGGCCGCTGAGCCTGCGCGTCCGGAGCCTGTGCTCCGCAGCGGGAGAGGCCACAACAGTGAGAGGCCTGCGTACCGCAAAAAAAAAAACCCCTCAGCAAGTAGGAAAAGAAGGGAACTTCCTTAACCCAATAAAGGGGATCTATATAAAACTACTGCTAACATATTTAATTGTGAGAAACTGAATACTTTTCCCCTAATATCAGGAGCAAGACAGGAACGTCCATTCTCATCATTTCTGTTCACCATTGTACTAGAGGTTCTAGCCAGTGCACTCAGGCAAGGGGAAAAAAAAACCCACATTGGAAAGGAAGACGTAAAAGTGTCTATTCACAGACATGATCATCGTAGAAAATGTGATGGAATCTTTGAAAAAGCTACTAGAACTAATAAGTGGGTTTAGTAAAGTTGCAGGATACAAGATATACAAAAATCAGTTGCATTTCTGTGTGTTAGCAGTGAATCATCAGAAACTGAAAAATTTTTTAAAGCACCATTTATAATAGCATCAAAAATATGAAGTACTTAGGAATAAATCTGACAAAAATTTGTAAGGTCTGTAAACTGAAAACCACAAAATATTGCTGAGAGAAATTAAGGAAGATCTAAATAGATGGAGAGACATGCCATGTTCATGGGCTGGAAAATTCAGTATCGCTAAGATATCATTTTTCCCCAAATGATATATAGATTCAACTCAGTTTCAGTCAAATTGAAACCACTAGGTGGCGTTTCAGGGAGGTCTCCGAGGAGCTCCGGTTCTTTATGTCTCAGTGCAGAAAGAATTCAGTGAGAGGCAAAGCGATAGATAAGAAGTGATTTATTAGAATAGGACGCTTGTGAGGTTACAAGCAGCGGACGGGCAAGAGGGTGCCGTGTGCCGAGAACTTAGTGGGCCACAGTTTTATAATCAAAGGAAAAGTGGGGAGGGGGTAAAGGCCACCCTCTTCCTCATTCTAGAGTAGAGGTCAGGCTTCCATCATCAGCTCCTCCTACAGGTTGGCCAGGGGAGTTTTCTTGTCCCTACTTGGTCAAGCCAGGACTGTCGTGGCACTATGGAAATGAGCAAAAAGGCGGTAACATATGCTAAAAATGCTAAATCATCTCAGGTTTTGGTATAATGTCACCTTTTCCTTATATTTTTGTTTTTAGTACATGCAGAGGAGTGTGTCCTAGGAATCATTAACTTACTGAGTCAGGATATGGGTAGGATGTGGGTCTCATGCCACCATTGTTTTATTGTTTTGGGGTGTGTCTCATACTTCTGTTGCATGGTTTTGTTGCTAAGCAAGTCTGCTTTCTTGAGTCATCATTAACTTCCAGAGGTCGCCAATACTTTTTTCTTTACTTACAATCCCCTAGCGGGATTAACTGTTTAATTATAGTAAGTCCCCTACATACAAACGAGTTCCATTCCAAGAGCGCGTTCTTAAGTCCAGTTTGTTCGTAAGTCCAGCAAAGTTAGCCTAGGTACACAACTAACACAATCGGCTATATAGTACTGTACTGTAATAGGTTTGTAATACTTTTCACAAAAATAATACATAAAAAACAAACAAAAAATAAAGAAAACATTTATAATCTTACAGTACAGTACCTTGAAAAGTACAGCAGTGCAGTACAACACCTGCCACACAGGCGCTGGCGTTGAGTGAACAGGCAAGAAGAGTTACTGACTGGAGGAGGGAGAGGAGGTGGGAGACGGTAGAGCTGAAGGATCGTCAGCAATAGGAGATGGAGGGCAGGCTGCAATGTCACTCATGCCTGACGCTGATGGCACAGGGTCTGGTTCCTTGCTGGGTTCAATTCTATCTACCCTCCTGAAAAACCGATCCAGTGATGTCTGGGTAGTAGGTCCTTTTTTCTTGTCATAGATGACATGGTAGCACTGGATTTCATTCTGAACGGCTGCTGAACCTTCGTGTACCGTGAAGTCTGACTCCCAAGAGAGTTGGCAAGTAGTTATGGGAAGATTCATTAGTTCAATTTCCTAAAAACAAAACAAACATGGAAGCCTGAATTTTGAAGCCTTCGAAGGAGGCCCACGTCCCCTTGGAAAGTAGGTATTCCTGATGATGTTGTCGGGGAATGGTGTTGCCCAGCTCGGGGTCTGAGGGGGCCCTGAACCTGAACCTGACTGTGGGTTGGAATGTGTGTCATTGATCATGTGGTTTTACTGGGCAGAAGCAGAAAGTTGCCACAGCCCACAGTTTCATAGCAACGAGTCTTTCAGAGTTACCCGCCTTGTTAAACTATTTTGGGGCTGGTCTTTCTGGTTCTGTTTGGTTGAACAAGTTGGGTTTTAGGGGATCATTGGGTCCAGCCTCCTCGTCTTACAAAGCAGGAAGCAGAAACCCCTGGGAGTCTGGTGTGCTGTGTAGCCCCTTCTCACACAATGACTCTGGGCCCCAGCACTGCCCAGTGCTGCCTTCTGAGTCAGTGCCCAATTCTTTGAGGGCCTGCCTTGCCTGAAGCTCCTAGGGTTTTTAAATTGATTGATTGATTGATTGATTGATTGATTGATTGCGGTACGCGGGCCTCTCACTGTTGTGGCCTCTCCCGTTGCGGAGCACAGGCTCCGGACACGCAGGCTCAGCGGCCATGGCTCATGGGCCCAGCGGCTCTGCGGCATGTGGGATCTTCCCAGACCGGGGCATGAACCTGTGTCCCCTGCATCGGCAGGCGGACTCTCAACCACTGCGCCACCAGGGAAGCCCTAAATTAATTTTTTTAATTTGAAATAGTTCCAAACTCACAGGAGAGTTGTAAGAATAGTACAAAGAACTTTTTCCCCCCTGAATCATTTAAGAGTAGGTTACCAATCTGAAATTCCATCACCCCTACATTCTTTAGGGTGTGTTTCCTTCTAGCAAAGACATTCTCCTGAATAACCGCAGGATAACCATTAAATCTGACATTAACATTGATCCATCACTATCATCTAGTCCACAGACCCCATTGGTGTTTCTCCAGTTGTCCCAATATTGTCTTTTTTAGCAAAGGATCCACCCCAGAGTCATGTGTCACATTTAGTTGTCACATACAATTTGTCCTCAGGACAAATTAGGTAGAATATCTGAAATCTTAGATTAAAAAATTAAGACTTAACATTTTTTCAGCGAGCAGAATAAGTAATATGACGTTCAGGCAAAACACCAGTGAACTGAAGTGCATGTACCAAAAATAGATTAGGGAACACAGTGTCAGAGGAACATTATGGATGATAGATATTTTCCGTTCTTGTCAAACCTCTCATCTGCCCTCATCCTAGCTTTGTTTTCCTCCTGCGGATTTACATGACCGCATCTGCGCTGTTGTCTCTGCAGGCCTCAGGGCTCAGACTCATCGTTGGGTGGCACGTGTTAGTGGTGAGGCAGTGATGCTGTCCACCTTTCAGTTTAGTATTCTATCCTGTATCTGCAGTCACGTTTATACGCACCTTCTCTTTCCAAGGAGAACTCAGCGATGATTAGATGCTGGCTCCAAATAAGTTTTCCTCCTGCTTTTAATGATTTCATTGTCCATTTCTGCCCTTTGGCCGTGATGAACAGTTAATAAGCATACCGCTGTCAGCCTGCTTGCCTTTTCAGTTAATCAAGGGGGATTAGGCTTGTGACCATAACTGAAAAGTGGCATAAAATTAGCATGAAAAGTAACATCTCAAACGCAACTTGATGAATTTTTCAACATACAGAATTTCATAACAGGCAGTTGTGATGTGCTCAGACCAGAGTCTTTGGGTTCTGGAAGCTCTGCAGCCACGAGGAAACAAACTCTTGTGGCTTTCACATCTCTGGCTCTTGAACGACTCACTGTGTCCAAGTTCCAGCCGGCCCTTGATGACTGCGGCGCAGGAACCCAGCGGGGAGATGGTCCCCAGCAGTCCTTCCAGGCCAGTGCGGATCTGCTGAGCCGGGGCCTCTGTGTGCTCCACGCTCTCCCAAAGCGTGGCCTTCATTTGCTCCAGGAAGTGTTTCATACTGGCTCCCAGCCACAAGGGAGAGTGTGTGGGTGTGTGGGAGGGCTGGGAGTGGATTCTTCAGCAGGATTACCACACACACCACTGGCAGGAATAGGGAAGCCATTTCTTGAAGACACAGGTTCAAATCAGGGACTTGGGAAAGTGTGTTTTTCTTCACTTTCTGAGTCTCTGCTTTCTGTTTTATAGAGGAGATCTTACCTCATGGAAAAGTCATGAGTGTTAAACAGGAACTTAGGTGAAGTGCCTGGCACAGAGTACTTCCTGCTCCACGTCCAGTGCATGCGCCTTGCTGCCCCTTCCTTCCTGTATGTCCCTCCCCCTACCATCTACTCTCAGGTCCCGGGGCTGGGGGTGGGGGTGGGAACTCACCTCAGAAGATCCAGGATGTTGGTAAGTAGGGTGATAGGAATTGTTATGTAGACCATAGGCTGCATTTCTCGCGCTGGGATTTTCTCAGAAATACTCGTGGAAGGAGATCAGAAGTGCAGGTGCTGAGTGGGGGTGTGAGTGACAGGAAGGCCAGCACGGCTGAGAGTAGAGCGAGGGGGCACACGGGAGCCACTGGTGGCTTCCAGGTTGGCAGTGGTGGTGCGGGTATCTGGCTTCACCCTGGCTGCATGTGGAGGACGGGTGGGGGGCTAGGGTGGACGCTGGGAGGCTGGAGGAGGCTGTGTCGCACTCCAGGGGCGAGGCGCTGGGGACTCAGAGGAGGGCTGCAGTGAGCCGGACGAAAGCGGCCGGAGTCATCCTTCCGATGGCACCACAGGCCTGCCCGTGCCTTTCAGCCACCTTCCTCACCCCTGCCGGGAACGGGGTGCTGAGCCAAGTCCCACGTGTACAGAGTGTGGACATCAGTGAAGGCCACTCAGATGAGAACAGGCAATGGCTGTTTATTCAGAGCTTGCTCTGACAGGGGGACTTGTGTTTTGGAGACTTGCTGGCAGGCAGAGGAGTGGGAAAGCTGTATAGAGGAACAAAGGGAAGGCTTCAGCTGTGCCCTGATAGGAGGCCGTGGGCTCAGGAAGCTGGAGGCGGACAGTCTAGAAGCAGGACAGGCTGTGATTGGTTGCGGGAGCACACCTGGCTTTCTCAGGTTGGTCCTAAGTTGGAAGCAGGGACAGAAATTAGGGAAGCTGTCAGTTATTAATCAAGACCTGTTCATTTTTTTTTTAATATAGATTATTTTATTTATTTTTGGCCACTTTGGGTCTTCGTTGCTGTGCGCGGGCTTTCTCTAGTTGTGGCGAGCAGGGGCTACTCTCCATTGTGGTGCGCGGGCTTCTCATTGCAGTGACTTCTCTTGTTGTGGAGCACAGGCTCTAGGCGTGTGGGCTTCAGTAGTTGTGGCACTCGGGCTCAGTAGTTGTGGCTCCCAGACTCTAGAGCACAGGCTCAGTAGTTGTGGTGCACGGGCTTAGTTGCTCCGTAGCATCTGGGATCTTCCCGGACCAGGGCTCGAACCCGTGTCCCCTGCATTGGCAGGCGGATTCTTAACCACTGCACCACCAGGGAAGCCCAAGACCTGGTCATTTTGAGCCAATTATTACAGAGCTTATGGCTGGCTTCCTGAGCTGGTTGCTAGAGATAGTGGTCTGACCTCCTACAGGTCTAACTTACAGGTAGCAGGCTGGCTTCCTGGGCTGGTTACTCTAGGTGGTGGGTTGGTTCCCTGGGCTGGGTGCTGCAGATTGTGGATCAGAGCCCTGTTTCTATAACGTTTCTTGTCCGTTTGTACGTTCAGTCTCTCAGAAGAATGTGTGTGACACAGTCTGCTCCTTTGAGTTGTTTGCAGTCCAGCTTCTGAGAAACCACAACCGCTTATCCGGTGGGTCAGGGGACGGAGTGGCCTCTGCAGTCACCGTGTCTCTTTATGGCAGGGCTCCAGCCTACACCAGAATTTGAAAACTGGTGGCGTGTCATTGGGATCTAGCTTACAGTCAGAGCCCTGAGCTAATCTCCGTTGTCACAAGACGCTACCATTTTTCTCTTTTTTGATTCAGACTCCTGGGGGTTAAGGCATCGAGTTATGTTGTTGAGTGTCGAAATATTTTTTTAACCGTTTATTATGGAGAAAGAAAGGTAGAGAGAATAATACAACGCAGCCTCATGTACACATCGTCACCCAGTTAAAATGATAACTCATGACTAATCTTGTTCTATCTGTGCTCCTCATTACCCCCATATCATTTTGACACAATTCTCAGACCTCATTGCATATCTGAGTAAGAATTTTTTTTTTTAAATGAATGCTCAGGTCCTTTTGTCACTGTGCCAGACTGAAGGCCAGATGTTTGTTTTCTGACCTGGACTTTGTCACTTACCGGCCCTGTGGTCTTGGATAAGTCCTTATGCTCTCTGACCCTTGGTTTCCTCTTTTGGAAAACAGACTGTACCACATACTGGCTCCCCTTGGCGGTCGTTCGTGAGGGTCTGATGAGATCCTGAGGGAGCAGAACTTTAGCACGTAGTGACGTGACATACAGATGGAGAGAACTCTTTGTCTGATCTGTCTGCCGCATGAGAGACTGCTGTCCTTCAGTCCCTGCGCTTCCCAGCGCTGCTCACTAGCCGCACTGTGGAAGTGCCGTTGTCAGCTCACATACCTGAGTGTCGAGGGGACCATCTTCCCCAGGCAACTGAGGTGAAAGCCCTAGGCTGGGACGCAACCCCCCACACACCTCTCTGGCCCAGGGTGCCTGCCTGCCAGCCTCTCCCAGCCCAGGGGTCTGCTCTCGGGCCTGATGTGGCCTAGTGCCCACGTCTGGTCCAGGGCCTGGGCTGCCCCGTCCTCAGTGCTCAGGAGCACAGCCCGGCTGGCCCCATCAGATGAGAGAGCTCTCATGGGGCACGTTGGCCCATAAGTGGTTTGGTCCCCTGGGGTCTTATTTTTTGCTATTATTTCCTCTGCCTAAAATAGTATTTCCTCTGCCTAAAAGTTTTCTATCTGTGGTGCCTGGTTTGGAACAAAACTATCTGTTGCTCAGAAGTTAGGGCGGCAGACTTCCTGCTGCCCAAGTATGCAGTGAACCCAGGGTTCCAGTAGGCTTCCGGGAAGCAGAGACTCTGATTAACAAGAAGAGGTTTGTTGGTTAAATTAAAATTTATTTTAAAAGAAGAGGAGGTAACAGTGGTGGCCAGAAAAAAACGACCTCTCAAAATGAATTGAACCAGCTCTCACTCCTCAGAGAAGTGTCCCGTTTGCTCAGTGCTACCCCAGCCAGTCCACTGCCCTGAGTCCCATTTTTTAATTGCCCCAACAGAAGAAGGGCATTTCCTGCTGAAGAAAGAGCTGTTCTGTCCTCTCCTGAGTCCTTGGCCTTTAGTTTAGCTCCTCCCGCAGCAGCTCATGTGACCCCCGTGACCTGGCCGAGTAGTCAGGGCTGGAGGAATGATGGATGTTGGCCAGGCACAGCCCCTGTACGTGGCCTTGGGGCACAGCCCTGTGGCGTCAGCACCGCCTCTGGCGTCTTTCCCAGGCACTGCTCAGATACTTTCTGTCTTTCTGTATTGGCCGAGTCCCTCTTTGTGACCCTGAAGGCACAGTGCCAAGTTCTGGAGGAATGTAGGTGTGACCTTGGTGGGGTCTGGGGTAGGGAATGTTCCCAGAGGACACTTGCTCTGCTCCACAGAGGCTGTGTGGCTTCTTGCCCAGGAGCTTGGCCTGGGCTCCATTTCCAACGCTGGGCGAGTTGTTTAACCTCTGGTATGTAAAGGTGATAATAACAGCTCACCTTATGGAGTTAGTGTTCTTGCAGTGATGCAATGAGCCAAGCTAATGAGCAGTGCCCAGCACATCCTAAGGTGATGACAGCCCCACATTTACAGGCCTGTTGTGCTCAGCCCAACAGTAGCAACCTCACCACCTCACCCGTAAGAAAGGCACAGGTACACCCTGCTTACATGGAGAGAGAACACAGGTGGCACCAAAGATCTACAGACCCTTGCTTGCTTCAGCCATGGTGCTAATCGTCCTGGTTAGGGTGTCTCTTTGCTCTCTGAGAAGAGGCAGCTGTGGTAGGTCCAGGGCCTTGTTCTTTACCTCTTATAGCTGGTCATCCCATGTTGCTGACTGCTGGTCATTGGTGTGGAGGGACCCAGCCTCTGATCCAGTTCTACCTGTAAAAACTTGGTATTTTGATACTTACCTGAAGCCTATCTTTTTTTCTCAGTTGGTTCGGGATCTGAAGGGAGGAGTAGGTTACTCGTTAGTTCTCTGAAGTCCCTTGAAGTGGTAGAACCAAGACTGGAAATAGTTGTCTCAGAATCATGTGATGTGGTCTTTATCTCACGCACGGCATCATGGCTGTGGACTCATGGGATATTGGGGCCAAATGGATCCTCGGACACTGCTTTAGGCCCACTTTGTTCCTACAGATTTGCCAACTGTAGCTTTTCCACCATGGGCTCCAGGAAGAGGGGAGGGAGAGGGGGCAGAGCAGTGAAAATTAGCTGGTTTGAAGACTTGATTTTGGGAAGCACTGATCTGGTGTCACCTTGATACTTAACGGGCACATCAGGGATCTTGGTAGCAAGCAAGAGTTCCCAATTCTGGCCAACCTGAAAAGGAACGTGTTGGGAGGCTGTTGGGAAAGGAACACACGGGACTGACCGTTGGCTGGTGGCCAGACTGGGGAATGGGCCGAAGCCCCAGGGCACCAGGCACAGGAAAGCACAGCAGCACCTCACGGCCAAAGCCACCCTCCCCCTGCAGCGACTGGGCTAGAACCACCTTCCGCCATCCTTTTGTCCCTTGCTCAGACTGAGAGGGTGTCTGACAGGCTGAGCACGGGTTCTGGCCCACTGTTGGCTGACCTGGGACCTGGCCCCTGCAGGTTCCTGCACTCTGGTTTTCTGCCTATGGGATTTGTTTTCCCACCAGAATCACACAGATGGGGTAAAGGAAGACTCTTTGGTAGAGTCTATTTAGGGAGTGGGGCAGCCAGAATTGGTAACTGGAACAAAGTGTGATGGGGAAGGAAGTGCTTGAGGACCGCGGGAGGACAGAGACAGAGCGCGGAACCCTGATCCTTTGTGGTCAGGGCAGGCCTGCACAGGAAGGGACGTGTCTGGGACGCCAGACGGTCAGAAGCCTGGCTGGTTGGAGCAGGCGTGGTGGAGAGAGGGTTGCGGGGAAGTGTTCTCGATGTGTGAGGTTGGATGTGAGGTGGCGGGTGGCCTTCAGGGATGAGAGAAACGGAGAGGCTGGCCTGGGGGCCCACAGAGGGGCGGGGCGGAACTGGGCCGGCCGTGCTGCTGCCTCTGTGGCCCCAAGAAGTCCAGTTAGGGCGGGGGTGTGGCTGAACAGGAGAGCAGCTTATTCCCAGGTAATGGTGCAGCGCAGGGCATCTGTGGGCAGCACAGGCAGGTCCGCCCAGCAGAGGGCTGTGGCTGAGCCCCCGAGAGGGCCGCTGTGCGCTGGAGCCCACGGGAGCCCCTGAGTAGGCGGCCGGCTGCTGCAAGGTCAGTGGTAGGAAGGGCTTTTTTTTTCTTAAATTGAGAACATTCATGTTTCTGAAAAGTGAGGCTGGACAGCAAACTGGAGGTGGTAGGAGAGGGGAAAGCTCAGGGCGGCTATTAGCTCATCTCCGTGCTGACGAGGAAAGTCCGAGGTAGCAGAATGCTTTTGATCTGCCCACAGAGTACGTTCTTCTGAACGACACCCAGGAGAGGCCTTTTCAGTGGAAAATGTGAATTGTCGCTTTCAGGGGGATGTGAGACTTGCCACTGCATCACGTGGGACGGACGGGCTGGCTCCCGAAGCAGAGGCCCTGTTGGTGGGCAGGAGATGGTTCCTTGTGCCTGGGGGCCCCGCGCCTGAGTTTCCCAGGCTCGAGTCGGGTGCTTGCCGGGGGCCGAAGGGTCTCCAGCAAGCCGGGCGCGTGGCTCGTCCGTGGTAGCTGGCCCCGCACACCGGGGCGAGATGCTTTGCGTGGTGTGGGAGCGGAGGAAAGCACAGGAGCACTTCGTGCTGGGGCAGCAGAGAACAGCTCGTGGAAAAAAGTGCCCTGCAAGTTGGCTTTCGTAACTGGTCGATGGGAGTGAGGAGGAGGGCGCGTGAGCAGGGCACGGAGGCAGGAAATGTGACCGTGTTTCACTCCTCTGATCATGGTGTTTCAGCAGCTGTGGCCAGATTTCATCATCACGCTACCGTTAGGATTTTTGCCACGTCCGAGTACCACCTGTTTATTAATACGAATTTTTTCTTTAAATTGCTTTCTTCCTCATCGTTTTTTGTTTTTTTGGTCACGCCACGTAGCTTGAGGGATCTAAATTCCCTGACCAGGGACTGAACCCGGGCCACGGCAGTGAAAGCTCAGAGTCCTGACCACTGGAGTGCCAGGGAATTCCCTAAATTGCTTTTTTTTCTTTTCTTTAACTTAAGCAACTTTAGTTGTAAAGGAAGATTAGATCCTGCCTGTGATTCACGTATTAGTATTTCTGTCCGGGTCTTTGTCTTTAGCTTTTCTGGGCCTCCTCAGCAGACGCCGTGCCTGTGTCACAGCTGCCGACTTTACGTGGCTGCAACCGCCATTGCCACCAGTGTGATCTTTTAGTTTTTTAAACTTTCATAATGTTTAGCTATACAAGGAGCTTACAAGTACCTTTCTAAGAAGCCAAACAGATAAAGTTCAAGTGCCCTGGGATGACCTCCTCATTTTAGTTCCCTTCCTAGCAATGGCCTTGTTCATCAGTTTTGTGGGTAACCTTCCTGGCCTTTTTCCTGCATATTGTTTTGTTGGTTTTATTATTGTTTTTAACATAATGTTATATATTGTCTGTTTTCCCGCTATTTTTTTCTTACAGTGATTTTTCTAAGGCACAAATCTTTTGAAATTAATTATTTTAATAAGTGAAAACAGTAATACATACATTTGGTTTAAAAAAGTCTCACAGTACAACAGGGTGATTCCAGGACCCAAGGCTGACCATGTCTCTCCTGTGCTTCCAGCTCTGAGAGGCTCCCATGTCCCACAGGAGGAAGGGCACACGCCCCCTAGCCCGTGGGGCCCTGGGCCATCTGCTTCCTGCTGCTGCCGCCGCAGCCTTCCCAGCCGTCCTTCTTTTCCCTGCCAGTCTGCTGTCCATCTACCCCAGCCCCCTGCGGTGCTCCCCGGGCTCTGTCCGTACCCCCTCCTCTGACAGGCTGGTGGCCCTGGAGAGGGTGCTGCTGCCTTGTGCGTCACCAGGGGCAGCACGAGGTGGCTGGCATACAGATCAGGGGCTGTGGCCGTGCTGTCAGGGCTCCCCGCTGCTCGCTGTGCCTGGCGGTGTAATGCTGGGTGAGTGAGCTCCCCTCTGCAGGCAGGATGGGTTCATTACTGCGTGAAAAGTGCTCAGATCAGGGCCTTCCCCGGGGTGGGTGCTCCGTGTGAGCTGCTGTTCTTACCCTGTCATCGTTATTCTTCACTGTCGCAGCCCCGGGCCAGCACAGGTGTGCCAGTGTTCGATGTGTGTTTGGATGTCGAATAAAGGGAGGAAGGATAGAGGTGGACCTGACGCGTGCGTGAGGACAGGCAGGGGCAGAGGCTCTACGGAGGAGTCAGGCTGTGATGCCCACTGCACTGAGGTGCTGAGTGGGGACAGTGACAGGGCGGCAGGGAACTGGGGCTGGGGAGGAGGCCGAGGGCTGCCAGCCAAGACAGGAAGACCTCAGCAGGCTCAGATGCCATTTCCCAGGCGTTTGTACTTCACAGCGCTGTCTCTTTGCTCCAGGAAGAAAGAAGCCACAGGCGTTGGCGCTCACCCAACAGGACCAGGGCCTCCACCCATTTCTGGCTTTGCTGTCCCGTGTTCAGGGTGATGGCGGGGTTGAAACAAGCTGCACCTTTTTTGATGGAGCACCCTCCCCCTTTTTCGCTTTTGCCTGTTTATTTCCAGGCACTGCTACCGTAGAGAAGTTGGAGGACTTCATCAACAACATTAACAGTGTCTTGGAGTCTTTGTACATCGAGATAAAGAAAGGCGTCACGGAAGATGACGGGAGACCCATTTATGCGCTGGTGAGTGCAGACAGAGCCCCCTGGTGGACGTGTGAGGGACCGCGGTGGAGACAGCCCCGTGCCCTCCTTACTGGGGCGAATGCAGGTGCACCCGCCTCACCAAGGGCTTGGAGGGAGAAAGGGATAAGATGCCTTTTCATTTAGAACAAGACATAGAAGCTGGGAAAAGCAACAACGTGCATGGCTGCTAAGGACTGAGACATATTTGGGGCCTCCTGTTGTTTTCAGGTTTTCCCTCCCAGCTAGGGGAGGGGGTGAAATACAAACCCCCATCCTTGGCTCGGGAACCACCTTAGGCTGTCAAGGGAGATCAGGCTCCTACCCACCAGGCCCACACAGAAAGGGGCTCTAGCCCAGGGTTTCCCAAACGTTGTCCATGGAAGAAAGGGTTATAGAATCAAATAACATGGAAATGCTGGGTCAAATCGGTAAATCAGATTTATTTACTGCCAGACTTACCAGTGCCTTTTTCATTTGAAGCTCCATTAGCATGCAGACAAGTTTCCTGAATTTATCTGAGTTTGGAAGATATCGCACGATCTTGGGAATTCTAAAATCTCTGAAAATTAGACATACTGACTGAGCTATAGGTTTAAGCCTGTAACATAAGACCGGTTACAAATTTATCCCTGTGGCCCACAGTACCGGGACACAGGTGCTCCGTGACTGGCAAGGCAGGGAGGGAGGCAGGGAGGGAGAGAGCGCCAACAAGTGAATTAACAGACAAGTGAAGGGCACAGCCTGACCCTCACGCTGACTTATTTTTTAGGTGAATCTTGCAACAACTTCAATTTCTAAAATGGCCTCAGATTTTGCAGAGAATGAGCTGGATCTGTTTAGAAAGGCTGTAAGTACAGTAACTCCCATTGCCCAGCAGCTGGGCTTCTTATAGGAATACCTGTCTTTCACTGGAAGTGGAAACTGCAATCTTAGAGGGTCACCACTGCTGCCCGAGAAAGCCCTTTGCAGGGAGATGTCACCAAGCGCCTCGCCCAGAATTCACAGCTGCCAGGCGATTGCTGGGGAGGTTGCCACGGCTGCCTAGGAAAGAAAGGCTGGTCCGGGTTTGACCCCAGCTGGTTGAGCAGCAGTGGGCCTCCTGGGTGTGTGATGCAGGTGAGCAGGTGTCACTGCCTGGTACTGTGGCAGCATCGCCCGGGAGCTTTTGCTAGAAAGGCCGAATCCCAGCCCCCACCCAGGCTGCTGAATGTGACCCTGCATTCTAAGAAGGTGCCCCCGACCCGTTTGCACAGGCACATTTGTGAAGCGCTGCTCTGCCTGCCTGGCTTTGGAGTTGTTCCCTCAGCCACCTTGTCACGCACCTGGCTGAGCACCCGGTCAAGACAGTGGTTCTCAGCTCTGGATGCAACGTAATAACTGGGGAGGTAAAAACAACGCAGACGTTCTGGCCTCAGGTCTGTCGAGTCCAAGTCTCTGAGGACTGACCGAGTCCTAGAATCATTCCTTCCTAAGCCTCCCCTGGGGACGATCAGCAGCCAGGGTTGAGAGCTGGGCTCTAAGATGCCAGACACACCTGTGTGTGCAGGAAAGCCGTCTTCCCAGTGGCTGTGCCCTGCTGTGGGCAGAAGTGTTAGGGCACTTGGCCGGCCGGCCGGCCTCTCGCGGCCCTGGGTGCACAGTGCCTCTGCAGCTCCCGAGCGTGCTCTCGCGGCCCACCCTGCTCTCTTGCCCTTCCCCACTCCAGCCTGCCACTCAGACCAGCCCTGATGGCCTGCCCACCTTTGAGTAGGAGGGGTGCTGCCCCGTTTCCTTATTCATTCATTCCTCAGCTTCTCCATCTTCAGGGAGGTGAAGTGACCCTTCTTGATTTGGGGGGGCATTAAGGTCATTCATTTGGGATGGTGTTACAGGAGGGACTTTTGGGTCAAAACTGTTTATGGCTTTGGATGCATATTATTAAGTTATTTTCCTGAAAGGTCCTACAGTTCTGTCTGTGATAGGAATAGTATAACTGCACCCCTGCCAGAATTGGTATTATTGCTTGAAAGTTGTTTGTGCCAGTTTAATAGATGAATGTGGTATCTGCTTCTTCCAGTTGGAACTGATTATTGACTCAGAAACTGGCTTTGCATCTTCCACAAATATTTTGAACCTGGTTGATCAGCTTAAGGGCAAGAAGATGAGGAAGAAGGAAGCCGAGCATGTGCTGCAGAAGTTCGTACAAAACAAATGGCTGATTGAGGTACTTCGTGCCGTGGATTTTCCAGCTTGGCTCACTTTTTAGAATGAATCACAGTTTTTCCTCCAAAACCATATTGTATCTAACGGACGTCTGTTGAGCCAGGCCCGTTTGGGTCCCTTCTCTGCTTTGAGGCCCACAGTGACCCTGCGAGGAGGACTGGAACCTCCTGTTCACTCACGTGACCCGGGGGAGCCCCAGCTGGAAGCGGCAGAGCCGTGGGCCCCAGACTCTGCTCCCAGACAGGCCACGTAGTGTGGTGCGCAGGAGCACAGTGCTGGCGTCAGCCCTGGGCCTGAACCCTGGCGCGGGTGCCCCCGCGTTCCTGTGGGGGTGGTGTGCGCCCCTGGGGGCGTGGCGAGCGGGGCGAGCCGCGTGTTGGGTGCCAGTGCTGGGCCCTCCTGGGAATCGCCGTCCCCGTCCTGGTTATCGTTGCCAGCGTCATGTTACCCAGGGCCAGCGCTGTGGGGTTCTTTCACTTAGATGGTGGCCCTTAAACAGCAAAGGGGACGTGTAGATAAGCGTTTGGAGAGGAGCTGTAGGAATCTGAGAGGTTCAAGTTTCTCGACGCCCCGTGTCTAATTCTGTTGGCTGGAGCAGTCAGATGTTTCAGTTCTTTTTCCACAAACGCACCACCATTTCCAAGAAACGCGAGTCAGACAGGCTCAGCGCTGCCTCGTGCACCACAGTCCTGCCCCTCGGGGGCCTGTGTCTGGGCAGGACGTGCCAAGACAGTCCCTCAACTTCCTCATTTGGTGGGAGGCCGCTGCTGTGGTGACACGATGCTTCACTTCCTTTTGGGGTGGAGCTCACCTCTGGAGTCCTGGCGACAGTGTTCTGAGTTACTGATCTCAGAGGGTGGGCGGGCCCTGGTAGCCTGACCAGAAACGTTCAGTGCCTGAGGTACTTGCCTGATGGGAGGAAATGTCTGAAGAGGCCACAGCCGCGAGGGCGGGGCGAGGGGGAGCTGCCAGCATCTCTGGGCGTGTCTGCGCGGCATGTGCTTGTGTCCTCGCAGCCGCCCTGTGAGGGCGGGGAGCCCCTTAGCTCTGTTTTGTAGCTGAACCCACTGCAGCTCTGTGATCTGGGTGAAGTCCCACACCCGGCAAGTGGCAGAGCCACGTTCAGGCCCCAGCTTGGGTGACTGCAGGTCCCCATCAATTGCTTTGTCACAGTTCTTCTTCCTCTCTCGGGTGGATTTGGCGATACGGAATGTTCTCGGGCAGCTCGGGTCATAACTGACCATGCTGTGTCCTCGGGCCAGGCTTTCTAAGGCTGGGGACTGTGACCTCATCGTTGTACTTCATCACTCCTGGAGGTACTACTTCCTGAACGGCGACCGGGTGGGTAGATGAAGTTCCAGGGGAACAGCATTTATCTAAAACTTACCCCCCAAATAATACAAGAAATCCTCGTAGATTAGGAAATAGCAGTATTCATACGGGACTGTGTGGGTACGAACACCCGTCGTATCCCCCGAAGCTCGCCCTCTGCTGCCCAGGCGCAGCCTCTGTGCCTGGCTCTGGGCCCCAGGGTGGTCATGTGTGTCTCGCACATGCAGGTGCTGTCCCACCACGGTGCAGGGCTGTGCGCCCGACTTTACCGGCACTGATGCTTTGCTGCCCAGAGCAGGGACGACAGAAGGAAAGGACGCCTCTGGGGTCCGCTGGACTTGCCTTGGGCCCTGCCTCCTGTGCTCTCTGCTTCTTCCTCAGTGAAGTGGAGGTGCTGGTGCGTCCTTCCAGGTCTGGGGGTTCCCTGAGCGCTGGCCTCCGCAGCCCCGACGGCCTCCGGGGACCCCCTGTGCTGACTGACCCCTCCGGCCTCGTGTGGACAAAGGAACAGACCCGGGAGGAGGGGGAGGGCATGGTGGTGAGACACCCCTAGGGTCCTCCTGTGGCCTTGCCAGTACCTCTGGCGGTGGCTTCTCGCCTCTGAGCCTGTTTCCCGTCTGAAGGATGAGCACGGTGGTGGCACGCAGGTGTTTGTGTAGCGAGGGCGGAGTGCTTTCTGAAGTGGTTGGCATGGGCGTGGCGGTGAGTTCTGTGGCACTTTTCGAGGAACAGCTGAGGGGCTGCGAGGTGAGTGCTGGCCAGTTCCCCGACCAGTCTTCCTGGGGCAGCACCTTGACCGGAGGGACCATGTCTGAGTCTTATCCTCAGCCTCTCAGAAACGGGACTTTCCTCAGAAGCCACGCTGTGGGGGAATGTCACCTGGCGGCAATTTTTTACGAAAGTACCTGGAGAGCCCTGCCCGGTACCCTGCGCCCGGTACCCTGCGCAAGGCTCCGTCCGCCCTGGCCTTGCACAGGGTACGGAGGTGCTGAGGCACCTGTGCAGCCCCTCAGGGGGCCCCGGAGTAGGGGGTGGTCAGGGTCAGCAGGCGAGCCCCAAGATATGGAGGAGGCCTCAGAGAAAGCACGGATCCTTGGAGCTTGGGTGTCTGCTGGCAGCTGCATCTCTGCACACCCTAGGGACCAGTCCCCACTGCAGGATCCCAGCTCAAAGGATGGCTGTGAGGCCTGGGAGATAACCTGGGTTTGGGTCTTCCTTGGAAATCCAGGGCAGGCCGCCTGTCCCGGTGACAGGGCCCCGAGGATGAGTGGGGTCATGAACAGTAAGCGCCGGGCACAGTCTCAGGCCGCTAGAAGACGTTTAGTAACTGCAACTCGAGCCTGACTCTGAACTTGAACTTGCTCACCCCAGCCTCGGGCGTTCCTCCTTGGGATCGATGCAAGGGCTACTTAACTCTTCCCTTAGACGTTTATCACAGCACTGCCGAGCGCTGGGCCTCGCATCACGTGCTGGGGACACAGAGTGAGCAAAACTGGGCCGGCCCACGGTCTGGGGAGGGAGCCGGAGGTCAGCCCCGCATCTCGCTGAAGTAGAGTTACAGATAGAGAGGAAACAGGGTTTTATGACAGCGCTAACAGAGGAACCTTCCCTCTGCAGAGGAAGTGACACTCAGCTGAAGGCTGGATAGAAGGCACCTGGACTGGGGGTGGGGACCATGGTCCAGGGCAGAAGGAGCAGCCTGTGCCCGAGTGGGCATGGTGGGCGCAAGGAGCTGCGGCTGGGCGCTCTGGAAGAGGGGACAAGGTGCACCTGGAGGTGGGCAGTAAGGGGTTTGGTTCTTCAGCCTAAGAACGGCGGAGCATCACAGGGCTGGGCCTCGCAGAGCTCAGGTCGCTGGACAGGGTTGCAGAGGGGCAAGGGTGGGCCCAGAGGGCGGTTAGGAGGGTGAGGGTGGCCGTGGACATGGAGCGTTGTTACGGACTAGGGAGCTTTTGAGAAGGTAGCAGCCACAGGACCCAGGGCAGCCTGGGAGGCCCGCCTTCCCGTGCCCAGCACCTGAGGGGCACAGAGCTCCTGTCCGCTTCCTGGCTGGCCCGACAGCCTGCGGCACGGGACACCAGCGCCTCGTGCCGGGCCCCCGTCCACTTGTTTGAGTCCCCGGGCTGCGTCCTGCCTGCCCGCCCTGCTCTCCACGGTCAGCGCTCCTGCTCTCTGACTGCGCCCATTTGCTGTGTCTCCCTCTGGGTGGTGGCCCGCCTACCACTGGAGGCCCAGAGTGAATGCACTTCCTGGCTGGCTTACGGTAGGGAGGGGGTGTGAAGTGGGCCCCGCTCGTTGCAGGCGTCAGGTGGAGAAGAGCGGAGACACGAAGGAGTGCTGGGCTGACCCAGCAGCCGCAGGTTCCGGTAGTGGCTTCTCCTGAGGCCTGCAATGTCGGCCTGCCCACCGGCCCCACCGGCCCTCCAGCACCCTTTGCCCAGGAGCCCCACCGGCAGCTCCCCCTTCCCCAGCGCGGGCAGCGGAGGGGAACGAACACGGTTAAGAGGTTCATCTCCTGCTTCACTAGTCGGCTTTCATGAATAAACGTCCGTGGGCTTCTGTGACCCCTGCCTCTGCCCTGTGAGCTGGCCGTAGGGTAGTTACCGCAGCCAGGTTTTCTGTACGTCCTGGCTTTCCACCGTGTCTGGTTGGGGGAACCGGGAGGCCCTACCAGCCATGCCACCCAGCCACGCCGGGGGCCTCCCTGGACCGTCTCCAGCGTTGCCCGTAAAGTGGCGCGGCTGGAAGTGATCACGGATGGTCCCCTCGGAGGCTCCAGGCAGCAGGGCTGGGGGCACCTGCTGTGCTGCTCCCTGGGGGTGGGGCTGGGGGGCTCTGGGGAGGAGAGGAGGAAGTGGGCGCTTGGGTAGGGGGTGGAGTTCATGCTGTGGGATCACTGCCTCCCTTTCCCGGCCTCTGTCCTCATCTGGGGGGCTGGGCAGGCCTCACACGTGGGGCTGCCGTGCAAGATCCAGGATTCCGTGAAGGCACAAGGAAGGCGCCAAGAAGATGCGGGGGCGGGGGTCCTTGCCTCGGTTTCCTTTTAGGTCTTACCTAAGTTTTCCCCACTAGAGGCTCTGCAAGAGGCCGGCGTGGATGCCTGTTGACTGGGGTTGGTGAAAGCCTGTGCGGCGTGGGGCGTGTGGCCCTCTCCCCGTTTCTGGGCCTCGGGCCATGGGAGCAGAGATACAGGGTGGGAAGAGGGCCAGGTGTGCCAGTTTCGTAAAAGATGCCTCTTCCTGTTGTGTCCCTGCAGAAGGAAGGGGAGTTCACCCTGCACGGCCGGGCCATCCTGGAGATGGAGCAGTACATCCGGGAGACGTACCCCGACGCCGTGAAGGTCTGCACCATCTGTCACAGCCTCCTCATCCAGGTACCGCAGGGCCGGGGGCGGGCACTTTCTAGAAGGCCCCAGGCCTTCCTCCAGCATGAGCAGAAGATGGGCGTCTCCGCAGAAGTGTCCGAGGATGAGCACACGAAGGCCCGCCTCTCCTCCCTGGTCCCTCTGTTCTCGTCCCAGGGCTCTTTCTACTTTTTTCCAGATAAGGCTCTCAGAGGTCTTCTGTGTGGTCCATATTATCTCAGCAGCTGTGTGGTGAACACCTTTCTGTCTCAACCATGGTTTCCCCGTCATCTGTTTTCCCCTGTGTACTTTGTAGGGCTGCAGAGCACAGCAGCTGGACCGGTGCTGGATGTTTATGTTTCCTTTTTATTTTTTTGCGATCGTCACCTACACCGGGATAGGCCTCTTTGCACGTCCATCCTTGGGCACCTGGTTGTTTTCTTGGGTTGAATTCCTGGGAGTGGAGTTTCTGGAACAGAGTGCACACACGACTGTTGAAAGCTTTGCTCCACGTTGCTAAAGTGCCTTCTGCAAAGCGGCCGTCCTCATGCCCACTGCAGGACCCACACGTGCTGGGAGCCTGGGACTAGCCTTGCTGCTCCAAGGGCCTGGCCTGCCGCCCTCGCTGCCGCGCTCCGGCCTTTGGAGCCTTGAGCTTCCTCCCCGTGTGCTCATTCGTCAGATTCTTTACTAAAACTCACTGCACTAAGTTAGACTTACGGGTTGTTCTTATTATTAATCTGGGGCCTAGAAGACAAAAATACTGAGCCTGCGGGACGTTTTCCTTGCAGTTTCCTGAAGGTTTATGAACACGGCGGGCTCCACGGCCATCACCTTTCTCATTTCAGGGTCAGAGCTGCGAGACCTGTGGAATCAGGATGCACTTGCCTTGTGTGGCCAAGTACTTCCAGTCCCATTCGGAGCCGCGCTGCCCCCATTGTAACGACTACTGGCCCCACGAGATACCAGGTTCGTGTCCCTAAGCCGCTGTCTCCTCCTGGCCTCTGGGCGGCTGGGCTGGCAGGGCTGCGAGCGTGCCCGAGTTGTGGTGCGTGGCCCTGAGGGGCCACGGGGGGCAGGGAGGCAAGGTGCGCCAACAGAGCCGCCACGTGTGTGCAGGACCCGAGCTGCACACGCTGAAGCAGCTTCTGCTGTAAGCTGAGGCCAGCTTTTGCTTGCCCTGTTCCACAGGGCTCCCTAGACCCTGGCAGACATCCTGAGGCATGTGAGGGTCTGGTGTAGACGAGGCTCTCTCCCTGGCAGCTGTCTCGGGAGGGGAGGTATAAGCGGTGTCCCCAGCTCCCTCTGTTTATCTGTCAACTGGGGCTAATTCTGCCTTCCTGGAGAGTAGAATGTTCCATAGGACAGAGTCCTTGGCACACAGCCGTGGCTGTGGATGGCAGCCGGCCGCACCGTTCACAGTATTTTCTGGCTTTTCTGCGTACAGAAGTCTTTGACCCCGAGAAGGAGAGGGAGGCCAGCATCTCCAAATCGAACAAAAGGTCCTTGCGATCCAGGCAGCACTAGCCGGCCACCGCCTTCAGGGCAGTGACCGGCACGCCCCGTTTGGAAGAGAGGCATCAGTTTCGTGTTTCACGTGATTCACCTCCTTTATCTTTTATGTTCACTTGTTAACAGGTTTGGAATAAACTTACTAAGCAGCCACCTCGGCCTCGTCTGTGGTTGGGTGCCCCCCTTTCCTGGAGCTCACTGAGAGTTGGGAGCCCCCCGGCTTGGGCTCCGGAGTGAGGCTGGCAGAGCTCCTCCTGCCCAGCACCGTCCGAGGCCACTTGCTCAGGGCGGCTTTGCCTTCGGTCCCCAGCTGTGGTCACCCATCCCACCCACACTGGCCGGCCCGACTTGGGCTTGTGGGGGCCTTGGCCCCCCCGACGCCCCCCGGGCTGCACCCTCCTTGGCCCAAGACGCACCGGCCTGAACGGCATCACCCACCGGCTCCAGGCTTCTCCCGCGGAGTCACCTTCCCACCGTGCCAGGCGGCCTGGCACGACCCTGCTGACTGCCCTTGCCCGCGGGCCCGGGCCACGCGATGGGGCCCCATGTACCACAGCCCCTCTCCCCTCCTACCTTCCAGGGCATGGCATTTCTTTCTGTCCCTGGACGAACCATCGTGTTCCTCACCGCCAGGCCTCTGCACACACGTCTCCCCCGCCTGCCTGCCCTCCCCTCGTGTGTCCCGCCCTTGCGGGCAACACCTGTCCACCCTTTAGATCTTAGTTAGGCTGTCACCACCTCCACTCCAGTCCCCCACCTCCCCGCGTGTCTCTGACCATCACACTTGCCGCACTATTTTGACTCCCTGTCTCGCCTCCCTTCCACCCCAGAATCAATCAGGACCCCTTCAGCCATGACAGCAAACCCAACTCAGAGTGGCTTAAACAAGGAAGGACTTGGCCAGAGGAGGTCCTTCAGGAGAGGCTTGACTTAGTGGTTCCAGTGATGTCACCAGGCATCCTATTTCTCTCTCTGCCCTGTTATCATGAGTGTTGGCCTCACGCTGGCGCCTAAAACACGGTCTTCCAGCAAATCCAGCCTCTTTCTTCAGGGTAGCAAAATGGCTTCCATACTTGCAGGCCTCGCTCACCCAGGCCCCGCCGTCAGGAGGAAGAGGGCGGGCCTCATTTAGGGGCTCCCCCATCCCAGCAAACATCCAATCTGGATACCTGTGGGGGAGGGTGGGATAGTCCAATGGGCACTCTCGGCCTGGGCCACCTCTGAGCCGTGAGTAGGGCAGCCCCTCCCGAGCCACGTAGCTGAGTGAGGAGGTTCTCTAAGCAAATTGAAGACGCTGTTACCAGGGAGAGAGGGAATGAATGTGGGCGCCCAAAGGGTGGGGTGTCCTCCACCCGTGCGGCAAGGACCCTCTGCCCGATTCACCTGCATCAACCCACTGTGGGGCGGGACCCGGGTCCGGCCTGGGCCCTGAGGCCCACCCCCAGGCAGCGAGAGGCGCTCAGCTGTGCGCCGGCCCGGCCCCTGGGCCAGCCTTCTGAAGGCAAACACAAGCCTGGGTGAAGCCCTGCGGGAGCCCCGACTGGCGGGCGGGCAGGTGGGCGCAGCTGTGCCACCGAAACCAGCCCCAGCCAGCTTACCCAGAAAAGGGGTTTCTTGGGAGGGTCTGAGAAAACATGGACCCTGGGCTCGGGGATTCCCGCGGGGAAGACCCACTCCCGGTCACGGTGGGGACTGCAGCCACTGCACAGCAGCTCCAGCTGTTCTGTTCGTCGTCCCAATGCGCCCTCAAGATGCAGGTGCAGGAAGGGCTCCGGGTTGACACACCCTCCAAGGCTGCATTCCCGGGAGGAAGGGCATCCTCCACAATGCTGTTCCAGACAAGGGCGAATGGAGGCCAGGGCCCAAAAGCAGAGCAGCACGCCGTGGCCCTCCTGCCTGTCCGGGCAGGTGGCTGGGCGGTCAAGGCCAGGCAGGGTCACACCACGCAGGTGTCAAGGAAGCTCTGAGCACCTGCTGCTGGGACACTGCCCTCCTGCTGCCAGTCTCCCCTGCGGTGACGCCAGCACGAACTTCCTGAGGACCCCTTGGCACGGCCCAACCAAAGCCCTAACCCCAAGTTCCAGAGCACTTGCCTGGCACTCAAGGCCTTGGTGATCCGGCCCTGCCGCCCCCGGGCACAGCCTGTCTCCCACCACTCTGCCCTCCCACTGGTGCCCCAAGCGTGTCACTCCAGGGATTACTGGACCGGGGACACTGACCGCTCTTCCGGCCTCCAGTCTCCCCCTTTGGGCTCTTCTCACTCGGCAATGTGATCAGCCCTCGTCTCTCCTTGCTTAGCACCTTCATCCCTCCCCCCGCTGCCACAGTCCAGGCCCTGCCCTCCCCATTCCCTCAGCGCCCTCTGCTCGTGCTGCACCAGCCCCTTCCTCTCTCCCAAGGCCAAGGCTTTCCTGCCTCGGGGCTGCTGCACCTGCTGCTGGGAGCACCGTCCTCAAATCTCAGTGTCAGTTCTGGACTCCAGGTCCTTCAAGGTTCTACTCAGACGTCAGCTATGAAAGTCACGTCCCCAATCCCTCCCCTGTTGCCACATTCCACCGTCACCCTGTTCTCTTGCCTTCATGGCACTTACCACTATCCGCACTACTTATTTTATTGTCCGTCTCCTCTCCGGACCCCCCCAAGAGCATGAAACACAAGGAGGGCAGGGCCCCCATCCTGCTCGATGCCGCGCCCTGCCTGGCACAGGACTCCGGTGTTGAGCAGGCCTCTCTGCAGCTCCAGTGGGTGGGTGCCCGTACCTCCCCTCGGCCCTGCGAGCAGCTGGTTGGCACCTTTCTTCTAAGCCGCCTTCAGTCCACACCCCTCAGAGCTGAAGCCAGCCCTCCAGCGGGGATACTAGCAAGATGGGAGCCTTGCCCGGAGAGCAGATGAAGATTTCATCTTCCCATCTGACAAGGGACACTTGCTCGAGGCGGCCAGGCCTCAATATGTTTTAATGAACGCTTCCTCTAGTCCCTAACTTCAGAACCATGACATTACAGGAGAACCGCTTTTCGTCAGGAGTGGGACCTGCCAGCTGGGATGGATGGGGTCCTAAAGGCTGGGCCACCGTGGGAGCTGGAGCCGGGGAAGGAGTGGGCGTTATGCAGGCAGCCCTGGAGTTATGGCTTGTCTGCAGCCCGTCTCCTCACTGATGGCGAGCCTGTGGGCATGGTGGCATCCCTATTTTATGCCTGACTGCCTTCAGCGGCGTTGATATTTGCTATAAATTCTTCATATGAAAAATGAGGTAAATAACTATCAATAATGCTGGGTAGGGGAATAAACGACCTCACAAGCAACTGCTCACAGAGCCCGCGATTCCTTTCTAAACAGCTCTCGTATTCGCCCGGGCTCACCCACGGCGTCAGACCCACGGCCACCCTGCAGCTTTGCCCATCAGCCCCTCCTCTTCCCTGCTGAGAATCAAACGTATGTTCTGATGATCTCTCTGCTCAAAACGCTGAAGCCCCAAGACCTACATGATAAGGTTCAAATTCCTTGGCCTGGTTACAGAGGACATTAGTAGCTAGTTTTAGCTGCCCATCAATGCTTCCCACCCCCCTTCTCACAGTAACTCAGGGGGGGCCTGTGAGCCAGGCCCCGCCAATCAGAGCAGCCACTCCCTGCCCCACGGCATTGCCCCAGAATGGGCGAAGGTCCCAGGCCCAATGGTCAGAACCTTCCCTGAGGTTTCTGAGCTGTGGGTAGAGGTGCTGGGATCTGGAGTTGACCTGCTGGGGCCATCTTCTCCCCCCGGGAAGAAGGCTACCTACAAGAGGGAAGAGACCGAGGCCAGGGTCAGACCAGCAGACATGAGGTGGCCACGGAGGGAGAGAGGCCTGGTGGGTAGAGGCATGGCCCTGGGCCGCCTCCGCAGCTGTTCCTGCAGGTCTGTGACACCCCTGCCCCCAGCATCCTTACCTGGTCAAAATTCAAACAGAACCACCCATGTTTTATACAAACAAAACAAACGTGTTTATGGAAAGTCTGAAGCCTGGGCCTCTCTCCTGGCCTAAAACCCTCTTTCAGAGAGGAGTGGTCCCGGGCGATGGCGGCAGCAAGGGGCAGGAGGGCCGCCAGGTGGTTCCTGGCTGCTGGGAGCGTGTGGAGTGGGAAATTCACCAAGCTGGCAGGGCTGTGCGCTTCCCTGAAGGCAGGTTACACTTCAGTAACCAAGCCAGAAACGGCCCCAGGCTCCCCACTGCCCAGCAGAGGCCTGAGCTGAGCACCCCCGTGACCAGGCCATGGCCACCCCGCTCCAGAGCCTGCGGGCCATGGCTGTCCCGACAGGCCAGTATTTACAACAGTAATAATCAGGAAGGCTGGTGACAGCGGCTGAGGTCTGTAGCGCAGCTCTGCCCACACCACGTCCCCAGAGCCCTCTGTGGTGAGGACTAGCGCCGCCCTGTTCCCCAGATGGAGACACAGTGGAGTTCCTTGCCCCACATCATGCAGCGGTTAAGCGACAGGGCCAGGCTTGAATCCAGGCAGCCAACCTCAGAGCCCCGGAGCTTCTGTGCAGGTTGTGGGCCGGGAATGTCCCTTTGGGGTCCCACCCGCCTGCCTCTGCTGCCCACACTGGCCTGGGCACCCCTCGCCCTGCGTGTGCCAAGACGAGGGAGTCCTTAGGCGCAGGCCGGGCCGGGCACAGGGCGGAGGATGTGTGACCACGAGCGCATCTGCTTGCCGGGCACCCTCCTCTCGGGCTACGACCACCAGAAGCTGACCGAGAAGCTCAAGTCCAGAGCCCGCACGTAATGCCAGTACTTCACCGGGATGAAGAGGATCTCTCCCGGAGACAGGATGCAGGACAGGAATGGGGCCTCGGCAAACCTGGGGAACTTCTCCACGTCGGGATTCTCCACGTCAACCTGAGGAAAGCGAAGGAAGTCACTGGCCTGCTCTCAGAGACGGGGTGTGGAGGAGGGGAAACGGTGGGTCCCACCGGGTCCTCCAGGCCCACCTGGCTCGTGTTGTGAAGAAGGTGCGTGTCATGAGGATACAGGGCCTCTGACTCCTGCGGGGAGTATAGCCGGATGTATTTCCTGCCCATCACCTGCAGGGAAGAGAGCCGCCCTCCTCAGCAGGTGCCCGGCTGCCCCGGCCGCCCCGCGCCCAGCACACGCATCAGGTTAGGAGTCACTGCCTGCGCTACTGTTGCTAACAGGCCCTCGACGGTGGCACCGCGGTCTCAGTGCTGCATGTGTATTAACTCTGAGCCTTAGCACACCCATCCCAGGTGGTTTATCCTTTCCCCGCATTTTACAGGTGAGGATATGGAGGCACAGAGAGGTTAAGTGAATGGCCACGTTCGCAAGGCTGAGAGGCAGTCTGGCTCCCGGCCCCTCTGCTGCCTCTGGGGACTGGTCCCCGGGCTGGAAGAACACTCTCACTTGTCAAACCTCTCTTCCTGCGACGGAAGGTGGTTTTATAACAGGTGCCCCTCCCCTTACAACATACACGCACGCACGTGGCGCGCTGCTCTATCTGGGTCTCCATAAAACCACCCACTGGCTGAGCAGGTTCCCCATATTTGGAGGGTTCTGGCAGGAGAAGCTGGCCTGGTTCTGATGGACGGCAGGGGAGAGGCAGCCGTCGGGGCACTTGCTCCATCCGGAGATGGCGCCCGGCCCCATTCTGCCCTCAGGAGGCGTCTGGGAACCCAGACGATGCAGGAGCCATGTCTGGAAGCCGCCCCGACCAGGCAGAGGGCCCCCCGCTGAGGCCTGGTACCTTTCTTTCTCTGTTTTCACTCTGTCCACGTCCCTGTCAGTGGTTCATCTCTTTAGTGTTTAAATGTGGACAACGTGGCCAGGCCGCGTGTGGCTGGGCCAGGAGGAGGGGGAAGGCCGATGTTCTGAGCAGCTCCAACCTGGGCTAGGAAGTTCTGCTGGGGATCCTGGTGAAGCGGGGAGATGGTGCCTTGGGGACCGAACCAGGCGTTGATGGTGATCTCCTCTTCCTCCCCGGCGCCCAGGCAGCAGTAATCGGGGATGCTGATGTCCTGCTTCAGCTCCGGGATCTGTAGGGTCAGAGCAGACGTGGAGGTTCAAGACCAGGCCTGTGGGACACAGCAGCCCAGAAGTCCACTGACTCTCCCAGAAGGCCGATACACACTCTCTTCTTGTGTAATATTATGACTGTAGCCACATTTTACTGTATAGGAGTTTAAAAATCAATTTTAAAAAGTAAATACATAATTGCTAGGGAAGGGTTATAATTTTATTTTCAGATTTCTTTCCATGTCATACGCATTTTAACTTCGTTTCCTCTTCTTAAAAACCTGATACCACTGCTTTGTACCTAAAAATAAACCAGCTTGCAATTTTCTAATTTTAGAACATCAAATTAAAGAAAAACAAAAAGAAAATGGGACTGAGCAGTTAATGAAATCTCTGGAAGGGAAGATTTTCCAAAATTTCCTAATGGTAAAGCAATCACACTTGGTACATTTAAGAGAAGTTACTTAATACAAAGATGGGGAGTGAAATGGGAACCATCTGAACCGTGTAAAGGAAGGTTAATGTAGAGAGTGCACACAAACTGATAAGGAAAAATAATAAGGATCCCAATACATAAGGTATACAAATAAGAAAAGGACAAAAAGCAGATCACACATAAAGATGAATTAGATATAAAGAAGGGTTTCGGTCTCATTAGCAATAAACATTGTCATCATTTCCCACTGATCAAATTAGCAGAAGTTGAAAAAGTGGTAACACACGGTGGTGGTGAGGATGTGGTAAAGGGGGCACCCTCATGCCAGGCTGCTGGTGGCATCAAGCAATGTGGTCAGGACTTCCCTGGTGGTACAGTGGTTAAGAATCCGCCTGCCAATGCAGGGGACATGGGTTCGAGCCCTGGTCCAGGAAGATCTCACATGCCGCAGAGCAACTAAGCCCGTGCGCCACAACTACTAAGCCTGCGCTCTAGAGCCCGCGAGCCACAACCACTGAAGCCCACGGGCCTGGAGTCCGTGCTCTGCCACAAGAGAAGCCACTGCAGTGAGAAGCCCGTGCACCACAGCAAAGAGTAGCCCCCACTTGCCGCAACTAGAGAAAGCCCACAGGCAGCAACGAAGACTCAATGCAGCCAAAAATAAACAAACAAACAAATAATAAAAATTGGGTTAAAAAAAAAAAAGCGACGTGGTCAAGTGTGGAAGTCTTAAAACCATTCATGGACTTTGGCCCAGTTGGAAGTGAGCTTGTGCTGCTCCTTTGCGTGGCGGCATCAGGGGCCTCCGGGAGGCTGTGAAGTTAGGGCTCCCGAGGAAGCTGCTCCAGGGCAGGGAGCTCAGCTGACCTGTGGCTTCCAGGGGCCCTGGGAGGCCGAGCCCCACTATGACTGAGACCAGGGGATAGGACAGGCCGGTCTCTTGAGATCACGTGGCAGGGGCCTGATCAACTTGAATCCCCCTTTTCTTTACTTAGCAAGAGAGGACAGGACTCAGGACCCACGAGTCCTCACATGGGGACGCCTGGGCAAGAGGACACAGCCCACCTGGCCCCATCACCTCCTGCCCCCCTGTAACTTTGGACCTGCAGCTCCTGAAGGCTGGCACATCCCCAACTGGGGCCCCCCGGTCAGGACAGGGACCCCAGCTTCCCACTGGCTGTGGTCCTGACCCCGAATGACCCAGGTCTTCCCTGTTCAGGGCACACACCCAGCCCCTGACCTCGCCTCCCGCCCAGCACTGCCCGTTCTGGGCAGCTGTGGCGTAAGGCCTGGCCAAGACCACATCTGCCGAGTCCCCCAGGATGCCTCAGCTCCATCTAATGAATGGTTCGGGTCCCAAACTAGGAGTCTTCCTGGGCTGCTCCCTTTCTTTCGATCTCTGCACGCCCACCACGTCAGGTGCTGGCAGCTCACACACGTCCTAACCCCGTCTCTCCACGCACGGCGTCAGCTCTCCCTAGACCGCTGCAGCAGCCTTCTAGTGGTCTCCCTGCTTCCACACCTGTCACCTCAACTCCTCCCCAGACAGTGCCACAGCCATCCTGGAAATACTTCCCTTCACATTAAGAAAACCATCCTTCTTCCAGCCCTGATCTCCCTCTCAGGCCCCATCTGCCACTTCCCTCCCCTTCATGCGCTCGGCTCTGGCCACGCTGAACTCTCCTGCCCCTTGAAGGTGAAAGTTCACACCTGCTGCTCTCCCAGCTGGCATGGCGCTTGTCATGTCCTTTTAGACACGAGAAGAAAATACAATGCAAGTTGATGACAGGGATAAAATACCCACAATGCTTACAGTTGACAACTAGCTTGCATCCAGAACATATATAAAGGATTCCTAAAATTCAAAATAAGAAGACCAACAACCCAATAAAAAAGAAATGGGCAAAATATTTGCCATGTGGCTGGGTACCTACTGCTCATCTTTTGGGCTGTTGCTCAGACATTACCTCCCCAAGACCCCTTCCCTGACCATCAGATGGAAAGAGCCCTTGCCCCGCCCAGCCTCCTTTGTAGGGTACATTTCTCCTTTCCTTCAAGGCGCTCATTACCATCAGATACGTGTGTTTTTCAGGTCCACGGGGCAGGAGAGCGACTGTCTCCTTTGTCCCTGCGTCCCCAGGGCAGCGTTCAGCGCCCGTGCACAGGGGCCTACAAAGCAGCCATCTGCCGCCCGCCACCAGGGCCACAGCCTGGGCCACCCCCCAAGTACAGAGCGAAGAGGAGAGCGGGGGATGAGGCAAGGGGTGGACGGAGGGCTCCCCAGGGTGAGCCCTCCTCTGAGCGTTTCGGCATCCTAACTGGACGGCTTTGAAAGCACAGGATGAATCTGATTCACGCTACACTTCACTTTGTTCTGTTTTGTTTGCATTTGAAAACAAAGTCTCGTTCTTCTCGTTATGAGGACTATACATACTCATTATAGATGATTTGGAAACCGCAGAAAAGAGAGGGAGGGACCCCCTCGCCCTCTCGCCCCCCGCAGACAATCCCTGTTCACCTTCTGCGGCCTTTCTTCCTGTCCTTTGCCAACTCAGCTGTGGCCATCCTGCACAGCACTGCACAGCCCCATCTCCTCACTCCCCACGAGCCAGACGGTCCTGGTTCCTGCCAGCACTTCCCCAGCTCTGCATTTGGCGGCTACGGGCCCCACCTGACGCAGGTCTGGGTTACGGGTGATGCTGGTGCCATTGATCTGGGTGCGGCCCAGGATGGACCCTGCACCTCTAAAAGCCAGGACGCTGGCGCTGTCTGGGCCACACCTGGACGGTCTCAGGGGAGGATGTGTGACGGAGACAGAGCTAGCGCAGCCTGCCACCGTCCCTCTTCTTCCCCTGGGCGCTCTCCTTGCATCCCCCGGCGCCCCTGTTGGATTCTCCCGGGAATACCACCTCGGAGTGGGAACCCTCCAGCTCACAAACGTCCCAGGCTCCTCGCCGTCTTGGCCTGGCCTTCAAGGCCCTGCCAGCTTGGCCCCAGCCTCCCTCTTCGGCTTCCCGCTCTGCTTTTCTGACCAAACCCTCTCACGCTGGTGGACGCGCCCAGCACGTGGGGTTCGTTCTGCCCTCCGACCCTGGCTCATGAGGCGCCTCTCCCTGGGACTGGCCTCGGCCTCGAGCCCTGCTCCTCCCCTCAGCTCCAGCCCACGGCCCCCTCGTCTTTCAGTCTCCAGCAGTTCGTCCTGAGGGTCCTCCATCCAGCCAGTCAGGGTACCCAGAGGAGTGGAACCCGGGCCCTGCCACAGCGCACAGGCCCAGGTGCGGGGAGCCTGCCTCGTAAGCAGACGACCGAAAGGTGGTCAGGGCGGCTCCAGGCCCTGCCCAGGGAACTCTGTGAGTCCAGGTCAGCGGCCACTCGCTCGTTCTGGGTCAGGTCACAGCCTGCCACCCTCACCTGGGGGACCTGTTCCTCGGTTCTGACCACACCTGGGCTTTAGACTCCATCCCCTGGGGGCCATCCTAGGGCCTGCTCTGCTCCCCTGCTGTCCGCTGGCGAGTAGGGCACGCGTAGCGGCACAGGGGCCTCCCTGCTCACCGCAGGGGGCAGTACCACTGGGGAGCAAACGAGGCTGCGACCCCTTTCCAACCCTCCGGGGCCAGCGCCTAGGAAGGGAGGTGGGAGGAGGGGAGAGGGTGAAGGGTAGAGGGGCTCGGACTCACCTGGTCAAAGAGCTGGTGCTGAGCAAGGTACCCGATGTCCTTCGGCTACTCCACGGGAGAAAGACCAGAGGCGACACAGAAAAGTCCCATTAGTCGTCGGACACCTCCTCAGAGCTGCCCGTGTGGCTGGCTCTCAGCACCCTGTCCTAGGCGTCACCTGGAGGGCCCTCGTCTCCGGCCTGCTTGGTACCCCCTCCTCCAACCCAGGGGCGAATGTGATCCCTTGCCAGCCAGCAAGACTGGGCTGATGGGGGGACTCAGATCTGGCCCTGCCTCCGCCCTGAGTAAGTCACCCTGAGCCCCGGGGCTCAGGTTTCTCACATGAAACGTGAAAGGGCTGTACACACATAAGGATTTTTTTAAATAAAAATGGAATCATACAATCTATATTACTGTGACGTCTGCTTTCTTCATTTAGTGATATACCATGACGACCTCTTCAGGTCAGTACACGCATATGTGACTCACTCCTTTGATGCATGCATGTTTATAGACAGGATGCATCATTATTCATTCAACCATCCCCCTGCTGGTGGACATTAAGGTGGTTCTGCCGCGGTGCTTCAATAAACAGCCGAATGCTCTGGTCCTGACGTTTACATGCTTCCAAGAGGAGAACAATGCAGTCAGGGAGTACGTGGATTTTAAACCTCAATAGCTTCTGCCACGTTGTTTTCCCAAGCGTTACATCATTTACAATCTCACCAGCAGTTAATGTGAGAGTCCACTTTCCTACAACTGCCTGCACTGGAGATGACCATTTTGTGAAAATTTCTACCAATCAGATGAGTTCAAAGATCAGTGTTTTACAAACCGGGCTCCCCGACGCTCAGGGGTTCTTTGAAGATGCCCGAGGGCCTCTGCAAGGGTCAGATGGGGGCGGGGCAGATGGGATGCTGGGCACCACTGACCCAAACTGCGGCCAGAGTGGCCAACAGGTATCAGGAAGAGGAAGACACCCAAGGCCCTCACTGTAAGAAATGACAAAATGGTGCAGCTGCTTTGGAAGACAATCTGGCAGTTCCTCAAAAGGTTACACACGGAGTTACCATCTGACCCAGCAATTCTACTCCTCGTATACACCGAAGAGAAACAGAATCACACGTCCGCACAAAAGTGTGTACGTGAATGTTCACAGCAGCATTTTTCATACCGGCCAAAAAGTGGACACAACCCAAACGGCCATCCACTGAGGAATGGACAAACAAGATGTGGTCTATCCATCAAAGGGACAGTATTCGGCCATACAAAGGCACGGAGCACTGGTACGTGCTACGACAGAGATGAACCCTGAAAACGTTATGCTAAATAGAAGAAGCCAGACACACGTCGTCACATATTATATGATTCCAATGATGTGAAATGTCCAGAATTGGCAAATCCATAGAAACAGAAAGCAGATTCGTGGTTGCCTGGGGATGGTGGGGAAGGGGATATGGGAAGTAACTACTAATGAGTACGGGGTTTCCTTGGGGTGATGAGAATGTTCTAGAATTAGATAGTGGTGATGGTTGCGCAATCTTGTGAATATACCAAAACCCACTAAATTGTAACCAAAAAAACCCAAACAAAGGAAAAAAACCTCCAAAAAACAAAGGGCCTGAAATGGGAACCTTATGTCCCGCCTGCCTTTCTCGTGCTGGCCAGCCTACTGACCACAGGCCCTTAAAGAATAGCTTCTTGACTCCTCCAAAACCTCCCCTGGCGACACATGGAAGTTATTTGTCCAAATGTAACGCGTCCCCTCCCTCCTAAGTATTAGGGGACAGGAGTCAAACGACACACCTCATTCCTGATGTACTTGCTGATGAACTCATCGACAGTCATGAGCGTCTGGGTCCACTCCTCGTCCGTGTACCTGGAACCGACCTCTACTGGGACGGTGCGGCAGCCAGCGATTTCTTGGATGTACTCCAGACTATTTGGAAAACAGGGATTGGCATCGCCATCGTATGCTAACACCCATTGGGTGCCCTGCTAAATGTGCTACGCTGGTCTCCTTTCATTGGCACAAACGAGGTGGAGGAAGACCCAATTCACTGCTGAGGAGACACAGGTGCAAGAGAGGCGAGGTCACCTGCCCACCTGGCGCTGGGCAGCTTTGCAGATACAACCAATGAATCTGGTTCTTGCTGGGCAGCTCTATTTCCCTGCTTGCCTAGCGCCTTTCAACTTCACTCTTTGCTCGCCCTGTCACAAGCAGAGATCTTCTTCGGGCCAGTGGAGGACAGTGCGGGGTGGTGAGGGGCCTGGGTCCTCAGCTCCGGTGGCCTGGTGCCGAGTCCAGCCCTGCCTGTCACCCACCAGGGGACCTGTGGCAAGTCCCTTCACCTCTCTGAGCCCTTGTTCCCCGTTTGCAAACTGTGGGTAATGACAGTGCCCGTCGCACAGGAACCAGGGAGGGGACAATGAGGGAAGACATGGCATGTGCCCGCCTTGCGTGGTCAAGCACACAAGTGTCAGCGGGAACCACTCCCTCCGCAAAACCACTGCCACGAGACAGCCTGGCTCCATCCACCTGCCCGAGACACGCCTCCTCATTTCAAAATTAGGCTACTGTCCAGCTGCCTGATCTGACCTCTCCACCATGAATCTGAGGGACTGGAAACAGACATGAGGAGAGAATAAACACAGGAGCCCTTGGAGCCCACGCAGAGGGGGTGGGGCTGTCTTGGGTTCTTTTTTTTTTTTTTAATTATTTATTTATTTTTGGCTGCATTGGGTCTTCGTTGCTGCTTGCGGCCTTTCTCTAGTTGCAGAGAGCGGGGGCTACTCTTTGTTGGGGTGCGCAGGCTTCTCATTGCGGTGGCCTCTCCTGCTGCGGAGCACGGGCTCTAGTTGAGTGGGCTCTAGTAGTGTGGCTCACGGGCCCAGTTGCTCCGCGACATGTGGGATCCTCCCGGACCAGGGATCGAACCCGTGTCCCCTGCATTGGCAGGCAGACTCTCAACCACTGTGCCACCAGGGAAGCCCTTGGGTTCTTATTTCTACTCTCAAGGCTCAGGAACCCCTAAGAAACTCCACAGAATTCCTGAGATCCTGCAAAACTGCATAATGGACTTAACATTGGACTTCCATGATGCACTCCTTAAAAACTGCTTAGGGCCAGCAAGCTGTAGAAGCTAAGAATCTTACAACCTCTGGCATCGCTTCAGAGCACTGTGCCTTTAACGCCTGTTTAGCCCCTCGGCCATCCATCTCACTTCACTGCCAGTGAAGTGTCTGTGGGGCTGTATTCACCTGCGGATGGGAGGAGGAATTTGGGGGTCTCTGGGGATGCTAAATTGGGAAGAGGAACCACACCGCCCTCAGCAGACACCCACCTCCACTTCTTCATGCACGGCCAGTGGTTGGCCACACCTTCCAAGACCACAGGCCTCCCTGGATCCAAGAAATGCTTCCTGAAATACTGGAGGGATGGACAGTGAAGCCGGGGCACCGTGCTTTCTGACGTCATATCTGGAATCGGAACGTGGTCCTTCCTTGCTTTCTGTTCAAAATTAAGACAAAACAAGATGGCAACAACTGCAGAAAGGCCAAAATTCGAGGCATTCCACTAGGAATTTGCATCAATGGTAGTAAGACAGCTGAGGTGTCATTAGTAACAATAATAACAGTTAACATTTATTGTCAGTTTTACTGCTGCTACTGTGACTACTGACCTTTCACGATACCAAGATGTTTTCTTCTCTACCGGTTCATTTAAAATGTTTGTTTAATTATAAAACTAATATATTGCTTTCATAGAGGAAAACTTACTATCCCAAACTCCACCATCTAACATACAAGGATTCTTCTCATTACTGTATGTTCCTTTCCCACTTTGTCCACACATATGCATCTCTGATCCACTCTAAGATTCACGATGAATAAGCAACTCTGCCTCTTCTGTCCAATAATTTCTCTAAAGTAGTTTCCATGCTGCCACTCAGTCCTTGCAATGTCTTGAGTGGCTGCCTCATCATTTACTTAACCATCTCCCAGCTGAGGGACCTGAACAAGTTACTGTCTCTGAGCCCGTTTCCCCACACGTTAAACCCCACTGGGTGACGAGACCTCACACGTAAAGCACCCAGCACTGCCGCCTGGCACCTGTCACCTCCCTCTGCTCCCCCTGCTGGACCCCAGGCCCGTTCTCAACACTCACGCAGTGGCGGCAGCGACAGCTAACATTCTTCCCTGCAGGCGATGTGCGAGGCCTTGTACTTGCCTCTTCTTTTCTCACTGTCCCCAGTGTAGACTTTGACTTCCCTGTACTCCCTTGTCAGACAGGCCTTCCCCGACCACCCTGTCTGAAGCAGCCTCCCCCCCTTTCTCACCACCTGGGAGAAGACATTCTTTCACAGCCTCACTAGAATGTCAGCTCCAGGACGGGCGTCTGGACCACGCCCTTGGTTCCCGGCACATCTGGGCCACTGCTGGGGCTCAGTAAGGCTGCCGAGCAAAGCCCCTCCTACAGGCAGGGGAATGGAGGTGGCACAGGCAGCAGGGGGTGGCGCAGGAATGTGAACCCAGGCAGCTGCCTTCAGAGCCTGAGCTCCCACCCCCTTGACTGTATACACTGCTCCAGACCGCGAACACCACCTTGGCCATGAAGCCACCGCCATATCCCTTGGGACAGCCCTGGCCGGGGCAAGGGTGGGTGCAACCCCTGGGTCCAAGGGGACAGATATTTGTCCCTTGATCCGCACGTCTGCCCGACCCTCTGAAAGGTCCACCAACACCCCATGCTCTTGGCCCTGTGGCACCCTTGGCAACACTGGGTGTTGTATAAAATCTCATCTGATAGTTTCAGAGCCAAGAACGGCTGCTTTGTTTGTTTGTTTGTTTAAACCAGAGGTGAGGTTGGACATTTCCCACATGTTTAACAGATCTGTTTCCTCCTTGTGAACAGTCTGTTCGTGTGTCTGGTCTCTCCACCTCCTGGGGCCCAGATTTTTCTGTTCCCCTGTTGATTTGTGTAATTCTTATACAATAAAGATATCTCCTCTCTGACAGCTTTGCTGCAAATTTCTCTTCCCTGTTTATAGGCTCACTTTTTATTTCAGTTACATGTATGGTGTATTTATGACATCCATTTGCATTATTCTTATAGAAAAATAATGCTCACTGGAGGGAATTCTGAAAACAAGAAAATATTTAGAAAAATGTCGAAAACACCCCGTAACTCCCTCACCCAGTGTCCAGTACAGTCTCGGCCCTTTTTTTCCGGGGGTCAGCACTCTGCTACTTCACAGATAAGGAAACTGAGGCTCAGAGGAGGTGACTGACTTGCCCAGAGGTGCTGTGAGTGGGTCCGCGTGTCAGTGCTGGGATGTGAAGCCTGAGGAAACCACCCTCAGTGACTCACATGCACTTAAACACCAGTGAGGACACGGCCAAGTATCTAAGGGGCAGGACCGATTAGTCACGTGAGTTGTAGTATCTCATCCAAACTCAGCAGCACAAAGACAGAGGCAGCCAGGAAAGTGGGTGACACCCCAGCCAAGGGGCCAGGAAGAAGCTGAAAGAGGAGGGCTCCCGCTGGCTGCAGGGCTCGGCCACACAATCCCTCTGAGCCATTCCTCTCAGGAACCACAAAGCTTTCACCCTCCTGCTCTCCCCAAGGGGCACGGCTTTTGCACAAACTGGGGAAAAAAAAAAATTGAGACAAGAGGCTGTTCCATTTCCAAATCGATGGAGATGCCATTTTTTCAACCAGAGGGGTCAGCACGCCAGGGGCTTCAGCCCAGGGGAGAGCTGACCTGTGACTTCTAGGAAAACAGGGCTGATGGATTTTGTTGGGTGCGGTCAGTGGCGGTTGCCCACCCCCCCGCCCCCGGATACCTTTATGCCAAGCGGCTCCTGGCTCGGGCCGGGGGCGGGCCTTTTTCCAGAGAGCAGGTGCTTCTGGAGGACGGCAGTGACTTTAAGGAGGATGTCCCCAAGGATGGCCGCCCCCATCAGCAGGCCCATGTCGCAGGCTTTCAGGGCGGCGGCCACGGAGGCAGCATCCCCCGGCGGCGCGCACAGACACACGGCTTTCAGGAGGCAGCTGAAGGAGTACACCTGCCGCCAGCCCTTGTCCACGTGCTGCCAGGGCCCTGTGTTGAGCTTCTCCCAGGAGTAGTCGAGCAGCGCCTCGCAGGTCTGCAGACACTCTTGCCTCCTGTCCCCGTAGAAGAGCTCAGCGGCTTCCTGCAGCAGCGTCACCACGCTGCCCTCCACCTTCTCTCCCAGCTCCAGCTTCAGCTCCTCCTTCGTGCGGGGCAGGAGTGCCCAGAGGGCCTCCCAGAGCGCGCCCGGCCCCGCCATCAGCCCAGCCGGCTCAGTCCGATGAGTGCTGGGGGGAAAGATAAGTTACAGCAAAACACCACGTTGTATGCCTACATATTTACAGTTCTACATTTTCATAAAATAAGACTGGGGGAAAACAAGCTAGATCTGTGATGACATCCAGTGGCCAAAATGTCAACCACTGAAATTTTAAAAATATATAAACTATTTTCCTAAGAAAAGAGAGAGACTGAGAGAGAGACCACGCACAGACCTGGACCCCTATAGGTTACCAAGCCTTCCGGACTTGTCCCATGTAACACACATCTCATCTGCACTGATTCTTCAACAATGGTCTTCTCCGCCCTGTGAGGGCACCTGTGAGGGCAGGGTCCCTATCTGTCTGGTGTCACCACTGCATCTTCAGGGCCTGGCGTAACACTAGGCACACAGTGGGCACCGGACCCATATTTGTTCAGAGAGTAACATGTATTATTCTTGTCTGAAATGCCTCCAACATCCCTCTTCTCTGGCAAACTCCTATCCAACCTTTAAGGCCCAACTTAAATGATCCCCTATGTGAAGCCTGCCAAGATGCTCTGAGAGTGTTTTGGGTTTGAATAGCCCTTGAGCTTCTTGCAGAGTCAAGCTCATAGTAGGCACTCAATTAGGACTACTGAAAGAATGAGATCTTAACGTCTCTGGAGGAAACCTGGAAATACATAAATCCTATACGAAAAGGTTTATCACAGTTGGTGCCTTTAGTGACTTTAGCCTGCACATCATGTACAGATGGCAGGCCAGTCTCTAGGAATAAGTACTAACATGTGAATAGGTTCTACTGCTCACAACTTACGGTGATTTATCTGCACTACAATGTTGTAGGCATTATACTAACAGCTGCCATATGCCCTATCTCATCTGATACTAAGAAATAGGGACCATCATGCTTTTTGCAGAGACTGCTCTACGCTGGGGGTCAACAAACTTTATCTGTAAAGGGCCAGATATCAAATATTTTAGGCTTTGCAGGCCATACAGTCACTGTTGCTACTACTCTGTCACTGTCGTGTGAAAGCAGCTTTATACAGTATGTAAACAAATGGGCATGGTGTGTCCCAATAAAACTTTATCTACAAAAACAAACTCTTGCTTTAAGCTCACCAAAGCCCATTCCATCTCCTTCCTGGGCACACAGTTAGACTCCATTTCTCACTTGTAATTAGATGTGACCACAGCACCTCGTTCCAGTTCATGAATGGAAGTGACGCATGCCCCTTCCAGGCCTGGTCCATAAACACTTAAACACTGTATGATCCTCCACACCTTCCCTATCCACTGGCTGGAAGCTAAAGACTCTGAGGCCTTAGGGGATGGCAGAGCCATAAGACAGCCCCCCAACTAGGAATATCCACACTGGAATGCTTCCGGAGCAAAAGCTAGACTGGTGTTGTGTTTAGCCACTACGGTGTTGATGCTTGTTGCAGCAGTTATCCTGCCCTGAATGAAGCAGTAACTTCCTTCTATTATTGAGGAAGCAGATGGCAGAGAACATAGTAGAGGGTATTTGTTGAGTTCTGGTGGCTCAGAATCCTCTTCTCTTTCTTGACAACATACCTCCATCTCCTTTTGAGAAATTCCATCATGCCCACTGAGATCAGTCTGGTGGGATGTTGCCAAGGGGTGGGTATGTGACCCAAGCTAGACAATGAGTTGCCTCCTTTGCATGTGAACTTTAAGTAGGTCAGCTTGACCAGAGACAGCTGGCATTTCATTTTGTCCTAGTGGCAGTTTCTGGACCAGACTATTCTTGCTAGGGCCTCACAATTATTGTCCGCAATTCCTAGGATGCACTTTAGTTCTCGTCCTTTCCAAGCCCAGGTCTCCAGCTTTCCGTCGATTCTGTGGGCCCCACAGTCTCCCAAGAAATTTCTTCTTGCTTATGTCAACCAGGGTTTCTGCGGTTAATAATAAAAGAACCTTATTTGACCCTTAAAAGTAACTGACACTCAAGAGCCACTGGTGGATGGTGAAGGCAGGAACGAAGACTTGCTGTGATAAAGCCCCATCACATGCTCCGCTTCTCGTGAGGGAAGAAAGTCACCCTAAGGCACAAGAGAGCCCAATGATCCCGGCTTGCTGTTACGAACACGCTTATCTAACCCCCTTAAGTACGGGCAGGACCTGTGATTTGAGTGGTCGGCAGAATAACGTCCCCCAAAGACGTCCACATCCTAATCCCCAGAACCTGTGAGTCTGTTACCTAACATGGCAAAAGGGACTTTGCAGATGTGATGAAGAATAAGGGCTGTGAGATAGGATTATACTGGATTACCTGGCTGGCCCCAACCTAACACAGGAGTCCTTGAAAGGATCCTTCCTGGCTAAAGTCAGAGTCAGAGGGAGACGTGATTACAGAATAGTTAGACAATGCAATGTTGCCAGCTCTGAAGATGGAGGAAGGGGGTCCCAAACCAAGGAATGTGGGTGGTCTCTAGAAGCTGGAAAAGGTAAGGAAATGGATTCCCCCCTAGAGCTTCCAGAAGGGAATGCAGCCCTGCTGAGACCTTGATTTTAGTTCCATGTTTAAATTCTAACCTATAGAACTATAAGCTAGCAAATTTTTGTTTTAAGCCATCACGTTTGTGATAATTTGTTATATCAGCAATAGAAAACGATTATTACTTGCCTCTAACCAACAGGTGTGTAGGTTTGGTATGTGTAGCTATTTACTTTTTGGTCTAAGATGGCAAAAGTGACGAGATGCCACTTCTGGGATCAGGTCATATGAGACTGGACCTTCCATCTTGCTGGCAGACTTTCTCTACTGCCTTCTTGGTTTTCACGCATCGATGAAGCAAGTGGCCCTGTTGGAGGGGCCCATGTGGCAAAGAACTGAGGGTGGCTTAGAGCCAACAGCAAGCTAGGAACTGAGGGCCTCAGTCCAGCAGCCCTCCAGGAACTGAATTTTGCCAACAACCACAGGCACTTAGATCCTTGTCCAGCTGAGCCTTCAGATGAGAGCTCAGCCCTGACACGGTAACTGGAGCCTTGTGAGAGACCCTGATGTAGATGACCCAGCTAAACCCTGTCCAGACGCCCAACCCACAGAAACAGAGATAATACATGTGTGTTGTTTTACAGTCACTAAATTTATGGTGATGTGTTACGCAGCAATAGATAATAAACACTCCTACCAGATTTGCTGGACATGCTGGGACTCCATCTATAACTCACACCAAAGAACAGGAGGAGAAAGCATGGTTCCCTTTAGCTCTAATGTGTGTGAAGACGTTAGCAGTAGACAGAGAAACAAAGATGTGTGAAGGATGCTAGAGATATGGTCCCTGAGGGTGCTTCGGACAAGCCATTCCTATTGCTGGGCTCCATTTCAGCTCATTTCAGCAGACAGAATACTTGCCTCATTTCACCCCCACAATGACCCTACGAAGCTGATAAAGTACTTACAAAGGTGTGCTGTAAAGCCAGGAGTGCTCCAAGCCCTTTATATATACTCTTAATTCTTACAGAAACTCTCTATTATCATCTCCATCTTACAGATACGGAAGCTAAAGCAGAGAAGTTAATGATGTCCCAAAGCAATTCAGCTAATAAGAGGTGGAGCAGAAATTTAAAACTCAGGCAGTCTAGCTCACAAATCCATGATCTTATAAACGAGGGACCGGAGCCACAAGATCACAAGCCAGCACATGATGAAGCTGCACATCTGGGTTAACTCTCGAGAAAACTCTGAGGAAGGAATTATGCTTCTCCCCATTCTACAGATGAGAAAGCCCTATCACTTCACATAAGAGAAGGGTGTACCCTCTCGCTTGTTGTTTCTGAGGTGCCTCTTCCTGGGCCTGTCCTAAAGTAGGTGCAGTAATTCAGAGTTCTCCTCAGCTCTGCGGTCTATCCCCAGCACCGCTTCCGAATTGTATTTGCTCCTCACATACTGTGGAGTGGACAGGGGTGCATGTGATCATTTCCCCTGCAACCCCACCCTCCGATTTTGCTGATGAGAAAACTAAAGTCCAGAAAAAAAAGTCCAGACCACAGTCAATCGATTGTGCAGAGACAGAACTGAGATTAAGCTCAACCTCAGTGCCCTTCCGTATGCGCCATGTCAATGCTCCATGTTTTTTGGTTTTTTTTTTTTTTTTCTGTGCCACGTGGTTTGTGGGATCTTAGTTCCCAGAACAGGGATCAAAACCGGGGCCTTGCAGTGAAAGCACGGAGTTCTAACCACTGGACAGCCAGGGAAATCCCAATGCTCCATGTTTTATGTACATTATCTAACATATCCCTCACAATTCTACAGTGTGAGGTTTTACAGATGAATGAAGTGAGAGTTGGGAGATTAAGCAATTTGTCCAAAACTTCACAGTAAGTGGCAGTGTCCACTCAGACACTCTTCATGTTCGGGCATGAGGACTGCATCAGCTTTTGCAGCTTTAGATCCCAGCTCAGTCCCGGGTTCACAATGGATATCCTTCCCAGCTGGCTTACTGCATGACAGGACTCAGAGAGCCTGAGTGGCCTGGCCCAAGCCCGCCAGGATGATTTCTATCTCCAGCCTCCTAGAAGATTCATAAATGTCTTGTGTTGGTCTCGTTAAGAGCTTCACAGTGCAGGGCTTCCCTGGTGGCGCAGCAGTTAAGAATCTGCCTGCCAATGCAGGGGACACAGGTTCGAGCCCTGCTCCGGGAAGATCCCACATGCCGCAGAGCAGCTAAGCCCGTGCACCACAACTACTGAGCCTGTGCTCTAGAGCCCACAAGCCACAACTACTGAGCCCAGGTATTGCATCTACTGAAGCCCGCGCACTCTAGAGCCTGTGCTCTGCAACAAGAAGCCCACGCACCGTAACGAAGAGTAGCCCTTGCTCGCCACAACTAGAGAATGCCTGTGTGCAGCAATGAAGACCCAACACAGCCAAAAATAATAAATAAAAATTAAAAAATTTATTAAAAAATACTATACTAATATCAATAAATAATATATTTTAAAAAAAAAGGTTCACAGTGCAGACTTCCAGCATGGTCTTATCCACTAGCCACACGCAAAGCAGCACGTGGACCCACCAACTGGCCTTCCTGGGTGGCCTCAATGCTCATCCCCTGAGTGTCTCACATGAGTCTCATAAAGCAATTTCGAAAAATCTCACCTTGAGCGTGCAAAAGGCCTCAGAGGCCTCATATCCTGGCTTCTCACAAAGGTCTACAAAAAGGCCTCCCAGAAGACGACTTGTTTGCCTTAATACAAAAATGGCTTCTGCTAGGGCCTATGTACCAACTTTGTAAATTGGTCTCTTGGTGGCCTTAGAAAATAGCCTCCTGGAGGGTTTCAAATGGGCTATAAACTAGTTCCCTGGGACAGATTTTAACCTTTGTAAACTGGCCTCCCAGGGTGACCTTACAAAATAGTCCCACGCAAAGGCCTTACAAAGCCAGCTTCTAAGGTGGCCCCACATGCTGCTTTGTAGAATGACCTCCCAAGGTGGTCTCTGGTTTTCATAAACTGGCCTGGTAAGGCGGCTGATGTGCTGCTTCGCCAGCTGGTTGAGGGGAGGGCCTCAGGTTGATGGCCATGTGGACCAGCCCTCTGGGAGAGAGGGCCTCAAGCTGGCTGTATAGAACAGCCTCTTCGTGGCCACATAAAATAGAATCCAGAGTTCCTCAGTGAACGTCTTACAACAAAGCCTTCAGAGAGGCTTACGCTGATGCTGCACGACACAGCCTTTCAGAGGTGAGAGCTTCGGGACGGCTGTGAGTTCATTTTCAAAATGGTTTTACAGGTTGCCTCTGTGTTAGCCACCTGAAACGGCCCTGCACGTCTCACGATTGATCTTAAACACTAGTCTCCCAGGGGGGGCTTACAATTGCAGCCTGTAGCAACCTGGTGAGCTGCCATGCTGGCCACCACCCACCTGAGTAGTCTTATGTATGGCTTGGTTCCATCGGCCTCCCAGAATCTTTCATGATTTAGCCTTTCAGTTGCCGAATCACACAGCCTTCCGAGGAGGAGCCACAGCATGTTACATAAAAGTCTTCCAAAGTGGCCTCATGACCTGTTTTAAAAACTGGCTTCATTACATATTGGGCCCTCGTCTGAGGGCCAGGTGAAGGCTGGACTTTGTCTTAGTTGTACAAACCTATGTTCCATGATTCCTGTTAGCCATCTGAAATGGCCTTATAGGAGCAAGGTCCTTCCCTGGCTGGGTGAAACACCTTCTTGTCAGCTGTGTGAAACAACCTTCCAGAGGAGCTGGCCTCATGTGGGCTGTAACCAGCAGCCTTCAAACAACCAACCAGTTGGTACGGCCTTCCACTGAAGGTCAGGCAGAGGCTACATAAAGCTGCCTTTCTCAATGGCCTCACGTCCAGGCTTTACAAATCAGGCTTCCAGCATTCCCCACACATTAGTCTGATAGAAAGGTTTCTTGACAATTGTATCAAGCAATTTTCTGGAGTAAGGTATCAGCCTGAGTAGCCTCATGGCCTGGCTTTACTGATTTGCTTCCCAGAGTTCCTCACTGAACTGCCTTTTTTTAATAAAAGGTTGTATTAAACGAACGAGGCTTCCAGAGGAGGGAATCAAGGGTAAACTGTGTGAACAGTCTTTTCAGAGTGGGACTGCAAACTGGCCTTTACACTGGCTTCCCAGAGCTCCACGTAAAAGGGATAAGCAACTTGCATAAACAGCCTTCTAGTAGGTATAGGTGGATTAACTACGGAATTTATCATACAAACCAGGATGCTATATATAAGCCTTTTATTTATTTAGCTTGGTAAAATATATGTTTTTCTTTTGCAAAATCTTTTACTCTCATCATTTTTGCCAATGTTTTTTTTTCACTGTTTGGAACTGCCATTTCTGCACGTAGGAATTTCATCTTACACAAGTTGAATACTGGAAGTACTGATAGTAGCTTTCAGGGACAAATCATAAACTGGCATTATTCCAGGCACATTGAGACCCATGGTCCCCATAATCACAGGCCATATGAAAAAGCCTGAGTGGCCTTGTATTCTCACTTTAAAGTCAGTCTCCTAGGGCTAGACAGGTATTGGTCTTAAAAGACTTCTTGTTGGTTACATAAGGCTTTTTTGAAGGGGGTGAGGGTAGAGGTGAATTGCCTTTTATAAAAGGTTGTATTAAATGAACAAACCTTCCAGAGGAAGGTCTTGTGTCCTGAGTGGTCGTGTGTCCTGGCTTTGTAAACTGACCTTCTGGAGTGCCACCTGTCTGTACTGGTCTCATGACATGAGACAGCTTCCACAGGAAGCTCAGGCACAGGCTGCACAGAACTGCTCTTCTCAGTGGACTGTTTGTTGGCACAGGAAATCATCTTGAAAAGGGGGTCAGACCAAGGTTGTATGAGCTAACCTCTCAGAGTGGCTTTTGTCTTGGCTTTGTAAACCAGCCTAATCTGAACTTCATAAACGGCTTCTTGCTGGTCACGTTAAACACCAAGAAGCCAATTACAGGCTGTAGACAACAGCCCAACTCAGGTCCTGACTTCATGAATTCACCATCCAGATAGAGGGCATTATGTAAGCTGGCCTTTGGTTGGCTGTTAGTTAAGTGGGTTCCTGACGTTCATAAAATAAAGCCTTCTAGGAAGCCACCGCAGTCATCCCAGAATTCTCTTAAGTTATCTTTAAAACTCTAAAGCGCCTCCCAGAATACGTCGGCCTCAATCTGGCTTTCTGGGACCAGGCTGCCCAGTCTTGTAACGAGCAGACAGGATCGGGCTTGGGCCGTCGGTGTGGCCCCAACACCTGCCCACCTCCTGCCCCTGGATTTACTCCAAACTTGTTGGGCACGGTGACCCATCTCCGCTCAGAATTAACCCCTATCGAGTTAGACACCCCCGTCCTCCAGGCGGCCACATGCACAGGGCCCACTGGGTCCCCCACGACGAGCGGGCTGGGCGGGCTCTACGTAACCCACCAACCCTCCACCCCGAGGTCTCACACCTTTTCCCTCCCCGGCGCCTCCCCCGGGGCTTCATTTCCCTTGGTCCACATTTGGGGCCCAATGGTTTAAGTGTGCCCAGTCGGCCTAGCTCCAGACCGACAAAAGACGACTGGCCCGGGAGGGTCAGCCGGCAACCACCTGCCACTACAAACACGGCGGAAATCGGAAGCCTCGCAAGTGCATTAGAGTCGCATCAACGCGACACCAAGAACCGCGCAGGGACACGACAGCCTAGTCTCACGCACGCGCAAAAAGAAACGACTGGCGTAAGAAGCGCACCACGCACGCGCAGGGCCTTCCTCCTACCCCGGAGGCGCTGGAGTTGAACGGCTAACCTGCGTTCTCAGAGCGCATGCGCTGCCCCAGGTTCTTGCCCCCCACCCCCCCCCACCCCCCCAACACCCGGCTCAGTTTCGCTGCTTTGAAGGGCCGCCCTGGGCTTTCCAAAGCGCACGCGCGAGACCGTCCTTTCCTGCTTCACCCCGTCACGCTACGCCTGCGCAGTCCTCCCCTCTCAGCCCGGCCTCCCCGCTTCTAAGGAGCCAGAGCTGCCCGCCCTCTCGAGTTGCTCAAACTCACCTGTCTCGAGTTTGGACAGTGTCGAGTCGTCGGAGGCCGGCGACGACTTTTCCTTCTGGACCGAATACTCCGGCTGTCTCCGAGTAGTCAGAGGCTTGCCCGAGGAGTATCGATCACCAAGGCGTGCCTAGAGGAGCGCCGAGTGATCGATGCCGTGGCCCCGCCCCGCCCCGTTTAAAAGCCGGAGGGTGGAGCGACAGCCTAGGCTTGGGCTTTCGCCTCGGTTTCTGTTTCCAAGTGGGTAACACCTGCGATTGCCTCTGTAACGATAACTTCGTGTACAATCACATCTACCATTTTATCTAATCGTACAACTCGGATTTTTCTCTCTGTTTTAGAGAGCGGTAAATCGAGGCTCAGTGAGATAAAGTGGTCAAATACTCGTACTTTCGGAAAGTCGCAGATCCTGACTTTTCGAAGTTCACCCCCAAGTGCTGCATCCACGGCCTGTGCGAGTGAGGAGGACTCAGGGTTTCAGTACGGAGTGGCGGGCTAGGGGTCAGAGTCCGTCCTTCTGCCCCTGCTAGCGTGGTGCTGAGTGGTGTGGGCGTCACTGGGGGTTTTGGTTTTGAGCACGCTCCCCATGGTCTCCAAGGACTAGGCCCTTTGAAGCATTGAACAGAGGCGATAGAAAGTTCTGCTCATACTGCGTTTGGAATCCACGTGGAAATAGGAGGGAAATTTATTTACTGGTGTTAAAGAAAAATTTATTTGTGGTATTTGTCAGACTTTATTCACTGGGACTGCTGCGATGGGAGGGGCGGAAGTGTTGTGATAGGGGAGAGCGAGGGAGCACAGCTCTGAGTACAGCAAGGACAAGTGGAGATTGATAGCCAAGGAGCAGGGTCTGGGTCAGTGGATGGAAACTTATTAAGAGGAAACATAATGGGTAAGGGGAATTCTGGCTAAACCAAGGTCCCAGGTTTTTTGCTGATGGCAGGCCAGGGTGATAAGATATCAAGGGTGAAGGATAAGGATTTTGATCAGATATGAAGGGTAAGGGATTTTTGCTAAACTGACCCAGCAGAATTCTTGCTAAAACTAGACAAAGCAGATCAAAGACAGAGCCCAAGGGCAAGGTGTAGTTACAAAGAGGTCTCAGAAGAGTCCGACCAGAGTTAAGTTGAGGAGAGAGTCTTTGTCACTGGTTACCAGAGATGTGTCAGGCATTGTCTGGGCCCCCTAGACTCCTCCAAATTATGTAATTCTCTTCACAAGCCTGTGAGGTGGAGATTATCATGTCTTATTTACAGTCAAGGAAACTGGGAATTCCCTGATGGTCCAGGGGTTAGGACTCTGAGCTTTTACTGCTGAGGGTCCAGGTTCAATCCCTGGTTGGGGAACTAAGATCCTGCAAGCTGCGTGGTGTAGCCAAAAAAAAAAAAGTAACTGTACTGTCAGGGAGACTGAGGCTTGCTCAAGGCCAATTCAGCTGATCAGTGGATCTTGGGTACTGTGCTGGCACCAAAGAAAACACACTGAATCAACTTACCCAGCCCTCACAGATCTCACGGGTGAGATTCACAAATATTTATTGAGCATTTACTATGCACCAAGCACTTCCGAGGTACTTTTAAAATATGAAAATTGTAGATAGTACTATCATAATTATCATCCCCAGTTGGGTGATGACAGCGTTAAATTTTACCTGAGCCCTGTGCTCCTGGAAACAGTGAAGGTTAGAGGAAGACCCCTTACCCTTTTTTGTTCTGGAAAGGTGCTTGCTGCAATGAACCACCATTCCTCCTGTGACTTAGGGGAACTCATGGATGCCCACTTCGTTTACCTATGACAGGGCCAGCCACAGAGCCTCCAAATCCCTGTTCTTTGCCTCATAAGTAACTAGCTGAACTGCTTGTCTCCACCAATCATTCTGAGCAAAATTCCTGTGTGGATGAGAAAAGTGTTGCCTGTCATCAAGCCGTCAGCTGCTGTAGCCACACCTACCGGTGCACCCTGAGGAGAATTCAGGATGGAGAAAAACAGGATACCGGCCCTTGATAGTTAAGATGCATATCAAAGGAATCGTTTTAATGAGCCCACATTCTTGCATCTTCCCAAACATGGAAAAGCAGTAAAATCATTAACGTGAGATGTCTGATATTTGTGATTAGCAGTAATCTTTTGCTGTTTGACTACATAGGTTTTGTTTGTTTACAAAAACTCCTATATGTCTAGGCTACTCCCTTACTTCTTTGGAACAGTTCCTATCTGAGAGGCTATATGCTGGGCTGGAGTCCTCAGTAATGTCCCCGAATAAAATATAACTCTCAGTGTTTAGGTTGTACATTTTTTGTCGGTTGACACTTTTTTTTTTGGCTTACAGGATCTTAGTGCCCCGACCAGGGATTGAACCCGCAACGTCAGCAGCGAAAGCATGGAGTCCTAACCACTGGACCGCCAGGGAATTCCCTGTTGACACTTGTTGACTAAACTTTGGTTAAATTCTCTCCTTCCTCCAGGCCCCTGAACTTTGGCCCACTCTCAGCCTGAGCCTGCAGACAGCCCCTCCTGAGAATAGACCGGCCTCAGGATAAAACACTCCCTGACCTCCTGTCCCATCATGCCTCCCTTTCATCCAACCTCCCAGTTCCTTCTTGCCTCTTTTTCTCCTCTTATAAAAGGAAAATTCTTTTGCCTAATCCTTGAGATGCTTGCAGAACTATGGTCACAGCACTGTCTCTGTTACAATAGCCCCTTTCCCCCTTTGCAATCATCCTTTCAAATCAAAGTCTCCCCTTACTAAGTCTGATTTTGTTTTTTTATTTGACAGTGAATGGACAGAGACTACAGTGTGTGTGTGGGGGGGCACTTGGCCTCTAAGAGCCCAGACAGGCCCCACTGCAAGGACCAAAGGAGATTCGAAACCAGGACCCCCTGATTCTAGAAGGACCCTCTGATTCTCTTCCACAATCAGGAAAGGGGTTCTGGCCTTTAACATTGAGTGTGAAGTGCTGCCAGCCAGGCAGAGAGAAACAGCCCTTTTGCCAGCTTGTTTGTGTTTTCAAAACTGGCTGGTTGAGATGAAATACAGGCACAGATGAAATGTTTTTAGAAAAGAAAAGAACGACAATCTTTCACCATGGGGTTTCACTTTCTGTAGTCTCCTTGCCAATCCACCACCTCCCCTCACTCCCCCGCCATCAAGCTGACAGACCCATCTGAGTGCTGCAAGAGGCACTGAACAAACAAAAGGAGTCATTTATGTCCGTGTTTGTGATTTTTCTCCATTTGATCAACAGCCTGTAACTTTAATATATCCAAGTGTGCTGGGAACGTTTGCGGCTTAATTATCACATTTATTTAAAATACACACAAACAAAACTCCAAACTGGAAAACAACATTTAGCTTGGCAACGGAAGAGATGTTTAGTTTACTCCAATTGTTTAAAGATGATGTGAAAACCGCCCACATACTGGCTCTTCCACTGATTGGTTGAGTGACCTAGGACTGGTCAATTACCTATTCTGTGCCTTCCTTCCACTTTGGTATGTTATCCTCACTGCCTCAGTTAGTGAGTCTAAGATGATCTTAAAAGTCTGGGCAGGAAAAAACATGGTGTTTTGTTGAGTGGACTCCACTGGGATGGAGGCAAAAAGTCTCTGACGTCAAGTCAGACAGACTGGTCCACGTATTGCCTCTCTGAGCCCTAGCGTTCTCCTCCAGGAAATGAGTAAGAGAACCTACATCCCAAAGTGGTGGTGAGTATTAATAAGACAGCTGTACATCTCAAACTATACCCCCTATTCTCTTGTTTGTCCCAGAATCCATACGTTCCAACTTCCCATTTGCCTACTGGTCCAGGCCCCAGTTCCTGTTCCTTGTTTCTGTCAGGCTTGTGACTACTTTGACCGATGGAATATGGCAGGAGTGACGCTATGGGACTTCTGGGGCTGGGTTTTAGAAAATAATGCAGCTTCTGCTTTGTTCCCTGGAACTCTCAGGAGCCTGGAGCACCCATGTAAGACGTCTGAGCCCCCTGAAGCCCAGGTACCGGGTACTTGAGTGAATGAGCCTTCAGAAGGTTCTACCCCCAACCATACAAGTCTTCCCAGCTGAATTCTGGATGTGACGGAACAGAGACAAGCTGCCTCTGCCGCGCCATCTCCCACCCCATCGAATCTGCAAGCAGGTATAATGGTTAGTACATGTACGAGCTTTAGAGTCGCTCAGGATTAAATAAAGGGAAGGGGGGTAACTCAGATACCTTCCACGCAGAGGGGGTGTTCCAGGAAGAGAAAACAGCCTGTCTGCAGGGGGCAGGGCAGGAGAGACCATAGGGGTGATTTAGAGCAAAGATCCCCAAAGTATGGGCGCTCCTACCGGTGATACAAGGGCTGCCTGGGGAGGCATTTTCTCCCACGCCCGGGAACGTTGAAGTGTCATCGTGGCAGTCATTTCATCAGGAATGCCTGCCCAGTTTGCACATGTATAGGCAATGACATCTTGGTCACAACCACCACCAGCTCTACGGCGATTACATGATGACATAGTCTGCAAGAGGCATCCTGGCTTCAGACGTTAAATGTGAAAAAGAATATGCATCTTAGAATAGATAAAGAGGGATAAGAAAACAGTACGATCATTAGGGGTTGGCAGAATATGGGAAAACTGGCAAAGGCCTTTCGCGAATGGGAGCCTCTTGGGAAGAACTCACGATGCGCGGCTTGGGTGAGCGTGTGGCAGGGGGCCAGGGACATGGCGGGGGGGGGGTGGCCCTTTCTGGCCATCTTTACATTCGGCTCTGTAGTCAGTACCCCCCCCAAACCAGGCCTTGCTGCCTCCAGGCCCAGCCCGTGGCTTTTTACATCTCCAGTAGCCCAGGTATCCCATCCGATAACCTGAAGAGGCCTGGGGTCTTCCTGCGCTGTCTTCCTCTAGCAATTTCAGTGCAGACTGAAAACGGAGTGGGGTGGGGTGGGGTGGGGAAGAAGCTTGAGATTCTGGGCTGTCTTCTTTCTGGGGGGGGGGGCCCTGCACCGCGGGGCATGTGGGATCTTAGTTCCCCGACCAGGGGTTGAACCCGCGCCCCCTGCATTGGAAGCATGGAGTCTTAACTGCCGGACCGCCAGGGAGGTCTCTGGGCTGTCTTGAGAGGGAGCAGCCTGGGCTCTGCTCCTCACAGAACGTTGCAGTTGCCGCCACCAAGGCGTCTCAGCTTGGCTGCCTCTTTGCCCTGCTGTGCCCCCGCTGCAGGGGGTTTCTGGGAGCTGCGCCCAGCCTGGTGTGATGACGCCTCTGAGGATGAAGCAGAAGGAAGAGTCAGGATGTCCTGTCCTCGCCCTGTGTCCATCCCTGTGTCCATGGGGAGAGGCCATCATCCGCGAGCAGAGAGGGGGCAAATATAGACAAAGAGCTTAGTTGATTTTCCCCAGGGGGACTCGAAGGGCCATTTAACATCATCATCGTCATCATCATCAGGATTGCGATTACCATTGTTTTCAACAGTGGTGGTTCTGGAGACGTTGATACTAAAACTCCATTTTATTTTTTAATTAATTAATTAATTTAGCTACTGGCCATGCCACGTGGCTTCAGGGATCTTAGTTCCCCAACCAAGAATGAAACTTGTGCTCCCTGCAGGGGAAGCTCGGACTCCTGACCACTGGACTGCCAGGGAATTCCCTAAAACTCCATTTTAAAAATGAGAAAAGGGAAGCTTGAGGCAGTAACCCTCCCAAGGTCGCACAATTGCTGGGGCACAGTTGTGCCCCAATCCTCTAGTCCTGGCTGGTTACAGAAACTGCAGGAAGACACTTTAATTGCTCAGAGCCTCGTGTTCTTTAAAGAATCAGACCAAAGCTTGGGTACCCCAGACCTTCAGAAGGCTTACATCTAGTGAAGAAGCTGGAGAAGCTTGGGGTGAAAGTGATCAGTGATGCCCATTAGGGCAATTCCACGAATATTTTCCTGAGTCCTCTGATGAACCAGGCACTGTGAGGCTCTGGCAGGGGTGGTGGGGATGAAGCTACAAAGATGAAAAGGCATATTTTATGTTCTTGGGAACTTAAACATTAATAGGGAGAATAAAAATAAGGACAAACCCTAGCACATATCATCATCATTGATTTGTATCAGACATATTTTGGTTATAAATTATAGAAATCCAACTCAGATGGTCACATTTACTGAATCACATGACAGATAATCCCAGGGATTGTTTTGGCTTCAGGCAAGCCTGGACCTAGGTGCTCAGATGGTGTTGCCTCATCTTTTGGCCTCTCTTTTTTCCTCTGAACTGGTTGGTTTTATTTCTAGGCAGACTCTCTTCTTATAGTGGCCCCTGGCAGTTCCACGTTTACATCCTAGTATTAGCAACTCCAGGGGAAATAGAGTGCTTTTTCCTAAGAGTTGTAGCAAAAGTCCTGGAGAAGACTTCCATTGGTCTGTCTTGTATCCCTATATATATGCCTGAGCCAATCACGGTGTAAAGTCGTTGTGATACTGTGACTGGCCATGGAAAGGTATGAGTTCCCCCTTAATTGAGAGTGGAGGTTGAGCAGTTCTGCTCTCAAAAATTGGGGTGCTGTTACTGGAAGAAGGAGAGCAGATGCTGGGCAGGCAAAACCCATGCATAACACAACCTCAGAGATAGAAATGGCCTTGGTGTGCCTTATCCAATACCCTCACTTTATAGATGGGAAAACTGGGAGACCCTTCAAATCCCATCTCTGCCACTGGGCAGGCTCTGAGAAATCTCTTTACTTCCCTGTGCCTCAGTTTCCTCATCTATAAACTGGCTAGAATAATGACATCATAGGGTTAATTGGAGGGACTTCCCTGGCAGTCCAGTGGTTAAGACTCTGCGCTCCCACTGCAGGCACAGGTTTGATCCCTGGTTGGGGAACTAAGACCCCACATGCTGCGTGGCATTGCCTATATATATATATATGTATATATATATCTATATATATATAAAATATGTGTGTGTGTGTGTATGTATATATACGTATATGTATATATATGGGGTTAATTGGAAGGATTAACTCATATGACTGTTGTAACACATTTAGAACAGCATAACATTTGGTGCTCCTCTTTGCTCACATCCCCAGGATTCCCCCAGAGTCCTTCACTCTCTTCTCTGTGTCTCTGAAATACTGCATCCATCCCTTTGCTCAAATCCAGTATTGTCATCATTTGTTCTTACTCTCATGGAGCTCAGTTTCTTCCTCTGGAATGTGAGTTCTTCAGGAGCAGGGACCAGGTCTTGTGAATCGCTGTTCACTGCCCAGCACCTAGCAAAGGTCAATACATATGCGTAAAAAAATCAATCCATCAGTCAACCAACCAATCACCAAAGTTGGTTTTGCAGACCAGTGGTTCCATTTATCTAACGCTGCCTAAGAAACCACCACAATCGACTGAGAACAACATTTATTTTGTGCCCAAATGTACAACTTGCGCTGGGCATGGTGGGGACAGCTTGCCTGTGTTCCACTTGGTGGCAGCTGGGGCAGCTAGAAGGCCAAGGACTGGAGACATCTGAAAGGCTGCTCAGCGACATATCTGGTCCCTGGGCTGGGAGGATTCAGGCAGCCGCTACACAGTCGCTGCAACGGGATGGTGTCAGGGAGATGGACTTCTCCATGTCAGTGCAGGACATCTAAGTTGTACGACCCAAGAAAAAGAGTACCAGAAGGAAGCTGTATCACTTAAAAAGAAAATCAAAACAGTTTTAGAAGAGCTCTAGATTTACAGAAAAATTGCCGAGATGATATAGACAGTTTTCATATACCCAACACCCAGTTTCTCCTATTCTCTTAGGTTAGTGTTGTACGTGTATCACAATTAATGAACCGATATTGATACCTTTATATAATTAAAGCTCATACTTTATTCAGATTTCCTTAGTTTTTACTGAATATCCTTTTTCTGTCCTAGGATTCCATCTAGGATACATTACATTTAGTGTTCTTAGTGCCCTGGGGCTGTGACAGTTTCTCATACTTTCCTTGTTTTTGATGACGATGACAATTTTGAGTCCCTCAACTGGGATCTGTCTGATGTTTTCGTCATGATTAGGCTGGGGTTATGGGTTTGGGGGGAGAAAACCACACTGGCGAAATGCCCTTCTTATCACATTATACCAAGGGTATATACCGTCAGCATGACTGATCACTGTTGATGTTAATTTTGATCATGTGGTGGGGTGGTGATTATTAGTTTTCTCCACTGTAAAATTACTCTTTCCCCCCTTTTTCATACTGTATTTTTGGGAAGGAAGTCACTAAATATGCACAGCCCACACTTAAGGAGTGGGGAGTTGGGCTCCACCTTCTTGAGGGCAGAGTATCTAACATACATTATTTGAAATTCTTCTGCATGGGAGATCTGTCTAGTTTCCCCTATTTGTTTATGTAGGCAATCATTTATTTATATCACTATTGACTCATTTATTTTGTGCTAGGGTACGTTCTTTTTTCGTTGCTTGACTTGTTCTAGCTTTGGCCATTGGGAGCTCTTTCAGGTTGACTATTGTGTCCCTTTCATTCCCCTCCTCGTGCGTGTGTGAGCGTGTGTGCACGCGCGCACTTCCTTACCTTTAGGCACTACAAGATGCTCCAGACTTATCGTGTTTATTTCCTGCCTTTGTCTAGAATCAGCCATTTCTCCAAGGAGCCCTGGTTCCTTTTATTGGAGAATGGTACTAGAAACCAAGATCTGGGTGTTAGGTGGGCTCATTGCTACTGGGGTGTATCGCCTTTTTAAACATAGCCTCCGAAGTCATGGATTTCTCTTCTGTCATAATCACAGCCTTGCTCAGAATCAAGGGGAGAGAGCACAGATTTCCCGCTTGTTGGTTGAAGGTCTGTTACCGTCACATCGTAAGAGCTTATGAGACGGGATATACTGGTGCCATCGTTTTTGGAAAACACCATCTGTCACGACAGTGATTCTGCTACCCGCCCAAGGATTCTTATTTGATTTAAAACATCTTTCACCCCTGTTTGGTTCCTATTTTGCTTCAAAGAAACTCTTTCCATGGTGTGGTTTTTCTTGACAATGGTTTTAGTTGATAGAGGGACATACATTCAATAACATTGAGCCACACTGTGAGACAATCATTGCCTTCTCATTACTCTCCTAGTCCTTTTGTTGGGGTCAAGGAGAAAGTCTCAGTTTGGTGCTACAAATGGAGCACTTGTAACACTTGCTCATTTCTTCTCTTTTTTAACGTTCTGGCTCAGAGCGTTCTTACAACACAGCCTTCTGGGTAGAATTTAAGCGTATTTATTTATTTTACTCTGGCAGTCACTCTTTGCAGCAGAGACAGTCACTGCTTACCAGTTTGCATGCGCCCCCCTCCTCCCCCGCCCCCCTATGTCTCAGTCCCCTGCACTCTGGCAGGGCCTTGTGACTCTCTGTGGCTAATGGGCTGTGTGTGGAAGATTTAAAAGCCTGTGAGCGACCCTCCTGTTCTCTCATCGCCTGTTCTAAGATGGCATTGCTGCTTCTGCCTGACACTCATTGAGTGAGTAAAGCGGGCCTCCTGCCAACCCACTGTGGAGATGCAACACGTGTCGTGTGAAACTTTGCTCTTGGGATCAACTGTTATTGCTGCATCGCCTAACCTTTCCAGACTAATAAACGTTAAATAGAGTGAGTGATACCGGATTTTCATTTACATAATGATGCAAAATTCACCAAAATAAAAAGTGAATTTGTTCGAAGAAAAATAAGTGAATCATTTGCTAGATGATACCCAGATATGGTAAAAATCCTCAGGGCAAGGACTCAAATGAGTAGCATTTGGGGAAATACTGCCATTGTTTTCTCAGCTTGCTCTCTGCACGGGACCTCTGACCTTTATTGGGATTGGCCAGAAAAAATAAATCTCTGTTAATTCCCATTTGTTCCCTGTATGTCCTAGGGCTTAAACAGCAATCACTAGAATCTCTTCATTAAAACTGATTAGTCAGAGATTACATGAAAAGATCTGAATTTTCAATTTCGTTTTAGAGCCAAATACCTTGACGATTGTGTTCCCCAGACACTAATCAAGGGTATAAACCTGGTGAGAGGGAGCTTTTCAAGTCTTTCTGTTCATGGGGTGCTCTTTAAAGGCAGAAACAAATGCAAACTGACTCAGAATGAGAGACCACCCAAACACTGCTGCGGAGAGGGGAAGGATGGAGCCCTTTCCAACTCAGTGCCACCAGCAGCCAGCCATGTGCTGATTAGAGAGTAATTGGGTCTTGGCACAGTGATTTGCATGTTGGAAACTGCTAAAATATTCAAGTACTTGACTGTGTCTCTTCCAATTAGATGTAATAAATGCAGATTTGGGTGGCCATATGTTTTATTTTGATGTAATGATTTTAACCGTTATGGAGTGTATGTGCGTGCGTGCGTGCGTGTGTGTGTGTGTGTGTGTGTGTGTGTGTGTGTGTTTCTCTAGGGCTGCCTGATTTGAGATAAGCTGGTATTTTAAGACGCAATGTGATTCACTTATTAGAGACTCCTTGGGATTGTAAGAACAGGTAGTGTTAGCCTGTTCAAACTAGAAAGTTTGAATCCTTCTGCTTTTATTTATTCCCTCCGTCCCTTCCTTCCTTCCTTCCTTTCTCCCTTCCTCCCTTTGATTAGTCTCTCTAAGCCTCAGTTTCCTCATCTGTAAAATAGGGATAATAACAATACCTATGAGAATTTTTATGAGGAATAAAAAATATCTTTCCTGCAGATGAGGCATATAGTACAGTGTTTGGCACATACAAAGTGTTCAATAAATGATAGCCATTATTTATTTTTTTAAATAAATTTATTTATTTATTTTTGGCTGCTTTGGGTCTTCATTGCTGCATGTGGGCTTTCTCTAGTTGCGGTGAGCTGGGGCTACTCTTCGTTGCGGCGCGCAGGCTTCTCATTGCGGTGGCTTCTCTTGTTGCGGAGCACGGCCTCTAGGCGCATGGGCTCCAGTAGTTGTGGCACGCAGGCTCAGTAGTTGTGGCGCACGGGCTTAGTTGCTCCGTGACATGTGGGATCTTCCTGGACCAGGGCTCAAACCCGTGTCCCCTGCATTGGCAGGCGGATTCTTAACCACTGCGCCACCAGGGAAGCCCCCATTATTATTGTTATTATCAGCTGTGTGTCTCTTAGCAGGTTACTTAACCTTTCCGAACCTCAGTTTCTCCATTCATTACTCCAGATTGCTGTGATGTCTGAAGGAGATAATTAGATATTATTTTTATTATGTGCTCAGTGAATGAAGGAAGGAAGGAAGGAATTTTGGGACTCATGTATTAGTCAGAGTAGGATCCCAACAGTAACAAACTACCCCAACATTTTGGCCAGACACAGTAAGTTTATTTCTCCCTCTCACTGCATCCCAGTGTAGAGGTACAAGGAGGCTCTGCGCCATACAGTCATTTGGGGACCCACAGTCCCTCCAGCCGAGGCTCTACCCTCTGCAGGGGCCTCAAAGTCCTCTTCCTTCCATCCATGGATGGGAAAGATGGTGGCAGATCTCATGTGGGAGATTTTTATGGGCCAGGCCTGACAATGGTCACTTCTGTTCTGCTTCCAGTGGCCTCTCAGTACAAAGCTGGCCACAAGGAAGGGTGGGAGATGGTCTAGCTATGTGCCCAGGACAGCAAAGAGGGTGACACCTCACCCCGGATTAAGGTTCCTAGAAACCACAAAGTGAGGACCGCCAACTGCGTCTGAGACTCACAATGTAATAACAAATGATCTGACTTGATGTCACAACAAGTTGAACAGGCAGGGGAAGGCTGGAAGGAGGGGAAAGGAGAGAATCACATTCAGAACAACAATGGAGACCTGAGTCTCTGCTATGGCTCTGAGTCCCACGTGTTGGAGCTGTAAACTGTGTCCATACCCCCTCATCCCTCCTTCCGTCCTTGGTCATTTCCTCCTTGGGAATCCATTAGGAAGCTCCGTCATTGTTTTTCTGATTTCATTCAAAATGCCACCAAGACACATGCTCTGCAGTCTGCCACTTCAGTCCTAAGTGGGGTGTTTTTGCTAGATGGATTGATTTTTTAAATGACAGCATCTGTTTGCTTGTACACATTTATTTATAATTCTTCCCTTGGCAATTAGAGCGGGGGAACCGGTGAGCGGTAACCAGCTGTTTGAATTAGCGGGAAGGCAGGCAGTGATTTGATCTGTGAAGGAGTACCAAAGCCCTGGACAGAAGCAATAAAAACGAACAGATGCCTCAAAACACACCACCCCGGGGAGGGACTTGTAAATCACGTCACTGCTGGCCCCAGAGATGGCAGCTGAGCTGGAAAAGCCCATGAGAGTAGGGGGCTCTGTCTGGCCTTCCCTGGGACTCAAGGGGGTTGATGGGTATATGGGGGAGGGTAGCAGAGTAGCTGAGGGGAGTGGACCTCAGCAAGTTGGACCCTCTGCTGAGTTCCCATTTCACTCAGGGGAAAACCCAAAGTCCTTACCATGGTCCACATAGCCCTGCTGATGTGGCCCTACTCTCTCTCACTCCTACCTGCCTCACTTGGTCTGTTCAGCCACTCTGGCTCCTTGCTGCTTCTAGAACATTCCAGGGTCTCCCTGTCCTCAGGGCCTCTGAGGCTCCAGCTTCCCCTGCCTGGAGCTCTCCAACTCCATCTCCAGTCTCCAGGGCTCTCTGCTTTCGCATCTGTGCTCCAATGTCCCTTCTCAGAACCTACTAGTTAACACTGCAGCTCTAGCCTTCCTCTCCTCTCTCCGCTGGTTTGACTTTCTCCCCAGCACTCACAGCTTTTCTAACGTGACATGCATTTTAAATAAACGTTTATTTTCTGTCTGCTCTGTAGAAGCTTCACAGTGGCAGGGACCTTGCCTGTCTTGTTTCCTGCTGAACTGTGCTTGGCACATAGTAGGTGCTCAGGAAATATTTTCGACTCGATGAAAGGATTTACTTTGGAGGGACACATTGCCCTTTTCACTCTCCTCCTCTGCAATTTCAGGGGGAGGTGTCACAGAAAGCCCAGGTCACCTAGGGTGGCGCCCTGGGGACACCAACCCTGTATTCTCCAGCTCTGTAGCTCCCCAGGGCCTAGCCCAGAGCTTGGCACACAGTAGGTGTTTCATAAATTGTTGTTCTATAAATAGTTATTGAGAGATGACTGAATGGCCCAGGTTGACACTCATCAATGCTCGGGCAAAAACCAAGGCATCATCCAGAGTCTTTCTTCTATTTTATTGTTGTTGCTGTTGTTATTTTTTATTATTATTATTTGATTCCTTTGCCCAACACCAGAGAGTCTGACCAGCAGCACCTCTGAAATATACCTTTCCTGCAAGCACCAGTCTCCTGATCCTCCCTGAGTGCCGCGGCCTGGGCCACCGTCACCTCCCACCCAGGGGACCCATCCCCGCTGCTACTCTTGCGCCCCCTACTGTTTGTTCTCCAAACAGCAGCCAGAGTGAGCTCATAAAACTGTCAATCAGATCTCACCCTTCGCATGCTCGCCACCCTCCCAAAGGGGCTAATACCGAAATCCAAGCTGCGGCCACCGTGGTCCTGCACACGTGTCCGGTTCTTCTGCCCTCCCTCACGGCGAGGCCACACTTGCCCCCTGGCTTCTTTTGAATATCCCTCAGAGCCTTTGTACTTGCTGTTCCCTCTTCCTGGAATGCCTTCTCTCTGGTTGGTTCCATGCTGCCGGCTCCTTTATCCTTCAGGTTTCAGCTCAGATGTCACCTCCTCGGAGAGGCCTTCTGGGACTACCCCATCTCAACCAGTCACCCATCCCCTCCCCCTGCCTCACGGGGAGGAATGGCCTGAATCCCTTGAGGTTCCAGGGACTTCGGTCCTCTCTGCTCCGTCCCCTCCCCCCACCTCCTCCCATCTGCTTTTGTACACGAAGCGGCATCTTATTTGGATCTATTACTTTATCTTTTTTGTTGTTCCACCTGCCTCCAGTTTCCCCTTTCCCTTCTCATCAGATCAGGCAGCTGTTGCCTCAGGGGAGGGATACAGGAGAAGGGGAGGAAGAAATAGCCCATAAGAAATAGCCCATAAGCCTTTCTTGGCTTTTCTTCTCTTTCAGGAGAATTTAGAGTGCTCTCGGAGGAACCAAGAGGCTGCTGGGGATTTGAGGCACCTCGGAACCGTCTTGGAACAACGGTGGGGAGAACGGACCCCCTCCCCAGGCTGCAGAGAGACTTCCCTTGGCTGACGCAGGGGAGGGGTGAGAGGTGAAGGGCTGGGGCCTGAGTACCTCCCCGGCCAGGTCCCGGAGAGGAGGCTTCCTCTAAGGCCTCCCCTTGGGTTGAATCCTACCCACAACTATGCTTCGTTTGGCCCATGAATTGTCTTAATTTTTTTTTTTTTTAGTTATTTGTCCATAAGAGATTGGATATTTCAAAATTCTCTTGAAAATTCAGGTTCAGATTTGCAGTTTCTCGTGAAAAAGAGATCCAGTCGCCCTGGGCCTGTGCTCCTGTGAGGCTGCCCCTCCCCATGGGTGAGCCTGACACCAACTTGCTACTTCCCGAAGCCCCTACCTCTTGCCGCTGTGTCACAGCCAGTCTACCTGGCTTCTTTCAATGACTAGTCTGGTCCCTGGGGGCATCTGAGTTCTCAGGTTCCGGATGATGGTGCCAGAGACAGCTTGAGCGAAGTTTCTGGGGCATGTTCTGGAAGCTACAGAGAGTTCCTGCTTCTGAAGGGGTCGTGTGGTCAGGAAGGATGGAAACCCACATAGACAGTGACTGACCAACACTGACTGTAACATCTTGGCACTGCGGAACCCCAGAGCCGAGGCCCAGTCCCAGAAGGGAGGGGGAAAGTCAAGCGGACTGAAGTTTACTCTAATGCTGGCACGGCAAAACGAGGGCAAGCGTCAGAGATTCAATGGGTTACAGAAGAATTTAACAAACGAATATATTTCTCGAGGAACCGTATTTGTGGATGAGATGCAGGGCTGCTGTCACCCTCCTTCAGGCTCCAGATTATTCCCTCTTCTATGACATTGACTTTCAGTCAGAATGGACCAATTCTTATCTCCTCTTTACTTAAGGAGGGAAGGGCTCCAGGGTCTCTTATTGGGAGAAAGCCTTTAGGGCTGGGCTGGAGTTGACCTTGCGACCCTTTTAGGGAGTTATCACGCCCGCTGGGCAGGCAGGTCTAGAAGAGTAGGAAAGGCCTGACTCATTTCATGCATCTTGGTTGAGCCGCGTGCAAAAGCCGCTCTTCGTCAGCTGCTCCTGGCCCTGGGCTTTTCTCTCCCTCATCTGCTCTGCTGAGACTGGCAGGTGACAAAACTTACAAAGAGTCCCGACCTGCACTTCCATGTAGAACAGCAAAGCATCATAACTTCTGGGTTATGACCAAGGGGAGCAACTTTTTCCGCCAGCTAAGGTGACACGCGGCAGTTGGCATTTGAACAAGCTGCTTCTCAGGACCAGTAAGAGAGAGTAAGCGCCACCTCGGAGCTATCAACTCTCAGAGAGAGAGGAATCGCTGCAAGCTTGTGACTTCCGTTATTCAACTGGTATTTCCCTCGAGGTGAAGGGAGAGGTAGGTTATTTATTTAACAGGGCACTTGTTAAGTGCTAGGCACAGCACCCTTTACTTACTGCTTCAACAGTGCTTTGCAAATGTCAACTCAATTAAATCCCCACCACAACCCTATGAGGTTGGAGCTATTGTTATCCTCGTTGCACAGTGGGGAAACTGAGGCACAAACCTCTAAATAAATTGCTCAAGGTCCCACAGCTGGTGAGTGACAGAGCTGGGATGCGGTGGCCTGGCTTTAACGTCTGTGCTTCTAACCACTGTCCTGTGCTTAGGGTGACCAGCTGTCTTGGTTTTCCTGGGACCGAGGAGGTCTGTCCCAGGATGGATGTGGGACTTTGAGTGCTAAACTTAGGACAGTCCTGGGCAAAATGGGACAGTTGGTCATCCTAGCTAGGCTGCTTCTCGAAGATGGAAGGTGGTTGATGGTGAAGATGGAAGCCCCCTTCTCACCAACCTCTATTTATAGGTTTTCCCCAGTCTTGTAAATAAACTATGCCAGGCGCTGTGTTGGGGGGTAGAAAGGGCAAACATGGCCCTGTATTCCTGGAGCTGACTCTCCTCTGGGAGAATTGTGACAATGAGACAAATAATATATTGGCTACTTTCAGATTGTAATGGTGCTTTGAAGGGAATGGAGTGAGAGACAGACATCTTTAGAGAGAAGAGTCAGGGAGAGCATCCCTGAGCAGGTGGCCTTGGAAGTACAGGTGTCCCCCATTTTTTGAAAGTTTGCTTTATGCCAGTTTGCTCTTATGAAACACCTATATTAGGACCTCTATTTGCTAACCGACAAAAATCCAAGGAGGGCTTTCTCTTTTATGAAAAAAAGGTGAAAAGTGAAACTAGCGTTCAGTGTTTGCTTTGCAGCGAGCCATTCATGACACAGTCATGCAGCCCTGTCAAGCTCCTTCCTGGGAACCACACTCAGCATCTCGGCATCAAGCCACCGTAGCTCTGAACTGGGCCTGTGAGCATCTGTGCTTTACCTTGTTTTATTGTGTGCATCCGTGAGCAAGATGTGTCCTAAGGTAATTGCTTCTTTGCTTTATGCCATTTCGGCTTACAAAAGGTTTCATAGGAATGCTCTGCTTTCAGATAGCAGGGGAATCCTGTAACAAGATGTGGCTATCCAGGGGAAGAATGATCCTGGCAAAGGGGATAGCAAGTGCAAAGGCCCTGAGGTAGGAACAGGCTTGGCTTGCTGAAGGAGTGGCAAAAGCTTGGGGAACAGCAGGCAGTGGGCAAGAGATGAGCGTGAGACATGGCTGTTGGTGATGAGGAATCTGGATAATATATTAACAACAGGCAGCCACTGGGGGATGTTAAGCAGAGAAGGAGCTGGATTTGAGTTGCGTTTTGCAGTAGTGGCTCTGGCTGCTGTATGGAGAAAGGACAGAGAGGGATTCAAGGGGAAGCAGGGAAGCGCATTAGGAGGACATTTGTCTTCCCAGTCCAGGCAGAGGTGAAGATGGCGTGGACTAAGGTGGAAGCAACGAAGTCGGAGTGAAATGGGTGGATTCGGGAACTATGTTAGACATGGAGAGGTGATATTTGCCATGGTTAAGAAGCGGAGTTGGAGGGTAAAGACAGGCCCCCACCCCTACTGTTGGCAGGACCGGGGCAAGAGCACAAATGCGGACCCCCATACATGTCTAATATTTAGAAGTCAAGCTAACACCATTATTAAGTGAAATATATCCTGCTCTCCAGTCCTGGGAAACACCTTCTCTGTAGGCACCTGGAAGCCAAGTTTACATTAGGACTTCTGCGACTTCTTGGGGTTCTGTGCCAGAATGTGGTGGCCATGGGAGACTGGGGCAGTGACCTCCAAGGTGTGGGCTCCTTTTTTGCTGGGTTATAGAAAGGGAAACATCAGGGATGATGCCTGGGGTTTTGGCTTGAGCAAATTTTATTCCAAATTCATCCTCCGTTGTGGCAGATTTTTACTTATACTCCCCTCCCCCAAGGCTGAGTTTCTTACTTTTTTTTCTTCTCCTTCAAGACTGCTTTTGGAAGTTTCATGCAGACAGGCCTTTTCTACTGACTGTGATCTCAGCCAGTTTCTAGCCCTCTTTGAGCCTCAGTATACTCAGCTGTATATTGGGACCACTGATACCTTCTTGCTACCTACCTGCCACTTAGTGAGTGAGAGGATGCATGTAAAGTGTGTGTGGCAGAGACAGCTGTACATCCACAAAAATCCCTTTCTTTTTTCCTCTGGGCACGTAGCCTGTATTTCCTAGTCCCACTTGCTGTTAAATGTGGCCATGTGACTGTGTTCTGGCCAGTGGAATGTGGGCATAAGCGATGTCCTTACTTCCAAGCCAGGACTATTATAACCTCCCCCCTCAAGGTCCTTCTTACTCTTCGCCTGTCTGCTGGCTGGGTATGAAGCTCCAGCGGAAGGCTCTGATACCTTAGAACAGGGGTTGGCAAATGATGCCCCATGAGTTAGATCTCACGTGCTGCCTGTTTTTGTAAATAAAGTTTTATTGGAACACGGCCATGTCCATCCATTTATGTATCGTCTATTGCCGTGCATATGTGCTCTAATGGCAGAGTTAAGTAATCGTGATAGAGACTCTATGACTCACAAAGCCAAAAGTATTTACTGTCTAGCCCTTTATAGAAAAGTTTGCTGACCCTTGCCCTAGAAGATGGCAGAGCCATAAGATAGGAGGAGCTAGGATCCCTGAGTAACCACATAGAAGGCCTCGTGCCTGCCAGAAGTTGCCATGTTGGACTGATTCTCAATGAGCAAGAAACAACTGTTTATTGTGTAGACCTCTAATATTTTGTGGATTGTTTGTTAAAACATCTGGAATTACTTATCCTAACTAGTGCAATGCTTGGTACACAGAAAACAAACAACAAATGATATCTTCCTCCCATTCTCCATCGTTTTACAACTCTCTGTATACTATTGTATTTGGAATAGCTCAGAAAAATGAGTTGGGCTTCCTTTAGGCCTTCTTTCACCTCTGAGCCTTTGCACAAGCTGGTCCTAACCCTTCTGCCAAGAACATTCTTTCCCCATTTCTTCACCTCACTGTCTCCTACGAACCTTTCAGGTCCTGAGGTAGCACCACTGCTTCCAGGCACCATCCCTTCCTCCTGTGCCCCCCAGGACTCGGTTGGGTGCCTCTGTTATATGCTCCTAAAAAACCTTAGAGAAACAGGATAGCAGAATGGTTATGAGCTGAGATCAGGTTCGGCCGCTGGGCTTCAGGTCCTGGCCTGCCACTTAAAGCCATAAGACTCTGGGCAAGTGGCTTAACCTGTCTGTATCTCAATTTCCTTATCTGTGAAACGGAAATAATATGATCTATCTCATCGTGTTGTTGTGGGAATTAAATGAAGTAAAGTGCTTAGAAAAACATTTGCTACCTTGCCGGGGCAGAGTGCGTGTTAGATGATGGTATTACCACCATTCTTATTGCTGCCTCTACCGGAGCAAGGATCCCACACTCCTCCTGTGATGACGCTTTTCCACAGGACTCTGAGATAACTTGATGGTTAGCAGGCTCTCAAAACGTTGTGATTGGATGAATGAGGGAAATGGTGGCTGGTGCCCAATCCTCTGGGGCTTGGAGTGTAGGTTTTTCAGGCAAAGCTGCCCTGGGCAGTGCCTGGGAGAGGGTGAGGGACTAAGTGAAGCCGTGTGTCCTGAGCAAGGGCAGTGTGTGGTCAGGGGAGATGGGCTATAAGCCATGGAACACAGCTGTTAAGGCTCTTTGTTGTAAGACCACAGAAGCCACTGCAGCAATCTTAAGTTGAAGAGGAATAACAAATGATTTAATAGAGCACAGAATTTCCAGAGGGCTACCGCCAGACTTGAAGGCTATGCAGACAGGAGGAACACTTAAATTACACCACCAGGCTGCTCTGATGTGGACCCTCTTCCTGCCATCCCCAGCCAGAAGCCACCCGGTCATACAGGGGTCCCACTCTAACTTCTGCATGGCTGCTCTGAAAGCAGGATGCCTCTCCTGTGTGTTTCCACGGACAGATGGCACTGGAGAGCGCACAGAGTCTGTGAGAGAGCTTCTTTTTTTTTTTGCAGTACGGGCCTCTCGCTGTTGTGGCCTCTCCTGTTGCGGAGCACAGGCTCTGGACGCGCAGGCCCAGCGGCCATGGCTCACGGGCCCAGCCGCTCCGCGGCATGTGGGATGTTCCCGGACCGGGGCACGAACCCGTATCCCCTCCATCAGCAGGCGGACTCTCAACCACTGCGCCACCAGGGAAGCCCCTGTGAGAGAGCTTCTTGATGCCAATCTCCCTGCCCCAAAGAATTCTGGGGACCTGACCCTTTATTGAAGCCCCTTCTATTTATCTAACAACAATGGTGGATAATAATACTGACAACTGACATTATTGAATTCCCACGGGACACCAAACAATGAGTCATGTGTTTACAGCATTGTCTCCCATCATCTTCACAACAATCCTGGGAGATAGGTGCTGTTATGAGCTTCATTTTACATATGAAGTCCCCGAGGCTCAGAGAGGTTAAGTAACGGATCCAAGGTCACACAGCACAATGGAGAATTCAAATCCAAGTGAACTCCGGAGCCCAGATTCTTGCCTGCCACATCATCTTGCTGTCTTTACTCTCCCGGAAACCTACTTGGTGATTTAGACAATGGAGGGAGGGCATCTATGCATTTATGAAACCTGGTCTGGGCCAATCTTCCCCCTAGGAAGGGATTTCCGCAGGGCCTGTGTTGAGATTGTACATTCCCGCTGAAGTGGTGGTGGTGGGAGGGGTCCCTAGCCTGGGGGACAATGAGCCTTTTGACCTCCAGCGACCAAAGGGAATGGAGCTAAGCTCCTGTCAGCAAGGCTGATGACATCAATGCCCCAGGATACTTTTTCCCTTTTCTCCCTTCTCCATCCTCCTTTATCTTCCTTCACTTATCGTTGTCACAACCTCCATCACCACCACCATCCTGTTATAACCATCCCTCTTCACGATGCTCCACCGCTCTCACCACCGGCGGCCCACTGTCCTGGTTACATTATGACCATAGCAGTGACCATCACGCATGGCATTATCACCATCTCCAACCATCTATCAACCGCTCCAACCATCACCAAACTATCAGTGCTACCATGTCTGCCATCAATATGACACCTTCATCACCATTGCTATCACCATTATTAATCCCACCAACACTGCCCCATCACCATCCTTATACTGTGAGCCTATTTGCCATTATCATTCACCACAGTCCACCACTGTCACCACCACTTGACTCTACTTGTCACCAAATCACTGCCACCGCCACCACTGCTTTCATTGTCACCATCACGCATATTTTCATCACCACCAACACAATGCAGTACAAGTTACAGATACTTTATGAATCTCTCCTGTATTTTAAGCTTGTGTTAAATGCCAAGGGGTAAACATGACTAAGAAGGGGAGTGTGACTCATGTCCACCATCGTTATCATCATTAATTTTGAGTGGAACCTCATTAATGCCATATTAACCTCTATCCCTGGCTAAACAGTTGCTTTGAACAGAACAGCATCTTGTAAAATTTGTGCGCTCACCCGATACCAGAACATGTCCCAGAACCCAGCTCCCGCTCCCCCAGCCCAGTCCAGCCCATGGATTTCTTGTTGGCTTTGCCTGGGGCCCATCAGATAGGACACTTCCCCTGCCGCCATCCTTTTCCAGGCCTCTTCGTGCCTGTCTGACTAATTTAATACTGGACTTTAATACTTCTCAGCCTCAATATGGTGATATAATTGTTACCACATGTTATGTGGGTTTTATAAGCTTGAATTAAATGTCACTTGGTTGAAAGCAGAAGATGGGAGAAATCTGTTTCCATCACCAAGTTCGTGTGAGGCTGCTGGAAGGCTGTTGTCTTTTGGAGACTGTGTGGGGATTCTGGGGAAAATGATCTTTCCTCTGAACAGGCCACGGAGAAGGAAGAGGCGCCTGCAGGCCTTATTTTGGCCCTAAATGACCAGTCAGAAAGAGGTAGATTTCGATCCATTTCAAGAGTCTGGGGTTGATGGGTTGGATATGCTTCACGGACTCTTCTTGACCCTCTGCGCCCTCACCCACCCCATCACTCCACCCGCATTGTACTCTGATACTACTTCCCAGCTGTGTGATTGTGGGCAACTAACTTGACTTTTTTTTTTTTTTTTTTTTTTTTTTTTTTTTTTTAGTGGTACGTGGGCCTCTCCCGTTGCGGAGCACAGGCTCCGGACGCGCAGGCTCAGCAGCCATGGCTCACGGGCCCAGCCGCTCCGCGGCATGTGGGATCTTCCCGGACCGGGGCACGAACCCGTGTCCCCTGCATCGGCAGGCAGACTCTCAACCACTGCGCCACCAGGGAAGCCCCCTAACTTGACTTTTTTTGTGCTTCAGTTTCCCCAACTGTAAAATTGGGATAATAATACACCTACTTGTAGTGAAGGTTTTATGAGATCACCCGCCTAAATCCAACACAAAGAATTGATCCACAGTCACGGTCATGGTAATAGTAATTGTACTGGCACCGACACTCATGCTACTAATTATAACAATAACTAGTGGGTTTAGGGGCTGATGACTCAATAGCCCTGTGGCCATTCTAAACAGCTTGAGTGAGTTAAAAATGGTCATTTCCACTGTGTCTGTGGTTCTCACAGGCAGGCAGCTGATTTTCTTGAAGGGGGCTTGGAAGAGGCAGTGCAGAGATTTGGGTTTGATTCCTGGTTCTGCTACTTACTAGCTGTGTGACCTTGGGCAAGTCCCTTAACCTCTCTGTGCCTCAGAAGTTGTAAAATGGGGATGATCAAATGACAGCCTCATAGAGCTGTGGTGTTGATGAAATACCCAAGTGCTTGGCACGAGGTCAGTGTGTGATTAGTGTTTTTTGTTGTTATCATTGTGAATCAGTCAACCAAACAAATGTGTCCCTGTTTCCAGTGGTTTCTAAGTGGATTCAGGCATGTTGAAATGTGTCAGGAATGCTGGTGGGGGTGGATCCCCCATCTGTGTTTACATGAGGGCTGAGACATCTGGAGAGCAAACCCTCGGAAGCAGCAAGAAGCGGGGCCTGCACCCACGGCATCCAATTTAAGGAGACCCTCACTCCCAGGCGCTGGTCCCACACTTCCACGAGCCTGAGAGTAAGCGCCTCCTTAAATTTTGCATCCTGAGCCCTATACTTGTCTCACCCCTCCTGATCCTGGTAAGAAGCTAGACTGGTCCAGCTGCTGCAGTGGTCAGAGCAAGGCCAGGATGCTGAGCCCAGACTTTCATCATAAGATCTTATAACAGCCACTAGCAGGAGCAAAAAAAAAAAAAAAACAGAGAGAGAGAGACAGACATTGCTACAGTGAGGCAGTGAATATTTGTCTTGCTCTGTGATTTCTTTTGAACATCTTTGGGAAATTGTCTTTCTTCGTAGCCCTGCCTCCTCAAGATAGAAGTCAAGGGATGCCATCTGGCAGCCCCCCTTGCAACCTGGGTGTGGACCAGGGATGGTCTCAGGATAGCAGGAGGAAGGTCCTGGCAGGGGCGCCATGGGTCCAACTCCAGCAGCATGAGGGGTCACTGTAGGGTCTTTGCTAAAATACCTTTGCAGTGTCATCTGAGGACCCTCCCTGGCTTGGTGGGCTTAATTCTCTAGCTTCTCTGGAGACTCAGTGAATGTTGCTGATAAATGCCTTTATTTCCTCAACCAACTAGAGTGGAGCCTGTTGCAGGCACCCCAAAGCCCTGACCAGCGTTGACATACGGAGTCTTCAAGGAAGCGATGGGCTGGAAAGGCCTGGAGCTGGGAAGAGGACAGACACCCACGTGCTTTTTTCTCGTGCCTCTCATCTCTGTTTCTCTCTGGCCCCGAGCACAGATGAGGTTTCTCAGATTTTTGGTTCATTTTTGTAAGTTCCAGACCTCACAGAAAATAGACCCAATGTCTCTTGGCCTCAGCATTGAATTTTTTGGGAGAAATTCATCTGAACGGCCCAGCTTGGGTCAGCTGCCCTGTCCCGTTGCTGTGTCCAGGGAGTGGGGTTACATGAAACAAACGCTCTTGCTGGATCCGCTCCCTTTGGCGGGAAGTCTCCTCGGGAAGGAGACTTTGGGGGGAGCTGTGCACGTATCCCCAAGGATCTAACTGTAGTCAAGAAGTTTCTATGGCTGGAGCGAAAGAGGCCACTGAGACTTTTGGGGGGCTCCGCCCTGTGGGGTTGGAGATGGCTGTAACTCAAAACAGAAAGCTCTTTCATTCTGGAATACACTGGGGCCCAAGGGGCTCAGACAGGAGGCTGCTGTAACAGTGAATTAACAAAAATATCCATTTGCCTCCCCTGCTTCCCCCTCCCCGACACAGGGCACAGAGCGGTGACATCTGGAGGGCTGGGGATGGTGGGGACATTGGTGCCTGGCAAGGCAGCAGCTAGGCTGGGCTCAGATCTATTTGTGAGTATATGTGAGTACCTTGGGTAATCCCATAAATACTGCTGATGGAGAAACAGGGCTCTGGAGGCCAAAATTCTTGTCAAAGCAGGTAAATCCCCGTCACTGCCGTTAATCAGGCAGGTGGGCCTGGGGACCCCCAGGTTAGATGGTCATTAGCTCAGCACCCTCCCAGGCACCAGCACCCCTTCCCACCCCATGCAGCCATTTCTCTTTATATGCAGAAATATATGCAGAATTCAAAGTGAGAGGAACGGAGGACCTTGGGTTGGTTTTACAGAAACAAAGTGAGATGTAGTGTTTCACAGAATCTAGACTTTCTGAGGGAGAAAATACAACACTGTTATGAAGAAGAGGCTTAACTTGTGGGAGCTCATAACACGCCCATATGGAGACGGCCCGTCCGTATGGGCCATACAGGTGTGACGAGAAGCACCCACCCCTTTCCCTTCCCACCTGGGGTCCTACCTGCTGGAATGGGAGAGTGTGGAGATGTCTCCTCACAGCAGCTGCCCCAGCCTTGTCTTCCGTCCTGTTCTTTGCCCACCAGACCCCCTCTTCTGTCTCTGGGTCTCCAAGTCAACAATTGCCTTCTCCTGCCTCTGAATGTTGAACTTTGCTGAGCCTTTTCCCTGCCTTTGTTCAACTGGAACATTCCTATCATTCTTCCAGACCTCTCCTCAAGCTTCCTCTCTGCACGAGACACTCTGGGTTGCCTTCCCAATATCCATTCCCCCTTCTGATAACAGAACCCATATATATATATCAACAGGATGCTCCCGGCCGAAACGCCTTCCCGACCTCCCTTGCAGGGGGCCAGTCCTGTGACGTAGGCATCGCTCCCCTCTCCAGTGTTGTCCACAGAAGCATGATCACAGTCTCAGTGATGTCCCCTGCAGATCCGTAGTTGAGATGTGGTGGTGTTTGGCCAGGATCTGGGATACTTCAACACCCTGCCTCTCAACCAGCAGATGGAATGATGATTTTGGAATCGGACAAACTGCTTTCAAATGTGGCTTCTGCATAACATAATCATTGGGTGACCTCTGACTGAGCCTCAGTTTCCTCCTTTGCACTGGGAACAACGCTGGCGTCTCAGGCTGTTGGGAGGGCTGGTCCAGGGTATAAACTCCACAAAGATGATACGCCCACATGACAGGACGGGCACACAGTAGGTGCTTAACATATTGGGGTTGAGTGGATGAGAGGGCAGGTCTCAGCAGAATGATTGGTCAGGAAATCTTATCAAAAAAACTGAATGGACACCCAGGCCACCTCTGGGCTACAGGTTCCTGTGGGGGACACGGGGAGGGCAGGGGAGGGGAAGAAAGGGTTAAGTGTTGGGGTCCCTCCCCCAACATTAGAGCAGATCGGCTCTGATCAGATTTATGCAAGGGATTCATTCCTGAAGCCATGCATTATTCAAGACTAAATTTCCCAGAGGGATAAATGCAAAGCAAGATCTGCATTATTTCAAAATCTGAACATACGGCAAGTCTTTATTAATATTTTTAAATCGCCGTTTTCCAAGTCACGTAATGCAAATTTTCATAAAATGGGACGCGCTGTTTCAGGGTTCTGGACAAGATTCGGTGGGCAGGAAGTTTTCTGAGGGTTAAACAGTGATACTCTATTCCTGGCCTCCCAAATGTGTGGGCGGGGGCTGTAACTAGAGGGGAGGCTGATCACAACCCTTTGATATTAAAAGCCATTAAAGTACCAAGGTCAAAGAATGATTAAGTTCAACAGAATTAGAGCTGATTCAAAGTTATTCCTAGGGAGCAGTGTGAATTACTGAAAAATTAATTGGTGTCTTTTTTCCTCTTTTTCCTCAACTGCTTTAGGCTCGTCAGAAAGGAATGAGAGGAATGTTTCTTCCCATTTCCCCAGGACCTGCTGCAAAATCAGAGGTTCCACACCCCCTGAGAGCAGAAGGGCAGAAGGCAGAGGGCTGGCTGAAAACACAGATTCCTGGGCCCCAGTTCTGGGGTGGGCCCAGGACTCTGCATTTTAAACAGACACTTCAGGAGACTCTGATGTGGGTGATAGGAACCCTGGGTGTCTGAGGCTCCCTGGAGTGGAATTTAGCTGGCTCATCTGGGATGCAGAGGTGCAAGGGGCTCGTGCTTGCAGGGGAAAGAGATAGTTGGGCCTCTGGGACTGGGTGAGGAGATGCTGAGGTTCTGAAGGTGGTGGCCCTTGCAAAGGGCCCTCCAGGTGGTAGGTCGTCAGTGGGGTGGCTCCATGAGGGCTGTGGAAGCTGGACTCTCAGTCCTGCAATCTTGGGAATGGGGTCCCTGGGGCCCGAAACAGGCCTGCATCACTGAAGAGAACCCTTGATGGGCATCTGTCACCCATCCCAAAGAGCAGTTGTTGGTGGGGGCATAGTGAATGATGGTGACAACGTCAGTAGCAAACATTTATCAATCGTTCACTAGTGCCAGGTCTCATTGTATTAAATACGCTAAGTTATAGGTCTCAGTATTACTCCCATTTTACAGATGAGGACACTGAGGCACAACTTGCCCAAGGTCACACTGCCAGTGAAAGGGAGAACTGGGATTTAAATAGAGGCCATAAGCCATAGAGTCTATTCTTAGTCCCTGTGCTCTACAGCCACAAGCAGTAACTGAGGGGATGATGATCACAAGACCTGAAAACTGAATCCTTTCTAATTATTTTGGACCAAACCCTGGAATCCTTGTATGATCCACAGAAAGGAGAAGACTCCAGAAATTGACTACTATTGAGTTTATTATCTAACCAATGGGGGTATGACTTGATTTAGACATCTAAAGAAATGGGGCATATCTTCTATTTCAGGAGTTATAGTAGAACGATTCATACCTATGGCCCCAATAAGAATGTCACAGTCATATGCTTGCCTTTTTTTTTTTTTTTTTTGCGGTACGCGGGCCTCTCACTGCTGTGGCCTCTCCCGTTGCGGAGCACAGGCTCCGGACGCGCAGGCTCAGCGGCTATGGCTCACGGGCCCAGCCGCTCCATGGCATGTGGGATCTTCCCGGACCGGGGCGCGAACCCGCGTCCCCTGCATCAGCAGGCGGACTCTCAACCACTGCACCACCAGGGAAGCCCAGCTACTCTTTCTTTAAGGTCTTATATCACTCAGGTGAGGAGAGACTACCTTAAGGCATAGTAGTGGAAAAAGGAAGCATCTACCTGAGTGCTTCTGTAGAAGTGGTCTGTGTGACCCACCAGACCAGCCCAGGGTGGCCATCCTTAAAAAGCCAGAGGAGACCCCAGGTTACCTCTTACCACGCCAGCCCTGGGAGCAGTACTTTCAAGAGTAAGAATTGAGAGAAGATGGAGAAGGAGGTGTGTGCGCGCACACGCCTGTGTGTGTGATGTGGGGCCTTGGCCTGATACATTAATGGGAGGAGGGAGAGGAAAGGGGGGCCTTGAGAGCCCGCTTGTGGCCGACTCAAGTGGTGAATGAACCCCGGGGCCCAGGCTGGGTGCTAACAAGGAAAGGAAGAGTTGCCGGGTAGTAGGTAGACTACAGATTTGGGGAAAGAGACCACTGCCTACACACACACACGTGTGTGCACACCTGCTACAAGGGACCGATTTCTTTAACCAAGGCTGCACAAGGCAGTCCCCAGAGTGGGAGCATCTTCTCTTGATTTCTCATGCCCTCCCCTGGTTCCCTCCATGGGACCAGTTCCTGTGTCCCTCTCCACACAGGATGGTTCTTTTAAGGGATGAGGAGACAGCAGAGTTCTGCTGTGATGCGGACCTTCCATACCTGGACCGACAGCTGGGGAGAAATCCCCCAACAACCCGGGCACCCTGTTAAAGGGCTGTTTACACCTTCAGGCTCTGGCTTTGGAGCCAGGCTCACTGGCATCCTCAGCCAGGGGCAGAAAGCAGAGCCAGGACTCAGGCTCTCCTGAACAGTGTGTCCACCTCCACCTGCCCAGGATGCAGGGGGGTCCACCCCTCTGCAGTAATAGTGGTTCCCGTGTATTGAGAGCTTAGTAGGTGCCAGGAACTGCCCTCACTTGATCTGATTTAACTCTCACAACAAACCTGTCTAATGTGCGTTCTGAATACTCAGTAAATACTGGTTGAATGAAGGGATTAGCCCTTTGAATTGGATCTTATTATTCCCCTGGTGGTTCTCTCACCTTGTTTCCTACCACTCTCCTGCTCACTCTGTTCCAGACACACTGGCCTCCTTCCTGCCTCAGGGCCTTTGCATTTTTGTTCCTCTACCCAGATGCTCTTCACTCAATATCCATGTGTCTGGCTCCCTGTCCTCCTTCAGGCTTTACCCCAATTGCTCCCTCTCAGCAGGGCCTTCCCCCAAACACCTTATTTAAAATTACAACACCCCCTCCCTCCTTCCCCTACCTTATTTTCCCCCAAACATGAATTACTTTCTCCCAGTCTATACATATTCTTCCTGATTGTGTTCATTGTTTGTCTGGTCCACTAGGATCTACATTCCTTCAGGCAGAGATTTCTGTCCGACTGATTCATTGCTGTGTCCCAGGTACCAGCTCAGACTAGGTGCTCAGTACATATTTACTGACTGTATGAAAGAATGGATGAGTTTCCTTTTTACAGAGGCTTTGGAGAATGAGCTGATCACTGTTCAAGTCCACATGGCAAGTAGGTGGCAGAAGTGGGATTCAAGTCCAGGCTGGCTCCAAATTGGAATGTAGGGCTTGATCCCGGAGGAAGTGCTGGACAGGTCTTTTTAGGTGGGTTATGAGGCAAGTTGCCCTTGAGGTGTAGGGGAGGAAGAAAATGCTTTCTTCCTCTACCCATCTTAGATTCATTGTCTGGGGCCCTGTGAATTAGACCCACAAGAGATAAACAGAAGTTTATTAACATGTACGTCTAGCATACTCATGGGAGTGTCCAGTGCTGAGTAACTCAAAGGAGTGGTCAGGACTTGGGCTTACATAGCATCTTAACACAGGCACAATATAGTGCTAAAGTGACATGAGAAGGAAAAGGACTTTGAGTTTCTAGGGCAGCAAACTGTGGGGAGGTAACTATGGGGAAACTAATGGAAGATGAGAGCTAGTTAGTAAAGTTTGTTGTGTAGATTCCTCTAGTGTCATCTCCATGCTCATAAGATTCTAGAGTTGTCTCCAGTGATTAACTTCTGTCCTTCCCGGTAGAGAGTAGGGACACCTTTACAAATTTATGTTCTGCTTTTAGGCAAATAGGAGAAGGATGGAGAGATTTTCTTGTATCTTTTTTTTTTTCAGTTGCCTTCAGCTCAAAAGAATCCTTATGCCAAAATGGCATATTTTGGGGTGGCATATTCTGCCACCCTTCAGAGGCAAAGGGTTTTAGTGGCTGAATGTTGCAACTTGCATACAAGCAAGTTCAAAGACGCTCCAGCCAGCCTGCCAGGTAACAGCAGGTAGCCTCAGGTGGCTGCAGGTAATGAGAAGATGCTTTGGGATGGGGCCTGCCCTGTACATTATCTTTGCTGTTATTTTGCTTCAAGGGACAATTGGTCTCTTATAGCAGATGTGCACGTGTGTGTGTGTGTGCGTGTGCGTGTTAGCCAGTTTGTGGGGATGTCTGCATATACAGCCACCTGTCTGAGAACCCCTTCCCATTGTGGACCCTGTGGGCTGTACAAAGGAACCCTGGGAGTGAGCTCCGGGCTTTGTCCACACCAGGGCAATTATGTGGGTAATTGTGCCAGTGTGCCCATTAGCTGACATAATCAGGGAGTGAATTAACATCAGCTTTTCTGGCTGCATTTTAAAGGCATTATTTAAATGCTCTTTTTTTTTTGAGCCTATGCACTCTTCAGAAATTAAATTTAGACCATGATTTTATTACCCTTTTTATTTAATTTATCCTAATGGCTGCATTCAAGCTGTGAACCAGCTGTTGACTTTGAAAAAACATTGTTCCATTTGAAGGGAGCATTTTAAAACTTAATGTAATGGCTGTAAGTAATCACTACAGCAATTACAAACCCCAGCACTGTGCGTCATAAGGGACACAGGGGGTTTGGAAGAATGCTCAGGTGGGCAGAGGGATGGCTGGGTCAAGAGGCAGGGATGCAGCTTTGGGGGAGGGGGAGGGGGGAGGGTGGTACGCAGGAACCTGCAGACCACACAAGCCTGCTTCTCCTCCCTGGGCTAGCTGGGGCCTGGGCACGTGGATCTGCTCAGCCCCTCGCTCCTGCTGGCCTCTCCCCAGCCACTTCATCCCATCTGACGCACGTCTGTGCTCCGTCCCCTGCTCCTTGCCAAGGACAGAGGAATATAAGAGGTTCCGAGTTCAGACGGAGTTCAGGGGCTCAACCTGGACATAACCTTTTCATTAGTTCCTTTCTGACTTTCTATTTATTCATCTACTCGTTTATTCAATCACTGTGGGAGGTTGCAACAAAAACGGGCACAAATTCTTCCTATCCCTGTATCCAGTCCCTCTGTGATGCACTTCTTCCACTAAGAAGTGAAGTCTACTCCAAATTGCGGATTTGAGCTTAGTTATGGGATGGCCTTTGGCCAATGGGATGTTAGCAAATGCGGTGCCAGCTGAGGTTAGTCCCCTCGTGCTGCCCTGAGACTCCACGTGGAAAAGCCCGGGCTAGCCTGCTGGATGAGCAGAGACGGCGTGGAACACGGTTGAGCCGCCCAGCTGATGGTAACCAGCTTGCTAACACGTGGGTGAACCCCCTTCGACCACCCAGCTCCAATGAGCCAGCCCAGTAAATCTACTGAATCCATGAGCTAAATACAGTGACTGTTGTTTTGAGGCACTACATTTAGGGGTGGTTCTCTATGCAGTAAACGTAAACTGAAACAATCACTCAGCAATCATTTCTCTGGCGCCTAATCTTTGCCAGGCGTTGCACTCAGCCGTGGGGATGTATAGCCCGGGGGTGGGCTTGAGATTTGGCCAATCAGAACACGCCATTCCTCTGATCACAGCTTCCTATTGGCCGGTTACCTCTTGCCTGGGGTGAACCATCCGACTCTCCTGCTCTGCCCTGCTCTGCAGACTGCAAGGTCTCTGCATTCCAGACCCAGCTCCAAGTCTCTCCTTAGCGCCACCCTCAGATGGGCAGTGGGCACTGCCAGTAAAGCTTAGTGGTTGAGGGCATCAGACTAACAGGAGGTTCAAGTCCTAACTTCTCTACTAACCACCATCTACTGTCATGAGCTGGATGGTAGAGTCAGACTGTCTGGATTCCAATCCCACCTCTGTGACATTAGGTCACAGACACAACCTCACTGGGCTCTAGGTTCTCTATCTGCAAAATGAGAGATGATACTACCCCATTCATAGGGCTGTTGTGAGGATCAAAAGAGATAGAACCTGCCACGTAATAAACACTCACTGCAGGAGAGACTTCCTTCCATCGCTCTCTGAGTCTCCGGTTCTCCATCTTGAAATGGGCAGACATCATGCTACCTATTGCTAACAACCACCTGAGGATGGTGTAAGGATGAGAAATGATGAATGCATTTCAAGGATTTACCACTGGGGATCACACATGGAATGTGCCCTATAGATGGCAAATATCATTGTTTTTTGCTATTAGTTATTATCAACCAAGCAAGGGGGAAAGCTCTGGGCTGAGGCTGGCTTTCTACCTCCTAGCGATGAGCACTCAGGGTGCTTTAGGTAGCTGTCCTCCCAGGACATATGTCTTTGCTGGAGCGACAATGTGGCCAAACTGACTTACCATGTATGTGGGTTATGATCTTTTCTTCTCTGGCCTCAGTTTCCTTATATTTAAATCAGAGGATTTCAGAGAGGCAAATGGTTTTAAACTTTGTGCTTTCTATGACCGATTGGTAATGTCTGTCTGGAACCATGAATGGAGATCTCACCACATCCTGGCCTATCAGGAAGAAGTGTCATGATGGATTAGTGATGTCTGCAATGTATGTGATGTGGGAGGATGGAGTGTATCTGCCGACCTAGACTAGTAGTCTCTTAGGCGTCTCTTGAGAGTACTAAGATTCAGTCACTGTGTGGATTTCTGACCTGACAAGTCTATATATCAGCTTTCATGTTGTGGGTGCTTCAGAGTGGAGCTCGGGGTGGGGAATGAATATTACTCATCTTCATATTCTTAGGACCTAGTGAGGAGTTTCACTCCTCAAATGGCCTGGAGGAAAGACCATAGATTCTGTGGTCACAGAAACCTGGAGTTCTATCCCAGAGCTGCTATTTCCCAGCCGTGTGTCTGTGCAGTGGTAATCACCAGTGCTGTTTGCCAAGCATTCTGGAGCTCCCATTTGGGGGGAACTAGATAGTATGGTTGTAGGATCATGTGATTAGCTCTGACCAATGGGCTGTGAGCAGAAGTGAGATCCCTCAGAAACTTTTCTTTCCTTTTTCCATGATGACCGACAAAAATGTTCCAGATGTGCTTAGCCATCAACCTGGACCCCAGAGTGAAGGCTGGTCTCCCTGGGAAGCTGAGTCTGAGATGGAGATTAGCACACATGAAGTTTACCAGGTAATGCTCTTGGGATCCACACTCATGGATGAAGGGAGGAAAGCAAGAGCTCTGAAGCTGGGGTGGTCCTTCAGAGATGTCCCAAGCTGGGGCAATGGTCTGAGCTTTTATACCTTCATATCAATCACTCACTGAATGTAAGTTACCCCCAGGAACTTTTGTTTTTCCTGGTCATAAAATATTTATAAAGGCATACTTTAGGGAATATAGTGAATATAAAATTTAGGATCACAATATGAAGCAATTTCAATCCTCTCAAAAAGTCAGCCTAGGGCTTCCCTGGTGGCACAGTGGTTCAGAATCTGCCTGCCAATGCAGGGGACACGGGTTCGAGACCTGGTCTGGGAGGATCCCACATGCCGCGGAGCAACTGGGCCCGTGAGCCACAATTACTGAGCCGTGCGTCTGGAGCCTGCGCTCCGCAACAACAGAGGCCGCGATAGTGAGAGGCCTGCGCACCGCGATGAAGAGTGGCCCCCGCTTGCCACAACTAGAGAAAGCCCTCGCGCAGAAACGAAGACCCAACACAGTATAAATAAATAAACACATATAATAAAAAAAAAAAAAGTCGGCCTAGTCCACAATGCTCTGCAGATGTAAAGCCACTGGTGAGACTCACTGAAAGCAGTTAGACTAGTAGAGGAGGCTTTTCGTGCACATTTATAACTAGATCATCCGAATACCTCTATTAAGTGCAAAACCACACATTACACCAATGCAGCAACAATGCATTCGTATTGTTTTCATTAGTAGTCAAATTGCATAGAACAGCAGAATAAAGCACAGTGGGGCTCACAAAATGGGCTAAAATATGAACCTGTCCTTGCAAAACACACACTAGGAAGGGAATGCAACCTTGGAGGCGGTGGAGCTCTTCAGCTGAGAGCAATTCCCGCAGAGGGAGCACAGCTGCGGGCTGAGGGCAGCGCTTCCAGCAGCTGGAGAATAGCAGTGGTGCCCGCTTCTTTTCTGGGGGGAGCGCCACATGGCATGTGGAATCTTAGTTCCCCCACCAGGGATTGACCCCGTGCCCCCTGCAATGGAAGCGTGGAGTTCTAACCACTGGACCACCGGGGAATCCCCAAGGAGCCAGCTTCTACAGCCTGTGAAAATTATTATTATTATTATTATCAACCAAGCAAGGGGGAAAGCTCTGGGCTGAGGCTGGCTTTCTACCTCCTAGCAATGAGCACTCAGGGTGCTTTAGGTAGCTGTCCTCCCAGGACATATGTCTTTGCTGGAGCGACAATGTGGCCAAACTGACTTACCATGTATGTGGGTTATGATCTTTTCTACTCTGGCCTCAGTTTCCTTATATTTAAATCGGAGGATTTCAGAGAGGCAAATGGTTTTAAACTTTGTGCTTCCTATGACCGATTGGTAATGTCTGTCTGGAACCACGAATGGAGATCTCACCACATCCTGGCCTATCAGGAAGAAGTGTCAGGAATTTGGCGAGCCAGCTGCTAAACATAGTCATCATTAAAAATTAAATTACATAAATGTGTAAATACATTTTATTAAAAACAAAGGTAATACATACTCAAGACTCATCACTTCCTAATTGTTTTATTTTATTTTACCTGAGCTCTTGAGCTGATTTCCATCATTGTCTGGTGGAAACACTACACAGCGTGTGCTATCACACAACTCCAGCTCTGCATTCAGTGACCTCGGCAGCTTGAGATCCACCCTAGTGGGAGTATTTATACCACAGAAGCTGGCAAATGCTACAAATCACGGCTTTTTCCTTTGTTTGGTTGATTGTCTAGACTGGAGAAAGTGATGGAAAAAAGGCAGACTAAACTAAATGTCACCGGTAGCTGTTACATTGTGAATAGTAAAAAAAAAAAAAGTCAAATAATAGTTGAATTGCAACTATAGGTGGCTGTGGATGTATGAGTTCAATAAAGATCAATAAAAGCATTCTGTGAGAATTATTGGGCTATATGGAATTGACAATAAAAAGTGTTACCTATTTTATTATCATATATAAACAGTACACTATACATTCTTCATATCAGCAAAATCTGTAATAAATGTGTGTATTTATATTTTTTTCTCCCAGAGAATTATTATTAAACATTTACCAACACATCACTGGGGACTAGGTCCTTCATCCTCTAAGGGGCTATCTTGGGGATGAAGCACAGTGTCCATGAAAGAAGGTGACATGGAGCAGAGTCGCTGCCGTGACTTGTTGGACACGCAGCTTGAGAAGGAGATAGTTTACTGCTCTCTGATGCTTTATGACTGGGATTTGGGGGACTGTTTTTTACACAGCATGACCTAGCCTACACTGACTGATATACTTGGGTAAGGCGCTTAATTCTCTGGGCTGCAGTTTAGTTTCTTCACAATAATACCTCCTTGTAGGATTTCAGAGAGAACCAGAGGCGAGGTCTGTATTACCTTTGGCATCCAGTAGGCACTCTGGGTAGTGCTTTTTATTGATAGTAGTGTCTTAATAAATGATTATTTATCTGATTTAAGATGTGCTTGAGCCAATTCATACAAGTCGTCTTTGCATAGGTGGGACGAGGGTACAGCTTTCTGTCTCTCTGCTTCTCTCGGTATCTGTCTCCATCCTCTCGACCCCTCTTGGTGTCTTTCTCTGCAGTTGTGTCTGGCTCCATCACCATCTAGGGGACAGAACCGAAGGCCACCAGTCCCAGCTGGGAAGGCGGCACTTCAGGGGCCCTGGAGTGTTAACTGCACAGTTACTGTTGCTGCAGGTGCTTTGTCCCCGGGTCTTCTGAGTGGAGTAAAATGCCACCCCAAGAAGCAGTGGCAGAGGAGGGCCAGCCATAAAGGTTAATGTCCTGAAATAGCTCGGAGGCAGTGGTGGTCGGCAGGAAGAACAACTTTAACATAAAATAAAAACGGATGGATTGATCACTACAAAGCCGGGCTGGACCTCACATAGCCTCCAGCAGCTAAGGCAGAGGAGGGGGTGGAGCGCAGACCTCAGCCCAGAAGCTGTGAGGGACAGCCTGGCTCCCTGGGTAATTCTGCTGTGCGGCCAGGATTGAGGACTTCTGATTCGGAGGCCAACTTCACACCAAGCAATTATTGAACACCAGCTGGGTGTCCTACAATTCAACTCAATTCTGACACTATCTACCTGGAGATAGCATCAGATCCCACAGGTGAAGGGTTCAGTCCTACAAGACTGCCCCACCGCAGACACCAATCACAATCCAGGTCGTCACCTGTGCTTCAGACTGGCCATAAGCCAGAGGTTCACAAGACCCCCTCCTTAGGTTCCATTAATTTGCTGGACCTCTTACAGAACTCAGAGAAACATTTTACTTATTAGATTGTTGGTTTATTGTAAAAGGATGTAACGCAACAACAGCCAGATGGAAGAGATGTTCAGGGCAAATCATGGGGAAGGAGCTGCAGAACTTCCACGCTTTCTGAACGCACCACTCTCTCCGAATCTCCGTGTGTTCCTCAACCCGGAAGCTCTCCGAATCCAGTCTTTTTGGGTTTTTAATGGAGGCTTCCCTACGTAAGCATGATTGATTAAATCATTGGCCACTGGGGATTAATCCAACTTCCAGCCCCTCTCCCTTCCCCGAAGGTCAGGAGGTGGGACTGAACGGTCCAACCCTCCAATCGCGAGGTTGGTCCCCCTGACAACCAGCCCCCATTCTTGAGTGCTCTCCATTATCTCATTAACATAAACTCAGGTGTGGCCAAAAGGGGTTTGTTATAAATATCAAGATACTTTTATTGCTCTTATCACCTAGGAAATTCCAAGGGTTTTAGGAGCTCTGTGCCAGAAATAGGGACAAAAGTCAAATATATATATATATCTTATTATAAATCACAATATCACAGGATTCCTAATCATTTTAGTTGGTACACGGATCACCTTTGAACTGCACTGGATTGTTCAACAGGAATAACATGTCTCAGAGGAGATTGTGAGCATTAAATGTGATGCATTTAATAACTTATTAAAGGTCCGTCAGACGGGGACTCATTAAATAAATTATGGTATCCATAGCTATTTATAATGATGAGACAGATTTACACATGTTGTTATGGCATATTCTCCAATAAATATTAAGAGGAAAAAGCAAGATGGTGAGAGTCTTGATGGTGTGTCTCCCTCTGGAGGTGGGAGGAGAAGCTGGGGGAGCTGGATGCTTGTATATTCGTGACTCTCTCTAGAAGGGATACCCCTGAAACTGTTCCAGTGATCACCTGTGGGGATTGAAAATGGGGACTGGTTGACTGAATTAGGTGGGAAAGTTACCTTTTGACTCTGTGCCCTCTGATACTGTTTCACTTGATTACCATTTATATCTCGTACTTCTCCCTTTATTTGTTAATAGCAGAGAAAAAAAATCCCTGGGAGATTTGGATACCCGACCAGGTTTTGGAACCACCACCATCGTCCAAGACACCAGGCCAGTCAAGTGCAATGTCAGTATTGAGTCTGTGAAGATCCCAGATGACCTAGAAGTTATTTATGAGGTAGTGGGGCTGGGTCCCCGTAAAAGGACTCCAAAACACTATGGACAGGAATGACCTGGATAAACGGCAGAGGTCAAGTCTTTCAAAGAGATTGGTTGCACACCGGAAGGACAAAAGGAACCTGACAGTGCAAGTGTAGAATTTTTCGGGCTCATTCTGCATGGCAAGGACTGCAGTGGGTTGTTAAGACACAGGAGACTTGAGAGTTTCCCTACTGAGTTCTGCCTTGTTTTTTTCCAATTCTGTCAACTATTAGGTTGCCCCAGTGTTATCATTGGGCCCCCGAGACCCTAACGTGTCAGAACTCCCCTTCACAGACCCTGCAGCTGTGCGGATGTGGATCCAGGTGGGTCCCTTGGTGCCCAGAGGCCCCTGGTATTTGGGCGCCCAGATCTTAGGCCGGCTGCGGTGGCAGTGGAGTTGGGATTGCTTGAGGCCAGGGGCTCGGGGACAGTTATGTCTTCATGACCCCTTTTATGTGCCGGGCTGTGCTCCCCTTGACTCCTTCGTCCTGACTTTAAGGGTCAGTCTTTTCATCTTCCTGTCCTGACCCTTCCTGAGACTCCATTCCTTCAGAAAGCCCTTTCCCCATTCTCCCAGGGAGTTGCATCTGAGAACTTCCACGTTGCCTCACTCAAAGCAGCCTCCTGAGCCTCTGGGAGAAATGGTGCAGAAGATTCAGGATTGGCAATCAGGCCCCAGGACATTGGGCCAAAACTTGCCCTCAAGAATTAAGGTAGTTAGTTCCCTGGTGGCCTAGTGGTTAGGATTCTGGGCTTTCAGTGCCATGTCCTGGGTTCAATCCCTGGTCGAGGGAACTGAGATCTCACAAGCCATGTGGCACGGCCAAAAGAAAAAAAAAGACATTTATATAAACAACAAGGTCCTACTGTATAGCACAGGGAACTATATTCAATATCCTGTGATAAACCATAATGAAAAAGAATGTATATATATGTATAACTGAGTCACTTTGCTGTACAGCACTAATTAATACAACATTGTAAATCAACTATACTTCAATTAAAAGAAAAGAATCAGGGAAGTGTTCTGGGGGACAGTGAAACTATCTGACCTTGTCTTGCTGTGTACATAGCTGGCCGCAGGGCGGGGCATCGGGGTCTGTGTTGGGGAGTTTGCCTGTCTTGTCAAAGGCACCTGGTATGGGTGGTGCCCTCAAGGCATGGCTGACCCCATTTCCTCATCAGGAAAACCTGAGTAACGCCACCACTTACACAGCTGTGAGTGAAAACGGACAACAGAGCATCTGGCCGCCCACAGATGGTGCGGGCAAGTGTTCGTGGCATCTGGATGTGGGCAGGTCCTAGCAGGAGAGGGCGTGTCCCTGAGCTGCAGACCTCGCAGGGACTCCACCCAGGCACACACAGTCTGTTTCTTCTCCAAACGTCCTGACCTGGGCAGACGTCTGGGCTGAGGTGGGCCCTGCCGGGACTGGAGAAACAATGACGGAACTCGTGGAGGCTGCAGGGAGAACAACCCTTGTTGGGGACTGGCTGTACCAGGGTGGGTGCTGGGGACTTGTATGGGTTCTCGGATAACTGAAATTCTCGTGGACCCTTTGTAGCACCAAATGCCTAGAGAGTCAGCCAGGGGGATCTTTGGAGGCTTAAAAGACAAAGACAATGGACAAGCCTTTTCGATGCTGAAGGTCACTGCAACACCACTCAGTCTGATCCCTCCGTCTTCCTTTGCCCTTTTCTTCTGGCCACAAATTCTGGGCCATCTTCCTTTGGGTATGCAATCTAGGGTCTTGCTGACCTCAGGAAAACCCTGTAAGAATTTAAGGAGGCATACAGAAAGCCCTAGAAAAGAAGAACTGGGAGCTAGTCTTGGCCCTTTCCTGGACTCAGTGGTCAGAGTGGACCACTGATAACTGATTTTCTCCCTTCTGGTTCCTTCAAGCTCCATGACCTTCAGGCCCCATCAAAACTCATGGGTGTGAATAAATTCCTAAATAGGGAAACCAGCAACCCAACGTATCCCCTTAATTGTGTAGACCTGATCTAGAGAGATGAGTCTGGAAGAGAGATGAGTCTGGAAGAGCTCAGGGCAGAGCCTCATTTAATATGGACCCTATAGTTTTCCTTTTTCTGAAGTTTTGGAGTCAGGGACAAGCTGAGCAACTTCCCCCAAGCAGCCACAGAGAGAGTAAGATCTCAGCCTCACCCAGCAGGAACCGCCGCATTTGCATGCATCGGAAGCAATTTTTGTGAATTTAATTAATCACAGTTTACATGCTAATAACCCTTGAAATATTTTTATGGGTAAATAATGGATATTCCCTGCTGTGGGGGGAATTGCTGGTTCCAGTGCTCACTTATAGTTTATTTCCCATTGAGTGATTACAGCGTGAGAGTGATACCTACCATCGTGATGGGAGAAGAGAGGTGTGATTTTTGTTTCATGGATGAGGCCAGGAGAAGGTAGGATCTTCCCTAGTAGGTGCTTGGTGTCAAGATGGGGCAGCCGGAGTGGCCAATGCTGAATGTGGCCACTTTCACGTCTAGGTTTTCTGGTTATAACATCTTGATTATAATTCTATTATAGTCATCATCATCATAATCACAGCTGCCACTACCACTACCACTATGACCATGATCTCCTCTCTAACCAGTTTTGTCACCATCACCACCACCATCACCTCCATCATCACCATTAACATCAGCACCACCATCACCTCCATCATCACCATCATCACTCCTTAAACCAGTTTTATCAATACCACACCATCACCGTTGTCGCATCACCACTTCTATCATCTCCATCATCACTATCATCATCACAGTCACCACCACATCATCACCAGAGCCTTCAACACCACCGTCAGTATCAGCATCATTACTACCGTAAGCACACCAGCTCAACATTCATTACCTTTCTGTACCCTGGGGATGCTATTCCCTCCCTTCCTTGGATCCTGGTTCTCCTCTTTCCCTCTCCACACATCCTCGCCCTTCCACATCTAATCAATCACTAAATCCGATTGATTCTCCCTCCTGCATACCTCTTCAAGTTGTGTCCTCATCTTTCCTTATATTTCTTCAGTCTAGGTCCTCATAATTTCTCAGCTGATCTCCTGCAAAAATGGTCTCCCTATTTCTATCCAACGTAGTGCCAGAGTATCTTTCTAATATGGAAATCTGACTTCTGTGATTAAAACTTTTTCTCATTGCCTCATTGTTATCCACGATACTTCAACTCTACTATATAAACTGTTTTTATGGAAAACATTCTATGGACCCCACACCAAAGTGCGGCATAAATAAGAGAGAGTGCTTGTATCTTTCTGACCAATTGCTTCAGCAGCACTCACTTGCCTTATTAGTAGGACACTTATCACTGTTCTCTTAAGTTTCTTTCCTTGCCCCCACCCCTCCCTGGAATGCTCTCTGAACCTCAAAAATTTTTTTAGTTCACAAGGAGATATGTCTTCCTCCAACCCAGACAAAGCAAGAGCAGGAGCCTGGTAGCTCCACTGCTGCAGCTGCTTCTTCTTACCACAGGGGTCACCATTGAAGATAAATTCTGCACAGTCTTGTGGATGATTTGTTCTGTGGTTACACTGGGTTTAGTCTCTGGGTATCTGTCAAGAGAAGGTGTTCTGACTCCTTCAGTGCTATGCTTGGCCAAGGCCCCAGGGTTACATCTCTAAGGTCAATGTTGTCACTTCACATACACAGTCACTCTTTGGGTAAGAGGTGGACCCAGGGGCACTGGTTTGGAGTCAGTTCATAAGTATTACCCCATGCTTCCCCTCTGACCTAATTATTAGACAATTAGCTATTATTTGACTCATTCAAACCTCAAAGATCATCTTGAAAGAAGTCCACTTGAAGGGCAACTTGCTTTGTACCTATCCTTATGCTGCAGGCTACCCTCAGTGATGAAAAATGCCTTCTATTCCTAGTCATGCTATCTGTAATTGACAGCCTCTTTAAGTAAAGTTGAGAGAGGAACCCAAAGGTTTGATGTTCTTCAGGACGGTCCTATTATACTCCTGACAGTGGAGCATAGAGTACACTCTGCTCACACATCTTTTCTTTCTTTTTTTTTAAATATATTTTTGGCTGCATTGGGTCTTTGTTGATGTGTGTGGGCTTCTCATTATGGTGGCTTCTGTTGTTGCGGAGCACGGGCCCTGGGGCATGTGGGCTTCAGTAGTTGTGCCATGTGAGCTCAGTAGTTGTGGCTCACGGGCTCTAGGTGCATGGACTTCAGTAGCTGTGGCGCATGGGCTTAGTTGCTCTGCGGCATGTGGGATCTTCCCGGACCAGGGATCAAACCCATGTCCCCTGCATTGGTAGGCGGATTCTTACCCACTGTGCCACCAGGGAAGTCCTGCTCACACATCTTTAGACATGGTCTAGAGATGATGTAGGAAGAGTACAGGATTGGAAACAGACAGAAATCATTCGTATCTGTGGTGGAAATCAGCTGCATTTGCCTGCCCAGCATCCCATTGCTTCTTCAACTCTCACAGAACCTCAATTTTCTTTTCAGGAATCACCCTTCCCCCCACTGTCAGTCCCTGTGGTTTGGGCAAGACTGGTCTTACCTCTGTTCTCAAGGGGTGAGAATCTGACCGAGTCCTGGCCAATCACAGGACTGAAACTTGCCAGCTACAGTGATTGGTTCAGGGATCAGCCATGACTCAGGTAGGGCCAATGAAAGCCTGACCTGAGATTTTTTGCTAGAACGATAGGAAGAGAAGCACTGCCTTTCTGTTGAGAATGCTAAGCTGGTAGGATGTAGGCTTGAAGCTGTTGGGATTCTATCGTAGCCACCAGGTGGAGAAAGCCTAACTGAGAATGAAGTCAACTCTGCAGGGAGCAGAGCCAAGAGATAGAGATGGAGAGATTCTTGAAGATTTTGAGTACCTAGATCTAACTGTACCTGAAGCTAACATTACTGATGGTTTTTTCATGAGCCAGAAGATACTCATTTTCTAGTTAGGTTTGTCTGAGTTGGGCTGAGTTTTTGTTACTTGTCATAATATAGCTTACTAATTCGTCTCCTGAGAACCAGTTTAAGAGGGGTCTCACTAGTGAAAGATATTAAGACAGACAGGCAAACAGGCAGATAGATAATCTATCATAATTAGAAACTTCTTTTCACCTCTTTACAGGGCAGAGCTGCACCATCCCTCCTTGCTGGTTGCTTTGCTTGTGTCTGAGGCAGCCAGGGCAGGGTGCCAGTACCAGGCAGGCTGCAAATATTACAGAACGTCTGGGGAAAACAGTATTGTTCCCAATTTATGTTTTTGCTTCCCCTCCTGTCTCCTGCCTTTTTGCTTTTATTTAAGGCTGTGTTCGATGTTGTAATTACTTTTTAAATTGGTCACGTCTGTGTCTCGGGTGCATGGCTTCCCTCTGTTGCTGGGCCTGGCACTGCAAATAAACCCTGGTACTTTGGCTGGGAGGCGCCTGCTGAAATATTGCCCTAAATAAATAAAAGACAAATTAGATATTGGAAAATAACTTTAAATTACATCTGAATTCTTGAGGAATTACATCTTACATCTGCATTTAGGACAAATGAATTCACCATGAATAATATGTCTGGAGTGAGCGCCAATGGAGGGTAGCAGTGTGGGGCAATGGGAGGAGGGAGAATAGGATTAGATCTCTCTGAGGATAGTGAGGCTTAAAAGAGATGGGGCTTCTTAAGGGATGGTCATGGCAATGGGTGTGTTTCCTAGGATGTACATCCTAGGAAACCTTGGGTATGCCTGCTGCATCTTCCAGAGAGGTGGGGCTCCTCCAAAGGAAAGTTGCCAGGTTAGTTAACTGGGTTAATTTCCTTGTGGATGGAAGGGGATGCCGACATCACTATGTCCCTACCATCTACTGGGTACCTCACAAACATGGAGGCAGTGTAGTCACCAGCTTTGGGGACAGGAACCTGGGTACAGATGCTGGTTTTGTCACCACCACTGTTGACCAGCAGATAGACCCTTGTCACCAGGAGACTTCAGTCCCCTGGCTTGTTGCTGAGGAATTGGGGGCAGGGAGGGTTATATGTCTTAACAGCAGGGGCTTTGGCATCAATCTGACTTGGGTTCAATCCCTGTTCTGACACTTCCTAGTGACGCTTCCTAGTGTCTTTGGGCAAGTCACTTACCTCGCCAAACCTGCTTCTTCATCTGTAAAATGGAGCTCATAACAGTAGTAACTTGTCTCTCAGAGTTGCTGGAAGGATTAAATGTGATAATAAATATTACTTGTTCAGCATAACTTCACTCATAGAATGGTAATATTATTCAATCTTGTTATCTTACAACAGCCTTGTGTAATTAGATGTTAAAACTGAGGTTTCAATTAGGCACCAGGATAAGACAGATTAGCAATTTCAAAGTGAGGTGCCAATTCTCTGTATGCAGACTTACAAATAAAATAGTTGGAAACATGTACCTCAACTCTCAATCCCCTTTTACCTACTTCAGAAATAGAAAAGAACTGAAAATGAAGAGGAAGGCAAACAATTTGTGAGGAAGATATCTTTACAAAAAGCTATCCTGAGAGCCTTATTCTTTCCCTGTCTTAAGGAGTTAAAGGCGCTATTCTCTTCATTGTAAAGCTAGAGATAGGTGTATGGAGTACAACAGTAAGACTGGTATGTGGAGAGTATTAGTCAGGATAGGACAGTCTTTGATGCAGTAACAAATAAACCCAGAAGTCTCAGTGGCTTAATCAAACTAAGATTTATTTCCTGCTCAGGTTGAAGTCTGATGCTGTTCTCTTCCATCTTATAGCAGTGCTGTCTAGAATACTTGGCCCTCAAGGGAGGAGAGCTAGAGGGTGGAAGCCTCTGAGGTTCTTAACCATCTCAGTCCAGAAGGGACACATGGCAATCCTGTTCACTTCATTGGCCAGAACTTGTCACATGGCTTTAATCCAACTGCAAGGAAGTCTGGGAAACATAGGAGCACCTGGATGTTTGGTGAGTACTACCATTTCCTAGGAGCTCTTCCTCTAGGAGAGCTTGAAGGGGTTTAGCCTGCACTCCCAGAGTGTTTCAGGGCAATGGATGTGTGGCTGTTTCCAATGGACTAGCCAAGCGGGGGAGACCTGACATGGGATCATTGTGGGTCCCATCTGACAGGAGCTCCTGGAAGAAGGAGGTGAATGCATTGGGCTGAGGAAAGACCACTGTGACAAAGATGCATCCACTCAAGTACAGGGAAACTTCAGCTGGTGAGGCTCCAGGAGGGAACCCCAAAGCACTAACAAGTCCCCTATGAAAGTATCAGTATTAAATATCTGCCTAGTCTAGAGGGGGCAAGGCCAGCTTGCACAGTAGGGGTTCAAGTAATACCTTTCCTGCCCCCTTACCCTCCTCCCTCTCTGAGCACCAGCCCCAGAAGGGAGAAGTCTCTCCATGTCAGGCAGGGAAGGCAGAGTGGAGGCAGAGAGAAGCCAGTCACGTTCCCTGTCCCAGGGCTAACCTCCACCCAGACATAGGCTTGACCTGGGAGAACCTCAGGACTTGATGGTTAAACCAAGCTCAGAGTTGGATGAATAATTTGGTCTGGACACTCTACTTATTGAACTGAAACTATTTTATTCTTTCAGCAAATGTTTATTGACCACTGTTCTAGGTGCTGGGTTACATCCATGAACAGAGCACCAATGACTGGTCTTGTTAGGCTGCAATTCTAGTGTTGCTTCCTTGGAGAAGGATAGTCATGGTCAGAAGAGCCACGGGACCTGGGGTAGTTTTCAAACAGGGCAGGAGAAGATACCTCCTACTGAATGAAGTTTAAAGCCATGAAGACAGCCATTGCACTTGTCAGGAGGGCATTAGTCTCCCAGGTTTATAGATGAGAGAACTGAAATTGCCCGAGGTCACACAGCTAGAAAGTGGCAGAAGCAGAACATCCAACTTGGGCCTCTCTGACTCCGAAACGCTTCCTCTTTCCACGGTATAACCTAACTACCTCCTGAAGCCTTCTTCCTTTTTCCAGGAGTCTCACTCACCATGCTATAAAAGCTCGTCCCACCCTGCCATCCTACAGCCCTTGAAGATGGGTGCAGAGGAAGAGGCAAATGTCAAAGACTGCTCTTTCCTTGGAAGCTCAGAGACCCAGAGCTTCCTTTTCCCCACCCCCATCATAAACACCTACGACCTGAGGACAGAGGACCACGTGAGTCAACGGAACACAGATAGCCATCTGGGTGACATGTCCTGTGAGGTCCTGTTCCCTCGCCCCATTCTGGACCAGAGGAGCCCATAGCTGGCAGGGGTCATGAGAGGTGCAGGACGGCTGCTTTTTACTCTCCTTACTTATGTGCCTGTCACTGTTCTAAGCACAAATATTAAATCATTTGACCCTCAGAACAACCCAATGAGGCAAGTCCTATTTCTAAACTGATTTACAGAAGAAGCTGAAGCACAGAGAGGGGAAGTTACCGGCCTAGGGCTGCATGGCGAGGGAGGGGGCAGAGCTAGGATTCTAAGCAGGCAGCCTCCAGCCTCCTAGCCACTCTGCCATCCCACCCCTCTCCGCCTCTGTAATAGGAGCTGTCGGGTCCAGTCCAAGCCTCTCATTTTTCTGAATTGGAAATGGAGGACCTAAGAGGGGTGACAACCTGCCCAAAGTCCCACAGTCTGCTAGTGTCCTGACATCCATTGGGGTCCCTTCCCTGTACCCACTGTGGATCAGGTCAACTTTGGGATTCTGGGGAGGAAGACCAGAAAGTGCTTCTTGGTCAGTTGACGGCGTTACTGCTGAAAAGTTGTAACTGACCTTGTACCAAGAAGCACATAGAGACAAATACCTCCTAGAATGTGGAGAGGAAGCTTCGGTAGGCTGAGCCTAGGGGTGTCTGGCTGGGGAGATCCTGTACCAGATCAGAGCATCAGGGCCAGTCTGCGGTTGCAAGCAAAGGAGAACGATATATGCAGAAAACACATGCTTCGTCAGAAGGGTGTGGAACTGCTGAACCGTCCTAGCTGCTTGGGGGTCTGGGAGGCAGAGCCTGGGCAGCTTCTCCATCAGGGTGAATTAGCTGTGACCACTTTCCATCCAGTGTCACTTCATTCAAGATTCAAATTCTTGGGAGAGAGAATCTTATTGGATCATTTTAGGTCACATGCTTATCCTTGAGCCAATCACTGTATCCAGGTGCATGGAGCACCCTGACTGGCCAGGCTTGGGTCATGTGCTTATCCCTGGACCAGGGAGGGTCAGGCTTGCCAGAGTCTCATGGAGCAAGATGGGGAGGTTAGTATCCCATCCCTTCCTCAGGGCAGGACTGAGTCAGCTACCGGAGCATCACCACAGGACCTTAGTGTGAGTTAGAAGAAGGAGATGCCTGTGGGCAGGATCAGCCCTGTGAGCTCAGGGCTTGGTAAGCAGAGCCTGCATGGATGCAGACACTTGCCCTCCAGACCAGTTAAAGCAGATTGTCTAAATGTCAGCATCTTTCCTTTCCTTTCCTTCCTTTCCTTTCCTCTCGTTTCCTTTCCTTTCCTTTCCCCCTCCCTCCCTCCTTCCCCCCCTTCCCCCCTTCCCTGCTTCCCTGCTTCCCCCTTTCCCACCTTCGCCCCCTCCTCCTTTCCTTCCTTCCTTTCTCTCTTTCTCTCTTACAATTTAATGCCTTTTACTGTATTTACAGACTTGTGCATTCATCACCACCATCAACTGAAAAGCACTTTCATTACTCCAAGAAGATATCAATGCACCCCTTCACTGTCACTCCCAAATCCCCCCACCTTCCTCCACCCTCCACCCTAGCTGTAGGCAACCAGTAATCTACTTTCTGTCTCTATAGATTTGTCTATTCTGGACATTTCTTATAAATAGAATCATATAATATGTGGTCCTTTGAGACTGGCTTCTTTCACTTAGCATAATGTTTTCAAGGCTCATGCATGTATCAATACTTCATTTCTTTTCATTGCCGAGTAATATTCCATTATATAGATATACCACATTTTACTTGTCCATTCATCAGCTGATGCAAATTGGGATTGTTTCCACTTTTTGGCTATTATGAATAATGCCACTATAAATATTCCTGTACAAGATTTTGTGTGGATCTATGTTTTCATGTCTCCTAGGTATATACTAGGAATGGAATTGCTGGGTCACATGATGTCTTTATGTTTAACCTTTTGAGGAACTGCCAGACTGTTTTCCAAAGCAGCTGCACCATTCATACCAGAAGGGCAAGAGGGTTTCTTACACTTTGTTTCACACAACCACCAGAACTTACTGGTATCTGTCTTTTTGATTATAGCCTTCCTATCAGGTGTAAAGTGGTATCTTACTGTGGTTTCAATATGAATTTCTCTGATGGATAATGGTGTTAAGCAACTTTTCATGTGCTTATTGGCCTTTTGTATATCTCCTTTGGACAAATATCTACTCAGATTCTTTACTCATTTAAAAATTGAGTTATACTTTTATTGTTGAGTTGTAATAATTCTTTATTTAGTTTACATACAAGTCAGACATATAATTTGAAAAACCTTTTTCTCATTCTGTGGGTTGTCTTTTCACTCTTTTGATGATGTCATTTGAAGTACAAAGTTTTAAATTTTGATTAAGTCCAATTCATCTAGTTTTTCTTTTGTTGCTTGTGATTTGGGTGTCATATCTAAGATCCAAACTCAAGGTCACAAAGATTTCATCTTATGTTTTCTTCAAAGAATGTGATCGTTTTACAACAACTATATAGTCTTACATTTGATAGTCTTACCTTTAGGTCTTTGATCCAGTTTGAGTAATTTTTTATGTGGTGTGAGGTAGGGGTTCAACTTCATTTACTCTTTTACGTGTGGATATCTAGTTGTCCCAGCACTATTTGTTGGAAAGACTATTCTTTCTCCCTTGCCCAAAATCAACTGCCCATGGATATATGGGTGTATTTCTGAACTCCCAATTTTATTCCATTGATATTTATGCCAATGCCACACCGTCTCAACTACTGTAGTATTGTTGTAAGTTTTGAAATTGGGAACTGTGAATCCTCCAACTTTCTCTTTTTCTTCCAAGACTGTAAGATTGTATTGCTGATTTTTTGACTTTCCGTATGGATTTTAGTATAAGTTTATCCATTTCTAAGGAAGCAGCCAGCTGGGATATTGATGGGGATTGCACTGAGGCTATAGATCAGTTTGGGAAGTCTGGCCAAAATGGCAACACTTAATCTTCTGATCTATGAACATGGGATGTCTTTTCCTTTATTTAGGTCTTCCTGAATTTCATTCAACAATGTTTTGTAATTTTCAGAGTATAGGTTTTACTCTTTCGTTACATCAGTGTTTTCTAAAGCTCCTTTGGTGATCCCAATGTGCAAACTTGCATAGTGATTTCAGTAGCTCACATTCCTTCAGTGCTTTTATTCCAGACTGAGGTTCAGGGAAGTGCAGGGTATAGCAGAGCCAGGCTTGAGGCCCAGATATGTCTGACTCCTGAGTTAGGCTCTTTTATCAACATCCACCTGCTTCTCAGAAAACACACCTGGGATTGTAACTGAACTACAAGGGATCCGGGGCCCTCAGAGGATTCACTAAAAGGTTTGAGGCTTGGAAAAGATACCCAAGTGCTCCCACTGCCTTCCAGGGTCCCAAGTGGGTGTCCTCCATCTCTTCTTCTAAGTGAACATATACCTCTTGTATTAATTCCATAAATATTTACCGAGTCCCTCCAATGTTCCAGGTGTGGCTAGGCGCTGGGGCTCCAGCAGTAAACAAAAAGACTGCCTTGTGGGCTTCCCTGGTGGCGCAGTGGTTGAGAGTCCGCCTGCCGATGCAGGGGACATGGGTTCGTGCCTGGGACCGGGAAGATCCCACATGCCGCGGAGAGGCTGGGCCCGTGAGCCATGGCCACTGAGCCTGCGCGTCCGGAGCCTGTGCTCCACAACAGGGAGAGGCCCGCGTGCCACAAAAAAAAAAAAAAAAAAGACTGCCTTGTGGAACTAACATTTTTATAGGTGGAAATAGACAAAAACCTAAGCCAACAAATAAATGAGGGGGCTAATTTTGGACTGGTATAAATCCAGTGAAGGAAATGGATTAGGATGTGTGATATTGTGCGATAATGAGAAATATAAATATATATATATTTGGTCTTTGTTTTCACTTCCTAGCACAGAGCTCTTAAAATCCTTATAATTTTCTGAGTGATGGGGGGGTGATAGGTGCACCTTTTGTTATGATATTTGGTCTTAGTCCCTGGTTCCTGATTCAAGAGCTTCTAAGACCCTTGGGACTTATGATAAGAGTGTTGTTTTATATGCTAAGAATGACTGGGGGAGGGGGTGGCCTAGATACCTTCAGAATTGGGGCTGGTTGCCAGAAAGACCAAGGCGTGATTAGAGGGTTGGAACTTTGAGCCCCACCCCTTGACCTCTAGGAAGAGGATGGGGCTGGAGTTTGAGTGCAGTCACCCAGCGCCAGTGATTCAATCCATCGTGCCTGTGCAATGGAACCTTCGTAAAAATCCTAATGATGGGGTTTGGAGAGGTTGATGTGGTCACACATCAAGGTGCAGGGGTGGCGATGTGCCTGAAGAGGGCATGGAAGTCCTTGGACCACCCCTCCACCACGCCTTGCCCTGTGCATCTCTTCCATGGGCTGTTCCTGAGTTGTATCCTTTATAATAAACCGGTAATCGTAAGTAAACAGTTTTTCTGAGTTCTGTGAGTAATTTGACAATTAGCCAAACCCAGTGAGGGAGTTGTGGGAGCCCCTGACTCATAGCCAGTCTGTCAGGAGTACAGGAGGCCCGTGGCTTGCAGTTGGGGTCTGAAGTGGGGGCTGTCTTGTGGGACAGGACCCTTAACCTGTGGGGTCTGTGCTAACCTCGGGTGCTTAGTGTCAGATGGTGTTGAATTGTAGGACACCCAGCTGGTGAGTGGAGAGTTGCAGAATTGATTGTTGGTGTGAAAAAACCCAACACATCTTGGTGTCTGAGGTGTTTGGAGAAAAAAACACTTTAGGGCGTGTGTGATAGGTGGTTAAGAAAAGTCTCCCTGAAGAGTGACATTTGGGCTGAGACCAGCTGTGTGAAGACCTGGAACAGTGTCCCAGGCTGGACAGAATGGCAAATGCAGCTTGCTGTGGTGGAGGGACAGAAAGAAGCCAGGTGTGGCCAGAGTGTAGTGAAGAGTGAGAAGAGGATGGAGAGCCAGGTAGGGGGTAGATCTTGAGGGTCTTAGCATCGGTTGCTGTCCAGACAGGAAACAGACGGCACACTCAGGGAGGTAAGCGATGAAAGTTTAATGAGGGGACTATTTATGGAGGTTGGGTGGGGTTGAGGGAGACTAATTAGGAGGCATGAGGCACCTGGGCACCAGTAGCAGTGGGGCCCTTGTTGCCACCCTAGCCCTGACAGGGCCAGGGAGGAGCAGTGAGGGGAACCCAGAAATAGTCATGGCTGTAGGAGACCACCAGTGGCTCTCATCAGACGGACCCAGCCATGCCAGCCCACGGCCAAGCAGAGAGGAAGCTGGGAATGATAGCCCCTCCCTCCTTCCCGCCCCCATCTCCTGCTGGCACCTCCAGAAGCCAGAGGGCAAAGGTTGATGTTGACCCTTCAGGTCAGCCTCTGGGTCACTAAACAGTGTGGGGAAGGATGGAGAGTGACCTGGGGACAAACAGAGAAGATCTAGTCCAGTCGTGGAAGGGGTGGTCCAGTGTGCATTTTATTCTGAGTTCAATGAGGGGCCACTGCGGGGTCTAAGATGAGGAGTGATCTGATTTGGGATGAACTTGACCTCTCTGGCTCAAGTTCTGGGGAGCGGATTGGGTGGGGAGGGCCAGGGTGGGGAGCACAGTTTGGGAGGCTCTTCTAGTTGTCCAGGTGGCTGATGACAGTAGATTGGACCAGGGACGGAGTGGTGAGGTTGCAGAGAAGAGCACGGGCTCAGGGTTATATTTTGAGGTGAAACCCATGGGGTGGATTGGGCGTGGGGGAGGGGTAAGGCCACATGAGAAAGGAGCGTGAAGAAGAGAATAATGGACGACTCAATTTCAACCTCACTTCAAGCTCAGGGAGCTCACAGCTATGTGTGTGTGGAAGCATCACCTTCTGGATTTGTTCCCTTTGCCTACCCTCACCGCTTCACAGGGAAAGGGGATTTAGATGACCTCCTTAGGACAGCCCAATGTGGCAGTATCTTCTTAACAAGTGAAGAATTCAGACATCAGAGAGGTTAAGACATCGGCCCAAGATCACACAGCAAGTAGGTGATAGATGGGGATTTGGAGACCCGGGTCTGTCTGATTCAAGAACACGCTGTGCAGAAGGAATTGGATGGGGTCTCTTGCCTTACACTTTAGCCACAAACCAGAGAGAGGCTGCAAGCCCATCAGCAACGTGTGCACGTTGTTAGGGACGCCTGAGGGGATATGTGACTGTCTGCTGTGTTCAGGAATTTGGGCAGAGCAGCAGACCCAGCAGAAGCTTTTTAGTTTTGTTTTTTTTTTTCCATTATTACAGAATTGAAGAACAAGGAAGGGAACTAACATTTACATGCTCATTCATTTATTTCTTCATCCTATAATTAAAAAAACCTATTCCTGAATTCCAGGCTTCTTGCTGGGCAGGTTTCTTGCATTATTTATTGAATCCCCACAATGAACCCAGCCAGGGTAGGCCCCCTGCTTCACCCCTGTTTCACAGACCTGAGGAAACGGAGGCTCAGAGAGGGGAAGTGACTCGCTCAAGGTAACACCTCCACCCCCAAGACATTTCCCACTGAGTGTAAGGCCTGCTGGGTGGCAGAATGTAGGGTGCAGTGGTTAGAATCATGGTATTGAACCCAGGCTGTCTTCATTCAAATCTTGGCTCTCCTTCTTTAGAGATGTGACCTCAGTTTCCACATCTGTAAAATGGGGTTAGTAATGGTATCTATCTGAAAGGCTATTGCAAGGATTGATGGGGATGAGGCATGCAAATGACTGAGCAGAGCAAGGGCTCAGAACACTGACCGTCACTGGGATCTCTCTTCCCAAAACTAGTGTCAAGTTCAATGCCATGAGGTAAACTCTTCAGCCATCTCTGGGCTCCCTCACTCAGCAAGTACCAGATCAGCTCTGCTCCCTTCCCTGAGGTGCTGCCCGGCACCAGCCCTGGGGTAGGGGCACAGGGATGGGAGGACAGGCTCTGCCTTCAAGCCATCACGTGGTGAGGGGGACAGGTGCAGACAGAGGCATGCACCTCAGAATCCAAGAGGTGCAACTGCAAAGCTGGATTCAAACAAGGGTACTGATAGCAGTGTTCCGCTCCCCTCTCCCCCAGCCTCTTCCTAGTGCATCACTTGTTTCATTCATTTCTCAGCACTTAGCATCCAAAATCATCTCGTGCATTCCTTGGTTGATTAGTTTGTTTCCTGTCTTTATCACGAAGTACCCCGCCCCCCGCTGCCCCCCCCGCTGCCCCGCCCCCCGCACTGTCCAGCACTGGGCCTGGCATCTGCAGATGCTCAATGAATATCAGCTGATTGTATGAACGAGTCGTTGGGTGAAATGAAGCCTCATGTGTCAGTTCTCTGCCTCTGGACACGGTGGAGGAGGCAAGAGACAGGTGGGGAAGAGTTTGTGGCTCAGCCCCTGAGCTCCCTTGACCCCTGCACACAGCTTGTGTCATCAGGGATGCTGTCGGGGACTACAGCCTCGGGCCACCTTGGAGGCCGGCTGCCAACACTCTTCCACCAGCCCCGGGGGCTGTCTGAGATTAGCTCCTGGTGTTCAAGGGGAACATTTCGGGTGTGAGGGTGGGAGGGAGGGTCTGGGCAGCAGACTGTACACAAGTGGCCTTGAATAAGCCTCTGGAGGTCTCAGTGTATTTGCTGGGTGAGAGGGGTGATAGCATCCATTTTTAGCAGTTACCGTAGAGCCCTTAAGCCTGTGAGCCCTGGGTGGAACTTCATGGCTTAAAACCCGGGTGTTGCCACTAACTGGCTCTGGGCCCTTAACTCCTCTGGGCCTCAGTTTCCTCTCGGCGAAGTGGGGATAAAACCAACCTTATGGCTCCCTGCGTTTAAAATAAGCCCACATATGAAAAATGCCTGGCAAAGAGGAAGCCCTCAGTCAACATTAGCCACGGCCTTTCAAGGGTTCTGGGCTAGTCTTGGCGATTCCACTGACCTCGGCCATCGCCAAGCCTCGGTGCTGTTCCTCCGTGGGACCCTCTCTAACTCAGCAGGTTCTCTGCAGAGACTTTCCAAGGTCTAGCAGTGGCCGCTGGGCTGCAGCAAAGAGCTTCCCTCAATGCTTCAAACGTGACTCTTTAAAAACAGGGAAAAACCTTTCCTGGATTGTTGCCTGCGGCAGACACAGTTTAAAACTTAAACCATTTCCTTCTCCCATCCCCACCTCATTATCCTTTTTCAGGAGGAGAGAAGAGAAAACCTTTTCAGGAAAAAGCTACGGGAGACGCTTCTCTCTCTCTTCCCTCCACCGGATGCCAGGCCTAGAGATGCTAAAGTTTGCAGCCGGCGCGCGGCTTGCCGGAGCGAGGGACTTAGCATTTAGGGCCAGTTGCTAGGGAACGCGGGCGGCTCGGAGGGTCCCTGGGGAGGGTGGTCCTCGCGGCGTTCCGTCGCCGCCCCGCGCTGCAGCGCCCCGCGCCGCCGCTAGGGTGCAGCAGGGCCCTGCGGATGCGCGGCCGCCCGATCGGCGTCGCGTACGCAGACCACGTCCCGGAAGGGGCGAAGGGATGCAAAAGGCGGCGGCGGGGCGGTGACCCGAGTTGGCTCAGGGCTGCGGGGGCCGCGGAAGGCGCCGGCCTGAGACCTCGGGCTGCTTCTGTTACCCTAGCGGGTTTCCGCGGGGGATTGCTTCCAGGACCTCCGCGGATACCAAAATCTGCGGATGCTCACTCGAGTCCCTTGTATGCAGTGAGGTAATACAGCTGGCCCTCAGTATCCCCTGGTTCAACCAAAATTTGATCCGCGGTTGGTTGAATCCGCGCATGCGGAACCTGCGGATACGGAGGGCCTGACTGTACTTCCTTAATTGACGCATTCTTTCTTCCTTCATTGCTTCAACCCCTGCATACTACTTTTCTTCACTCTCTCCCTTCCCGGCCTTCCTTCTTCCCTTTTCCGTTCATTCCTCCCTTCCTTCTTCCCTCTCATTCTTTCACCGCCCGCCCACCGTCCATTCGTTCTCTCCATCCATTCCTCCATCCATCCATCTTTTCAACTTCCTCCTTCCCTCTCTTCTTTCTCACTTCCTTCCTTCCTTCTGGATTCTGCAGTTGGACTACAAATTCCACCTCTGGCCAAACGTGTCTGGGCAAGTTGTCAACGTTTCTGCATCGCCCCTTCTGTATCCGGGCAGCGAGGACACCAGCACCAGCTTCACGGGCCTGCTGTGAGGATGGAGTGACGGTCCACAGAGGAGCCTTGCCCAAGGTTTGGCACCTGGTGAGCGCTGGATTCTCGGAGCGTCGCCTCCCGTTCCCTCGTTCTCCACTTAGGCTGCTCATTACAATCACCTGGGGAACCTTTTGAATCGATTACCTGGTCTTCTCCAGAAATTCTGGTGGGGCCCCTACCCTGGTAATTTTTGACAGCTCTGTGGGCGATTCTAATGGGCTGCTAGGGTGGAAACCAACTGGGAAGACTTTTTGATTGATGCCGGCTAGTGCCAGGCTCTGTGCCAGGTGAACCCCCAGGGAGCTGGGTGGGGCGGGGACTTATCTTGCCCTCCCCCAGTCACCTGTCTCCCTTCCTCCCACTCCCCTCGTAGCCCCAGGCTCCAGCCTCCCTGCAATGCTCCTTCTTTCTTCAAGGAACAGGCACATTCACATCTCCAGGCCTTTGCATACACAGCCGCCACCCCCGCACCTGGAAAACAGCTTAGCACCTGGGCTGATGCCCCCTTCCCAGCCACACACCCCAGGCTCACACACCCCCACATCTGCCGTTTCAGTGGCCTGTGTTTCTATCTGTCTTCTCCTGTGTGTGGGAGCTTCTCACGGGTGAGGTCTGAATCTGATTCTTCTCTGAGTGTCCCAGGCCTGGCGTGGAGTGGGCACTGGTATAGGTTTATTCATGGATGTTTCTGCTGATTGCATTTGGTTTTGATCAAGTCCTATAAGCAGACACATCACCGTCACCAGCAAATCTGACCTCTCTCCCTGTACCCCCTGTGGTTCTTCTCCTGAGAGGGGGAATAATAAGATCTTTGGGTCCAGGAATATTTATTAAAAGGGAAAACGTCCCACCTCTAGCTTCTCAAAGACTTAAGGTGTAGCCAGGGCTTGTAAGCTTGCCAAACCCTCCCCACTGACATGTGTTGTTTGGCATACATAGGGTTAATTGTTTTCCTAAGAAGTAGTTGCTGACATTTAAAAACTGGCAGATTTCACACCTTCTTGGGAAAAAACGGAGAGCTCTGCTAACATCCTCCCCTCCTTCCCCGTGGGCTAGAGCAGGACTGACCTTCCATCAAACTAGGGGGAGCTCCTGCAGTTCTCAAGACTCCAGGCAAGGGCGGGGGAGCCCCTGAGTTCTCAAGACTCCAGGTCCAGGTTCCTGCTGACATTACCTCCCCTCATTCGAGGCAGGGAGCTCTGCTGCCGTTCTTCATTTTATGGACGAGGAAGCAGAGGTCCAGAGAGGCCTGTGCACTTGGCAAGGGTCACAAAGCAAGCGTTTGGAGGCACCAGGGCTGTCAGATAGCAGAGACGTAAAGAAGGGGTGGTGAGTGATTCTGAGGGTCTCTTCTGGGGAGAAAATCATGAGAAGGACTTGGGGGTGGGATGGGGTGGGGCTGGGACTGTTTCACCTGAGAGAAGAGATGCCTCAGGGGTTGGTGTGGGGCAAGCATAGTCGTTTCCAGGTGGGAAGGGTGTTCTGTGTGACTTCAGGAGGTCTCGATACATCGCAGCTGGTATTCACTGAGTGCTTACCCTGCATCAGGCAGGACACAGTGTGTGTGTCTCATGCATCATCCTTCACCCACGCCACAGGAATAGACACATTCATAACCCTCCTTTTGACATGAAACAAAGGCTCAGAGAGATTTAGCAAATTGCCTAGTATCACTGTGCTCGACTTTACTGCAGGCACAAATATTTTGTGCCTTTTTTTGTGTCTTTTCTCCTTCCTGACTATACAGACAAGAACATTTTCCAGTCCCCTACGTTAGGCAGGGTCATGGGACTAGTTCTGGCCATTGAAATGTGGGTGGAAGTGATGGGTGTCACTTCCTGGCTGAAGCAGGGAAATGTCCTTCGATAATTATGGAGTCTCTCCCTTCCCCCCCCCCCCATCACTCCAGGTGATGGAACCATGTGTTCTAGGCAGTTAGCATGTGGAGGGCAGTTGCCCTGACACGTGGTCCTGACCTTGAGTAGATTTGTGTGAACACAACCCTTTATTGTGTTAAGCCACTGAGATTTTCGGATTGTTATTTACTGCAGCAGATCATAGCCTACCCTGATTAACACAGGCAGACCTCAAAGATATTGCAGGTTTGATTCCAGACCACTGCAATAAAGTGAATATGCAATAAAGAAAGTCACACAAAATTTTTTTGTTTCCCAGTACATATACAAGTGATGTTTCCACTATACTGCAGTCTAAGTGTGCAATAGCATTATGTCTAAAAAATGTACATACCTTAATTAAAAATACTTTTTTGCTAAAAAAAGCTAACCAATCATCTGAGCCTTCAGGGAGTCATAGTAGTAACATCAAAGATCACTGATCACAGATCACCATACAAATATAATACTAACGAAAAAGTTAGAAATAGTGTGAGAATTACCAGAATGTGACACAGAGACACGAAGGGAGCAACCGCTGTTAGAAAAATGGTGCTGATAGACTTGCTCAACTCAGGATTGTCATAAACCTTCAGTTTGTTAAAAAACACAATATCTGGGAAGCACAGTAAAAATGAGGTATACATCACACAGCTAAGACATAGAGTGGCTGGGAGTTGAAGCCATGCCTTTATGACCCCAAACTCTTGTCTATTACATTAGAAGCAGAATCAGGGAAGGTGGGTGCAGATTCCACTGATTCAAAGACACGTGTTTTCTCCTCTCCATGAAAACAGGTTTCATCTTATGAAATGGCATTTCACAATTGTTGTTAGCCTGATGGCAGTGTGATGCACTTGTCATCGCCTGGAAACTTGTGGCAAGATTTTTTAAAAAGTGGCAGCATCAAAACTTGAAGGATGAATGTCTGCTTGAGATCAAATCTCAGGGACAAAGGTGGAACACTCTTTTAAGAGATGGTGCATCACCTAAGCTCTTGATGTCCCAGAAGATGATATTGTGTGAAAAACACAAACATCAATGACCCTGAGTTGAAAAGAGACTCACAAAAGTCAAATTCTGAAGGCAAAGGTGTTGTAGGATAACTTGACCAATTTATTTGGCTCACGTTTTCCATTTTTTATAGGCACCATAGTGATATATGATAAAAATCTACATTTAAATACGTCTAAGAGAGCCCTTTGGATACATATAAAATAAAAATTCTAAGTGCTAATAAAGCAGTGTGTCTTGGTTTAATTGGCCGTGTTCTTTCTTTCTTAGTGGTACATAAAGGTGCACTGTACAACCAATGCACTTAGATTTGTTGAAATATGGTCCCCGTTGATCACAGGAGGCAGAATTTGCTACCACCATTAGCTGCCTGGGTGTGTGTGGGGTGGGGGCAGTGTCTGCACCCCCTGCAGAGCCGGCTAGGGTTGGAGGAGCTGGCATCATCCTGGGGGCTCTGTTCTCAACGCCCCTTCTCTGCCCGAGGAACCTGGCTTTGACTTTCTTCTCTGCAGATTCTCTTTGCAACAGCTCCTGATTTATGGCTGCTCAGCGGAGCTGACAGAGTTCAGGATAAACGCAGGCTCCACAGAGGGGATGAGGAATCCTCGGAATGAAATAAAGAGAAAGAGAGAGAGCTCCCCAGGTCCCTTCCATGGAAATCAAGTGAAATTTCTGGAAGGAAGACAAAGACAGCTGGCTGTGCTCAGAGAGCAACCCTGTCTGTGGGGCCAGACTCCTCTGGAGGGTGAAAAGAAGAGGGGCAGGATCTACTGGTCCCAGTCCCTCCCCTCCCCCATCCCTGCTCAGTGCTGTCACTGCCCTCATCGCCCTACCCTGACCACATCAGTCAGGGCAGACTGTGTACTGCTATAGTAACAAACATCTCCCATCTCCATCTCAGTGGCTCCGAGTCACAGAGGTTTCGTCCTCCCTCATGCTTCGTGTCCCTCATGGGTTTCTCCTCACTCGGGACCCTGGTGGACAGAGCCTCCACCATCTGGGGTGTCCCAAGTTGCCCATTCGCAAGTGACATATATCCCTCCCACTGACATATCATGGCCAAAGCAAGTCACACAGCCACAGCCAATGTCAAAGGAAGTGCAATCCTACCACATAACATAAAGCAGAGAAACTGAACATCTCTGAACAATCATGGGAACCTTCCCATTGACCACATTCCCATGCCTGACCTTGTCCCCCTTTCTAGCCATGCCCTTGTCTGTAACCACTCTCATCACCGGCCATACTCCATCCCTCAAAGTCTCCACATCCCTGGTCATGTCCCCGTGGGTGAGACTGTATTTGTGAGACTGTGTGTCCTGGCATTTGCTTCTGGAAACGCAGAACCGTGTCTGTTCTTCTCCTCTGGTACCTGTCCCATCCGCAGTACCACTTACATCCACGGCTGAGAGTCCTGCTGGTCTGGGAGCTCTTTCCACGGGATGGTGGTCATTCATTCTGTGCACTTCCTCCACCCCCACGCCCAGCACAGAGCCTGGCACAGAGGAAGTGTGCATAAGAAGAATGGGTATTTAAGTGAATGATAGAATGAGTCTTTGGAAGAATGAAGTGCTTCTTACCCCAGGGAGTCCAGACCACTTGAGCCAGGACCCTAGTCTCTGCCCATTGACTGGCATTGTCAGAAATGCCCAGGAAAGGCGAGTGTGCGTGTGTGTGTGTGTGTGTGTGTGTGTGTGTGTGTGTGGAGGTAGAGGGTGTGTGGAGACCCCCGTACTTCAGACACACCCTCAGAGGCTGTGCTGTGGCTGGGCTGGCAGGAGGTGGGTTGGGGTTGCTGGACCTTCATGTGTCATCAACACAGCTGTTCAGTCTAGACCAATGGTTGTCAACCTCCCTGCCCCCCTGCCATGACCCACAGGGCAAATGACATCCACAGGAGTATCTTGTTATAGGCACACCTAGCCTATGATCTGAAGCACAGGTAAGACAGCCTCTGGGCTATATGCAGTCCTCAGTGACTGGCTGTGAATCCACTGCTTTCTTTCTCTGTGAAAGAAAGCTGGTCAGAAAGCAAGTGAGTGAGAGTAATTTTTTACAGTGTTTTTGTCAGGACATTTTTTTGGCTGCAAGTGATACAGAACCAGTTAAAACAGGACTGTGCAAACAAAAGGGAGTTTATTTGCTTATTTATCCAAAAAGTCCAGGGTAATGACTTGAAGCACACCTGCATCCAGGTGCTCAAGTGACGTGGCCAGGTGTCTGTCCACGTGTCTGGATGAGGGCTTTCCGTTCAGAAGAACAAACTGACATTTATTGAGCATCTACTTTGCTCTAGGAACTGTGCTAACACTTTGCATCATGTTCTGTCACCTTTAATCCTCACAACCCTGTGAAGTAGGTTCTAGTATTACTTTACGCAGCTGAGAAAACAAAAGCTCAGAGACATTTAGTAACTTGCCGAAGTACACACAGAGAGTAAGTGGCAGATCCAGGATTAGATCACTATCTGTCTGACTCTACAGCCTATACTTTTTTTTTTTTTTTTTTGGTGCGCGGGCCTCTCACTGTTGTGGCCTCTCCCGTTGCGGAGCACAGTCTCCGGAAGCGCAGGCTCAGCGGCCATGGCTCACGGGCCCAGCCGCTCCGCGGCATGTGGGATCCTCCCAGAGCGGGGCACGAACCCGTGTCCCCTGCATCGGCAGGCGGACTCTCAACCACTGTGCCATCAGGGAAGCCCCAGCCTATACTCTTAATCCTTGTCATATTCGTTTTTCCAGCTTGAGATAAATAATCTAAAAGACACTCATGCCAACCACTATATCCCTGACCCTCTCGCTCAGATCCCAGGAGGCAGGTTCCCTGAAGGATAACGTTTCAGACCTCGGAACCACAGGTTAAAAGGACTAGAGATGCTAATTTTCTCCTGCATCCACCCGCCTTCTGCAAGAAACTTCCCTCCTCACAGCCCTGGGTCACCTTAAACTGCCGTCATCTATAATAAGTGACTCTACCCTTTCTCTTCCCAGTCATGGCTGATCGGACCAGCAGTGGCCATGTGACCTGAGGACAGCCAGAGTATAGGTTGGCTCACTACCTATCACTTGTGTCGCCTGGATGGGCTTGGCCAATCGGATTCTTTCCTGGAATTTGAACAAGACTCAGAGGGGAATTCCCAGCTGGTAGTGGCAGTTGAACTTGAATGCAAAGTGGATTCTGGGTTGGAGCAGCCATTTTGGACCCCTGAGTCAGAGAGGAAGCCAGGTAGTGGAGAGAGGAGGTCATGGCAGCCGTGTAAGGAAGAGTAGAGGTTCCACAGAGAAGTGACTTCCCAAAGGTGAGTAGCTTCCAGGTGGCCTGTGGCTGCCTCTCAGCTCTGCTCTCTGATTTCAAACATGGTACCTGCACTTCCCAGAACCCTGGTATGCTTTCCACACCTCCCTGTGGATTTAAGCCTTTCCTTTTCTCTTCTTCAGTTTAAAGGCACAGGGAGTTTAGATGAAATAAATTAGATGGAGTAAAAATTAAGTCAGCAAATATTTATTGAGCTTCAGCTCTGTGTCAGGAACTGTGCCAGTTCTATGAATGAGATGGGGTCTGTCAGGGGACCTGGACCCATTCCTTACTTTAAGTTTCCCTGGGGGCGTTGCACATAACCCAGAGTCTGTCTTGTCTATGCTCTGATCACAGGCCGGATATATCCCTGACAGGATACTCCTGTGGACGTCATTTGCCCTGGGGGTCATGGTGCGGGCAGGGAGGTTGGGAACCACTGATCTAGACTGAATGCCTATGTTGATTTGGTGACCCCCTCTCTCGGGTCTTTGTGAGGGAAAGAGGTTGGATCAGATATGTCTGAAGGCCTTTCTAGAGCAATGACTTGGGGAAGAAAGTGGGCTTCCTTTTTTACTCTAAACCCACGATGGCCACGGCTTTAGCAGAGAAAGAGACTGGAAGGTGCAGACTGGCCTTAGGGTCCTCATGGGCCTGTCCTATGCTTGTTCCGCTGTCATCACCATGCTGGCTCTTGGGGTGTTTCAGCCAACCTGAGCACTTTTCTATGTGGATCCAGAAGTAAGTTCGTGGTCTCTCCTGGGTGGAGGGAAACATGTGCCACTGGGCTGAGTCGTCTCTCTTCTTCTTTCCTTCATGACTTTTTCTTATTTTCAATTACACACATTAAAATAGTGTATAACTCTACTATATAAAATATAAAATAGATAATCAACAAGGACCTACTGTACAGCACAAGGAACTCTACTCAACACTCTGTAATAACCTATAAGGGAAAAGCATCTGAAAAAGAATAGATAAATGGATGTGTATAACTGGATCACTGTGCTGTACACCTGAAACTAACACAACATTGTAAATCAACTATACTCCAATATAGAATAAAAAATTTTTAAAAGAATAAAAAAATAGTATATAAAGCACACACAGAGTTTAAAAAGCAACTGTAAAATAAAGACCCAGGTTGAGAAGTAGAACATTTCTCAGTACCTCAGAACCTCCTAGGTGCTTTTCCCCAGTGACAATTTCCCTCCCTTTCCAAGAATTAGCGCCATCTTGAATTTTGTGCTAAGGTTGAATTCATTTTTACTGCTGTCTGGTATACTGTTGCGTGAATGACTGCAGACCATGTATCCATTCTGTTGGTGATGGACACATGAATTGTTTCGTTTGGGGGGACTAGTTTGGCGGGACATTCCTATTTATGTCTCCTGGCACACTTGTTGTAGGGTTTATCTAGGTATATGCCCGGGAGTATGACTGCTGGGTCATGGGATTTTCTTATGTAAAACTTGGGAGGTAAATCCAACCTGTTTTCAAAAGTGGTTATACCAGACACCCCACCAAGTGTGTCTGAGGATTCCTGTGATTCCACATCCCTGTTAGCATTTGCGAACGTTATCTTTTGTTTGTTTGTTTTTTTGCGGTACGTGGGCCTCTCACTGTTGTGGCTTCTCCTGTTGCGGAGCACAGGCTCCGGACGCGCAGGCTCAGCGGCCATGGCTCACGGGCCCAGCTGCTCCGCGGCATGTGGGATCTTCCCGGACCGGGGCACGAACCTGTGTCCCCTGCATCGGCAGGCGGACTCTCAACCACTGCGCCACCAGGGAAGCCCTGTCAATGGATTTTTAAAAACATTTTTAATTGAAGTATAGTTGATTTACAATATCGTGTAAGTTTCAGGTGTACAGCACAGTGATTCAGTTATACATACATACATATATTATTTATATATATATATCCTTTTTCAGATTCTTTTCCCTTATAGGTTATTATATAATATTGAGTATAGTTCCTGGGCTATGTAGTAGGTCCCTGTCAGTTTTCTATTTTCTAGTTTTGCTTTTTCTTGTTGATTGATAGATATGCATTATTTTGACAGTTACATGTGTCAGAAAGCATTTCTCTGCCCACTGGAATTTCAGTCCAGTGGAAAACTTTTACTTAGTTTAGTTCAATCTAGCAATTTTCCAAGGGGTCTAGTTCCCGGACCAGGTAAGTCTGAGAGCATTTAGCGAGGTGAGCTACCCCAACCCAGATCAGCAGTGGCTGCCTGGTGAGCATAAGTTGCTGGCAGCTGCAAGGCCTGACCCACACACGCCCAGCTGGCTTCCCCGTCTCTCCCTAAGGATGGTGGTTGAGTGTCAGATGCCTGGAGTGCAGTTACTGGGCAGGACGTGCTTGGCATGTGGAGAATCACCACGTATTGTGGGCCTACTCTGTCTAAGTCACCACACATATACCTCCCCACTCCCTACAGCTGCCCTGAGAGATGCACTCTGTCATCCCTACCATATATAGATGAGGAAACTGAGGCTTAGGGAAGTGAGTTTCAGTGCTTCACAGTAACCATGTAGTGGGGCCAGGATTATTCAAGTGTGGCTTTGACTGACTTGAAATCTCACATTCCTACCCTTGCAACATGGCGCCCCTGTTGAAAGGGTCGGCGGTAGCAGGAGTTGCTGATATTCCTACTGTTATTACTACCACTGTTAATACTACTACTCTTAGAGCTACTAGCAATTCTTCTTCTTCCTACTACTAGTACCATTACTATTATAAATGTATTAATTTGGTGAACTCTTTTAAATTTTATTTTATTGTGATAAGAACACTTAAAGTGAGATCTATCCTCTTAACAAATTTTAAGTGTACAAGACATTATCGTTGGCTATAAGTTTAACCCTTGGCGAACTGTCCTTCAAAAATGAAGGCCAGATAAAGACTTTACCAGCAACACGATAGCATAAGAAAAAAAGAAGCTTGTTAACTTAGTCAGCTCTGTATGTGTTGTATTCTGGCAAACAAAGGAGCTTATGGTTTAGTGGCTGATGATAAAGTCAGTATTTTTTTGAGCTCTGCCTATGTGCAGGCACCATGCTTGGCACTTTGTGGACAGTGTTTCATTTAGTTCTTACACCCGCCCTGGGAGTTAGGGACTGTTGCTCATCTTCTGGTCTTGGCTCACGTGTCACCTCCTCCGAGAAGCCTTCTCTGACACCTTGTATGAATGGATGCCCCTCCTCCTCATTCCTGTTGTCTTCATCCTCTCACTTTGTGGGTTTCCGTTATTGTTCCGGTCACATGTTATCCTCATCTGTGGGTTGATTTTCTGCTCCCTTGCTAGACCAAAAGCGACCTGTGTCTATTGGGTTTACCATTGTATCACAGACACCCAGCACAGCGTCTGCCGCACAGTAGGCAGCCAGTCAATATTTGTGGAATAAATTCCCATTTTTCAGATGGGGAAACTGAGACTCAGAGAGGTGAGCAACTTTCCCAAGGTCACCTTGCCAGAAGAGGCAGAAGTAGGACTCAAATCCTGGTCCTTCTGACTCTAGGGCCCCAGTTCCCATTCACTGTACTATATAGGAACTCCCTGACTTGGGGGCTGTGTCCTGGCTTTCTGGGATGCCACCGAAGATGTGGTCAGGTCAAAGTGCTGCCTCTTACCTGGCTTTATAAAAGCCAACTACCTGGCCACATCTGGCCTCTCACAGATGGTGTTTTGGGAGTCACTATGGGCTTCAAGAGGCCACTTCCCCAGGTTCAGGCTAGCAAGGGTCTGTTTGGGATGATTCCACCAACTTCGCTGATATGAGAGGACACCACTCACCCTAACTGTCTTAGCCTCTCAGGGCCAGAGAGAACTTTAGAAAGTAAAGCCTGAATCTTGGCCAGTGAACATCTTAGCAACATCCAGCATCCGACCCATGAGGGTGGGTGCCCATGATGCCCTGGTGCTGTCGTGGGCTGGGAAGGAAGGGTTTTGCTCTAGACACCCTGACTTCTCTGTTCTTCTAATGAGCCGTGCTCTCTTACCTCAAGGTCATTGCATAGGTTTTGTCCCCACTGTCAGGAACAGCACTCCACTGCCATTCCCACTTCCTTCCCCTGGAAAACTGATCCATGATCACTTACTGGGTCTCAGCTTAAATGTTACTTCCTTGGAGAAGCCTGCTAGGGCTGTCCAGGTCAGCACTAGGGATGCTCTGATGTGTGTGTTCTCATGGTGTCCTGCACTTTCTCTTGGACCTACTAGATTCCAAGAGAAGTAAGCCCCTCTTGCTCACCACAGTAGCTGCAGCACCAACTCGATGTCTGGTATATAGTAGGTGCTCAATAAACATTGGTTGTGTGAGCATGGGATGTTTCTGTCAGGATGCATCCTTCTAAGCAGAGGTGACCAAGATCCAGTTTGCTTTCTGCTTGTTCTAACTGGTGTCTTCAACCACCCTTTTATGGGCTGAATTGTGCCCCATACCCAATTCATATGTTGAAACCCTAACACCCAATGTGACTGTATTTGGAGATAGGGCCTTGAAGGAGATAACGAAATCAAATGAGTTCGTAAGGGTGAGGCCCTAATCCCATGGGACTGACGTCCTTATAAGAAGAGGAAGGGGCATTAGAGTTCTATCTCCATTTCTGTGCGTGCCAAGGAAGAAGGTGGCCATCTACAAGCCAGGAAGACAGAAACCAAAATTTCTGATACCTTGATCTTGGACTTCTACCCTCTAGAACTGTGAGAAAATGCATTTTTGTGTTTAAGCTACCCAGTCCGTGGTATTTTGTTATGGCAGCTGGAGCAGGCCCAAGACTGATCATTTCTCTTCAGGAAACCAAGGGCCGCTCCCCAACTCCTTGCTCTAGCTCTGTCATCTTGGTTTATCAGAGGCTCTTTCTCAGGGATAGCTGGCCTGGGGCCAGCGACGATGGCCAGGGAGAGCAGAGCCATCAGCAATTCCCACCTCTGGAGCGCTTGCGGCCTGGGAAATGCATTTCCGGTAAACCTCGTTAGGGCCAAATACACAGCAATGTGCACTAATATATTTACCTAATGGACTATTGGCAACAGTCTCAGAGGAGCCAGATTGAATAACAACAGGGTACGTCTAACCATCAAGAAAAAATTACAGCGTGTCGGCACGCAGGCACTGCAAGAGCACTGCCAAGTCTATTACCAACGCGCATCTACCCACATCACTTTCTTTAGGTGGGGACCTTGTTTCGATTTTCTGAAAGAAATGCTGCTTTTAATTATGTTCATTTTTAGAACACCACAAAATATTCACAAGAGACCCCCAATACACTAATATTTCTCCCCTTACACTGCCTCCTTCAGGATTGACTGCCCTGTCCTTTGTAAGGGAGGCTTAGTCCTGTTCGGAAGAGCAGTGAGGGAACCATTTTTTGACCCTCTGGACCCTTTCTAGCAGCAGACATAGTAAGGGTCCAAGGTGTGCCCCATGGCACTGTTTAGCTCAGCCCCTGGAAACACCACCTGCACAGCCTTTGGCCAATTGTAGCACACCCTGCTTGGAGCCACCGGCACAGCCCCCAACTCCATATCCAACTAAATACCAAGTCCTGTTGATTCTGCCTCTCTTTGTCGGACCCACTCAGCCAGCCTGATTCAGAACTGCTGTGGTGGACAGTTCCCTGCTCCTGCCCCAGGTCCTGTGTTCTGTGAGGTCTCTGCGTTCTCCACAGCTGTGCTGGGCAATAAGATGGCCACTCCCACATATGACTATATAAATTTAAGTTCATTAAAATTAAGTAAAATGAAAAATTCAGTTTCTCAGTCACACCAGCTGCACTTCACGTGCTGAGTGGCCACGTGTGGCTGGCTAGTGGCTACCATATTGGACAGCATCAATGTAGAACATTTCCCTTATTGCAGAAAGTTCTATTAGACGACAGTGCTTCAAAGCCTCCAAAGGTCACTCGGCTGTGTGTATATACTACTCAGACGTGTGCGGACCCCTGGGAGCCGTCTCCAACCAATGGGGGATGAGAGTTGGTGGATAAATTACTCAGGCTCCCTGTCCTCCAGTGGGCCAGTTCTGTCTCCAGTGGGCAGTTTACTTGGTTCTTCAGATGGTTCCCAGTGAGACTGAGCTCCAGGTGCCCACAGGGGGAATTTGCTCCTTGGCATACCCTTTGTAGGTTCATCTCCTTTTCTTGCCTCCCTTTCCCACCTTCCTCATGGTGCTTCCTGAGATCATCTCCCAAATAAACTACCTGTATCCAAGTCCATGTCTGTAGTCTGCTTTTAGGGCAGCCCTGACTATGACACCTTGGATTTGTAAGTTTCTCTCCACTTCCAGTGCATCTGCCTCAGTGCAGACCCCCATCTTCTTTTATCTGGACGATGGTGACAGCCTCCTTATCAGTCTTCTCACCTCCCTTCTTACCTTCTATCAGTTTTCCACACTGAAGCCAGAGGACAAGACAAATAACACAAATATGAATCACCTCACTAACCCCATGTTTCAACCATTTAATAACTCCTTGTTATGTGCTGAATTACATCCCCTCCCCCCAAATGCATGTGTTGAAATCCTAATCCCCAGTAGCTCAGAATGTGACTGTACTTGGGGATACCATCTTTAAAGAGGTAAAGTTAACATGAGGTCATTGGGAGTGGGCCCTAATCCAATATGACTGCTGTCTTCAATCAGAAGAGATTAGGACACAGATACACAGAGGAAGGATCATGTGAGGACACAAGAAGAGGGCCATCTACAAACCAAAGGGAGAGGCCTCTGTGACACCTTGATATCACACTTCTAAGCCTCAAGAACGATGAGAACATAAATTTCTGTTGTTTAAGCCACTCAGTCCGTGGCACTTTGTTTTGGTATTATGAGCTGACTAATACACCCCTCATTGTCCCAAGGACAGTGTCCAGATTCCTTAAAGCGGCTCTGAAGACCGGTATTATCCAGTCCTAATATACACCCTCAGCCTCTTTCTTCCCAACCCTGAGTAACTGGAGTGTAGGTTAGTTCATCCAAAGCTAAGTCATCAAAGACAGTTTGCCCCCAATTAGTCATCCTTCTAATGGTCAATTTGCCAAAATTGTGAGGAAAAGCCTTAAACTGAGTCTAGGTTTAAGACTAGGGCCAGCACTAGGGTGAGGTAGGGGAGTTTAGAGGGGTTTTTTTTCTTGTGGTTAAGAACAATAAATTAACTTTTTATTTTGAGATAATTGTAGATTCACATGCAGGTGTAAGAAATAGTACAAAGAGGGCCCATGTATACCCCTTTCCCAGGTTCCTCCAATAGCAATGACTTCCTTAACCACAGTACAAATCACAACCAGAACACTGACATTGCTATGGTCCCGATACAGAACATTTCCATCACCACAAGGATCTCTTGTATTGCCCTTTCTCTGGCTACCACTAATCTGTTCTTTAGTTCTATAATTTTATCATTTCAAGAATGTTATGTAAATGGAATCACACAGTATGTAACTTTTGAGAATTTTTTTTTTCACTTAACGTAACACTTTGGAGATTCATCCAAGTTGTTACATGTATCAATAGTTTATTCCTTTTTGCTGCTGAGTAGTATTCCACTGTATGGATGTACCACAGTTTGTTTATCCATTCACCAATTGAAAGACATCTGGAATGTATCACTATTATGAATAAAGCTGCTATGAACATTTGTATACAGGGTTTTGTGGGAATACACATTTTCATTTCTCTAGAATAAATGCCCAGGAGTATAACTGCTGGGTCATCTGGTAGTCACATGTGTATTTTTATAAGTAATTGTCAGACTGTTTCCCAGAGTGGCTGTACCATTTTACATTTTCACCCACAGGTATGAGTGATCCAAATTCTCCACATCCTCACCAGTATTTAGTTTTGTCACTAATTTCTATTTTAGCCATTCAGACAGGTATGTAGTCTTGTGATTTTAATTTGCATTTCCCTAATGGCTAATGATGTTGGAACATCTTTTCATGTGCTTATTTGCCATCTGTATATCCTCTTCGGTGGAATTTTTGTTTATGTCTTTTGCCCTTTTTCTAATTAGATTGTTTGTTTTCTTATTATTGGATTTGATAATCCTTTACATATTTTAGGTTTTTTTTTTTTTTTTTCGGTACACGGGCCTCTCACTGTTGTGGCCTCTCCTGTTGCGGAGCACAGGCTCCGGACGCGCAGGCTCGGCGGCCATGGCTCACGGGCCCAGACACTCTGCGGCATGTGGGATCTTCCCAGACCGGGGCACGAACCCGTGTCCCCTGCATCAGCAGGCAGACTCTCAACCACTGCGCCACCAGGGAAACCCTACATATTTTAGATACTAGTCCTTTGTTGCATATGTGGTTTGCAAATGTTTTCTCCCAATCTGTAGCTTGTCTTTTCATTGTTTACAGAGTCTTTCACAGAGAAAAGGTTTTTTAATTTTTATGATGTTCAATGTATCACTTTTTTCTTTTTATGCATTGTGCTGTCTTTCCTCTATTATTGTCAATGATCTTGATTTCTGTAGTTATATAATAAGGCTTGAAATTAGGTAGACTTATTCCTCCCACTTCATTCTTCCTTTTCAAAATTGTTTTAATTATTCTGGTTCTTTGTCTTGCCATTTAAATTTTAGCATAATCTTGTTAATCTTGTCTACATCTACAAAAACTCTTTCTGTGATTTTGATAAGAATTGTGTTAAAACTGAATATCAAATTGGGATGAACTGATATCATTTCTTTGTTGAGTTCTTCCAATCTGTGAAAATGGTATTTCTCTCCTTTTATTTACATCCTCTTTGATTTCTTTCATCAGTATTTTGTAGTTTTCAGGATAAGAGTCCATACTGTATGTATTTGATTATATTTACACTTAAGTATTTCATTTTGAGGGGGAGAGGGCAATTGAAAATGGTATAGTATCTTAAATTTCAGTGTCTTTGTGTTCATTACTAGTATACAGAAATGCTAAACATTTTTGTATGTTTACCGTGTGTCCTGCAAACTTAGCTAAACTTCCTTATTGGCTTAGGAGTTTTTTCTTTTTCTTTCTTCTTTTTTTAAAGACTCCTTGGCATTTTCTGTGTAGATAATCATGTCGTCTGCAAATAGGGACTGTTTTATTTCTTCTTTTTGATCTATATGCATTTTATTTCCTTTTCTTGCTTAATTGCACTTGTTAGAAATTTTAGCACTATGTTGAGTAAGAGTGGTGAGAGTGGACATCCTTGACTTTTTCCAGAACTTAGGGAGAAAGTATTAGGTCTTGAATCATTAGGTATAGTATTAGTTACAGTTTTTTTGTAGATGCTCTTTATGAAGTTGAGGAAATTCCCATTTATATATAGTATTCTCAGAGGGTTTTTTTTCAAATCATGAATGAGTGTTGGATTTTGTCAAATGCTTTTCTTTATCAACTGATATGGCCATGTGATTTCTATTTGTTAGCTTGTTAACACAGATTATGTTGATTGATTTTCAAATATTGAATCAGCCTTGCGTCACTTGAATAAACCACACTTGGTCAAGGTGTGTCCTTTTTTCTTATATATTGCTGAATTCTATCTGCTGATACTTTATTAAGGGTTTTTGCATCTCTATTCATGAGTAATAATGATCTGTAGTTTTCTTTCTGTTGTACTGTTTTTGTCTGATACTGGTGTCAGTGAAATACTAGCTTCATAAAATGAATTGGAAGTGCCCTCTCTTCTATTTTCTAGAAGAGATGGTGTAGAATTATTATTACTTTTTCTTTAAATACTTGATAAAATTCTCCAGTGAAACCATCTAAGCCTGGAGACTTCTTTTGGGGAATCTTAAAATTATAAATTCACTTTTCTTAGCAGTTCCAGGTCTATTCAAATTACCAATTCCTTTTTTTAAAAAAAATTATTTTATTTTATTTTTTTGCATCTTTATTGGAGTACAATTGCTTTACAATGTTGTGTTAGTTTCTGCTTTATAACAAAGTGAATCAGTTATACATATACATAAGTTCCCATATCTCTTCCCTCTTGCGTCTCCCTCCCTCCCACCCTCCCTATCCCACCCCTTCAGGCGGTCGCAAAGCACCGAGCTGATCTCCCTGTGCTATGCGGCTCCTTCCCACTAGCTATCTACCTTACGTTTGGTAGTGTATATATGTCCATGCCTCTCTCGCGCTTTCTCATAGCTTACCCTTCCCCCTCCCCATATCCTCAAGTCCATTCTGTAGTAGGTCTGTGTCTTTATTCCTGTCTTACCCCTAGGTTCTTCATGACATTTTTTTTCTTAAATTCCATGTATATGTGTTAGCATACGGTATTTGTCTTTCTCTTTCTGACTTGCTTCACTCTGTATGACAGACTCTAGTTCTATCCACCTCATTACAAATAGCTCAATTTTGTTTCTTTTTATGACTGAGTAATATTCCATTGTATATATGTGCCACATCTTCTTTATCCATTCATCCAATGATGGACACTTAGGTTGTTTCCATCTCCGGGCCATTGTAAATAGAGCTGCAATGAACATTTTGGTACATGACTCTTTTTGAATTATGGTTTTCTCAGGGTATATGCCCAGTAGTGGGATTGCTGGGTCATATGGTAGTTCGATTTGTAGGTTTTTAAGGAACCTCCATACTGTTCACAGTGGCTGTATCAATTTACATTCCCACCAGCAGTGCAAGACGGTTCCCTTTTCTCCACACCCTCTCCAGCATTTATTGTTTCTAGATTTTTTGATGACGGCCATTCTGACTGGTGTGAGATGATATCTCATTGTAGTTTTGATTTGCATTTCTCTAATGATTAATGATGTTGAGCATTCTTTCATGTGTTTGTTGGCAGTCTGTATATCTTCTTTGGAGAAATGTCTATTTAGGTCTTCTGCCCATTTTTGGATTGGGTTGTTTGTTTTTTTGTTATTGAGCTGCATGAGCTGCTTATACATTTTGGAGATTAATCCTTTGTCAGTTGCTTCATTTGCAAATATTTTCTCCCATTCTGAGGGTTGTCTTTTGGTCTTGTTTATGGTTTCCTTTGCTGTGCAAAAGCTTGGAAGTTTCATTAGGTCCCATTTGTTTATTTTTATTTCCATTTCTCTAGGAGGTGGGTCAAAAAGGACCTTGCTGTGATTTATGTCATAGAGTGTTCTGCCTATGTTTTCCTCTAAGAGTTTGATCGTTTCTGGCCTTACATTTAGGTCTTTAATCCACTTTGAGCTTATTTTTGTGTATGGTGTTAGGGAGTGATCTAATCTCATACTTTTACATGTACCTGTCCAGTTTTCCCAGCACCACTTATTGAAGAGGCTGTCCGTTCTCCACTGTACATTCCTGCCTCCTTTATCAAAGATAAGGTGACCATATGCGCGTGGGTTTATCTCTGGGCTTTCTATCCTGTTCCATTGATCTTTCTGTTTTTGTGCCAGTACCATACTGTCTTGATTACTGTAGCTTTGTAGTATAGTCTGAAGTCAGAGATCCTGATTCCTCCAGCTCTGTTTTTCGTTCTCAAGATTGCTTTGGCTATTCGGGTTCTTTTGTGTTTCCATACAAATTGTGAAAGTTTTTGTTCTAGTTCTGTGAAAAATGCCAGTGGTAGTTTGATAGGGATTGCATTGAATCTGTAGATTGCTTTGGGTAGTAGAGTCATTTTCACAATGTTGATTCTTCCAATCCAAGAACATGGTATATCTCTCCATCTATTTGTATCATCTTTAATTTCTTTCATCAGTGTCTTATAATTTTCTGCATACAGGTCTTTTGTCTCCTTAGGTAGGTTTATTCCTAGATATTTTATTCTTTTTGTTGCAATCGTAAATGGGAGTGTTTTCTTGATTTCACTTTCAGATTTTTCATCATTAGTGTATAGGAATGCCAGAGATTTCTGTGCATTAATTTTGTATGCTGCTACTTTACCAAATTCATTGATTAGCTCTAGTAGTTTTCTGGTAGCATCTTTAGGATTCTCTATGTATAGTATCATGTCATCTGCAAACAGTGACAGCTTTACTTCTTCTTTTCCGATTTGGATTCCTTTTATTTCCTTTTCCTCTCTGATTGCTGTGGCTAAAACTTCCAAAACTATGTTGAATAAGAGTGGTGACAATGGACAACCTTGTCTTGTTCCTGATCTTAGTGGAAATGCTTTCAGTTTTTCACCATTGAGGACAATGTTGGCTGTGGGTTTGTCATATATGGCCTAGATTATGTTGAGGAAGCTTCCCTCTATGCCTACTTTCTGCAGGGTTTTTATCATAAATGGGTGTTGAATTTTGTCGAAAGCTTTCTCTGCATCTATTGAGATGATCATATGGTTTTTCTCCTTCAATTTGTTAATATGGTGTATCACGTTGATTGATTTGCATATATTGAAGAATGCTTGCATTCCTGGAATAAACCCACTTGATCATGGTGTATGATCCTTTTAATGTGCTGTTGGATTCTGTTTGCTAGTATTTTGTTGAGGATTTTTGCATCTATGTTCATCAGTGATACTGGCCTGTAGTTTTCTTTCTTTGTGACATCCTTGTCTGGTTTTGGTATCAGGGTGATGGTGGCCTTGTAGAATGAGTTTGGGAGTGTTCCTCCCTCTGCTATATTTTGGAACAGTTTGAGAAGGATAGGTGTTAACTCTTCTCTAAATGTTTGATAGAATTCGCCTGTGAAGCCATCTGGTCCTGGGCTTTTGTTTGTTGGAAGATTTTTAATCACAGTTTCAATTTCAGTGCTTGTGATTGGTCTATTTATATCTTCTATTTCTTCCTGGTTCAGTCTCGGAAGGTTGTGCTTTTCTAAGAATTTGTCCATTTCGTCCAGGTTGCCCATTTTATTGGCATAGAGTTGCTTGTAGTAATCTCTCATGATCCTTTGTATTTCTGCAGTGTCAGTTGTTACTTCTCCTTTTTCATTTCTAATTCTATTGATTTGAGTCTTCTTCCTTTTTTTCTTGATGAGTCTGGCTAATGGTTTATCAATTTTGTTTATCTTCTCAAAGAACCAGCTTTTAGTTTTATTGATCTTTGCTATCGTTTCCTTCATTTCTTTCTCATTTATTTCTGATCTGATTTTTATGATTTCTTTCCTTCTGCTAACTTTGGGTTTTTTTTGTTCTTCTTTCTCTAATTGCTTTAGGTGCAAGGTTAGGTTGTTTATTCAAGATGTTTCCTGTTTCTTGAGGTAGGATTGTATTGCTGTAAACTTCCCCCTTAGAACTGCTATTGCTGCATCCCATAGATTTTGGGTTGTCGTGTCTCCTTTGTCATTTGTTTCTAGGTATTTTTTTATTTCCTCTTTGATTTCTTCAGTGATCACTTCGTTATTAAGTAGTGTATTGTTTAGCCTCCATGTGTTTGTATTTTTTACAGATCTTTTCCTGTAATTGATATCTAGTCTCATAGCGTTGTGGTTGGAAAAAATACTTGATACAATTTCAATTTTCTTAAATTTACCAAGGCTTGATTTGTGACCCAAGATATGATCTATCCTGGAGAATGTTCCATGAGCACTTGAGAAAAATGTGTATCCGGTTGTTTTTGGATGGAACGTCCTATAAATATCAATTAAGTCCATCTTGTTTAATGTATCATTTAAAGCTTGTGTCTCCTTATTTATTTTCATTTTGGATGATCTGTCCATTGGTGAAAGTGGGCTGTTAAAGTCCCCTACTATGAATGTGTTACTGTCGATTTCCCCTTTTATGGCTGTTAGTATTTGCCTTATGTATTGAGGTGCTCCTATGTTGGGTGCATAAATATTTACAATTGTTATATCTTCTTCTTGGATCGATCCTTTGATCATTATGTAGTGTCCTTCTTTGTCTCTTCTAATAGTCTTTATTTTAAAGTCTAATTTTGTCTGATATGAGAATTGCTACTCCAGCTTTCTTTTGGTTTCCATTTGCATGAAATATCTTTTTCCATCCCCTTACTTTCAGTCTGTATGTGTCTCTAGGTCTGAAGTGGGTCTCTTGTAGACAGCAAATATATGGGTCTTGTTTTTGTATCCATTCAGCCGATCTGTGTCTTTTGGTGGGAGCATTTAGTCCATTTACATTTAAGGTAATTATCAATATGTATGTTCCTATTCCCATTTTCTTAATTGTTTTGGGTTCGTTATTGTAGGTCTTTTCCTTCTCTTGTGTTTCTTGCCTAGAGAAGTTCCTTTAACAGTTGTTGTAGGGCTGGTTTGGTGGTGCTGAACTCTCTCAGCTTTTGCTTGTCTGTAAAGGTTTTAATTTCTCCATCAAATCTGAATGAGATCCTTGCTGGGTAGGGTAATCTTGGTTGCAGGTTTTTCTCCTTCATCACTTTAAATATGTCCTGCCAGTCCCTGCTGGCTTGCAGAGTTTCTGCTGAAAGATCAGCTGTTAACCTTATGGGGATTCCCTTGTGTGTTATTTGTTGTTTTTCCCTTGCTGCTTTTAATATGTTTTCCTTGTATTTAATTTTTGACAGTTTGATTAATATGTGTCTTGGCGTATTTCTCCTTGGATTTATCCTGTATGGGACTCTCTGTGCTTCCTGGACTTGATTAACTATTTCCTTTCCCATATTAGGGAAGTTTTCAGCTATGATCTCTTCAAATATTTTCTCAGTCCCTTTCTTTTTCTCTTCTTCTTCTGAAACCCCTATAATTCGAATGTTGGTGCATTTAATGTTGTCCCAGAGGTCTCTGAGACTGTCCTCAGTTCTTTTCATTCTTTTTTCTTTATTCTGCTCTGCAGTAGTTATTTCCACTATTTTATCTTCCAGGTCACTTATCCGTTCTTCTGCCTCAGTTATTCTGCTATTGATCCCATCTAGAGTATTTTTAATTTCATTTATTGTATTGTTCATCGTTGTTTGTTTCATCTTTAGTTCTTCTAGGTCCTTGTTAAATGTTTCTTGCATTTTGTCTATTCTATTTCCAAGATTTTGGATCATCTTTACTGTCATTATTCTGAAATGTTTTTCAGGTAGACTGCCTATTTCCTCTTCATTTGTTAGGTCTGGGTTTTTTTTATCTTGCTCCTTCATCTGCTGTGTGTTTTTCTGTCTTCTCATCTTGCTTATCTTACTGTGTTTGGGGTCTCCTTTCTGCAGGCTGCAGGTTCGCAGTTCCCATTGTTTTTGGTGTCTGTCCCCAGTGGCTAAGGTTGGTTCAGTGGGTTGTGTAGGCTTCCTGGTGGAGGGGACTAGTGCCTGTGTTCTGGTGGATGAGGCTGGATCTTGTCTTTCTGGTGGGCAGGTCCACGTCTGGTGGTGTGTTTTGGGGTGTCTGTGGACTTGTTATGATTTTAGGCAGCCTCTCTGCTAATGGGTGGGGTTGTGTTCCTGTCTCACTAGTTGTTTGGCATAGGATGTCCAGCACTGTAGCTTGCTGGTCGTTGAGTGAAGCTGGGTGCTGGTGTTGAGATGGAGATCTCTGGGAGATTTTCGCTGTTTGTTATTATGTGGAGCTGGGAGGTCTCTTGTGGACCAGTGTCCTGAAGTTGGCTCTCCCACCTCAGAGGCACAGCACTGACTCCTGGCTGCTGCACCAAGAGCCTTTCATCCACACGGCTCAGAATAAAAGGGAGAAAAAGTAGAAAGAAAGAATTAGAAGGAAGAAAGAAAGAAAGAAAGAAAGAAAGAAAGAAAGAAAGGAAGGAAGAAAGGAGGGAGGGAGGAAGGAAGGAGGGAAGGAAGGAAAAAAAGAAAGGAGATAAAGTAAAATAAAATATAATAAAGTTATTAAAATAAAAAAATTATTAAGAGAAAAAAAAATTAAACAAACAAAAAAAACGGATGGATAGACCCCCAGGACAAATGGTGGAAGCAAAGCTATACAGACAAAATCTCACACAGAAGCATACACATACACACTCACAAAAAGAGGAAAAGGGGAAAAAATCATAAATCTTGCTCTCAAGTCCACCTCCTTAATTTGGGATGACTCGTCGTCTCTTCATGTATTCCACAGATGCAGGGTACATCAAGTTGATTGTGGAGCTTTAATCCGCTGCTTCTGAGGCTGCTGGGAGAGATTTCCCTTTCTTTTCTTTGTTCTCACAGCTCCCAGGGGCTCAGCTTTGGATTTGGCCCCGCCTCTGTGTGTAGGTCGCTGGAGGGCGTCTGTTCTTCGCTCAGGCAGGACGGGGTTAAAGGAGCCGCTGATTCGGGGGCTCGTGCTCACTCAGGCCGGGGGGAGGGAGGGGCAAGGAGTGTGGGGCGAGCCTGTGGCGGCAGAGGCCGGCGTTACGTTGCAGCAGCGTGAGGCGCGCCGTGCGTTCTCCTGGAGGAGTTGACCCTGGATACCGGGACCCTGGCAGTGGCGGGCTGCACAGGCTCCCCGGAAGGGGGGTGTGGATAGTGACCTGTGCTCGCACACAGGCTTCTTCGTGGCGGCAGCAACAGCCTTAGCGTCTCCTGCCCGCCTCTGGTGTCCGCGCTGTTAGCCGCGGCTCGCGCCCGTCTCTGGAGCTCCTTTAAGCAGCGCTCTTCATCCCCTCTCCTTGCGCACCAGGAAACAAAGAGGTAAGAACAAGTCTCTTGCCTCTTCGGCAGGTCCAGACTTTTCCCCAGACTCCCTCCCGGCTAGCCGTGGCGCACTAATCCCCTGCAGGCTGTGTTCACGCCGCCAACCCCAGTCCTCTCCCTGCGCTCTGACCGAAGCCCAAGCCTTAACTCCCAGCCCCGCCCGCCCCGGCGGGGCAGCAGACAAGCCTCTCAAGCTGGTGAGTGCCGGTCGGCCCCAATCCTCTGTGCGGGAGTCTCTCCCCTTTGTCCTCCGCACCCCTGTTGCTGTGCTCTCCTCCGCGGCTCCGAAGCTTCCCCCCTCTTCCACCCGCAGTCTCCGCCCGCAAAGGGGCTTCCTAGTGTGTGGAAACATTTCCTCCTTCACAGCTCCCTCCCACTGGTGCAGGTCCCGTCCCTATTCTTTTGTCTCTGTTTATTCTTTTTTCTTTTGCCCTACCCAGGTACGTGGGGGGTTTCGTGCCTTTTGGGAGGTCAGAGGTCTTCTGCCAGCGTTCAGTAGGCGTTCTGTAGGAGTTGTTCCACGTGTAGATGTATTTCTGGTGTATCTGTGGGGAGGAAGGTGATCTCCGCGTCTTACTCTTCCGCCATCTTCCCGGAAGCCTCCTACCTATTTCTAGTGAGTTTAGGTAGTTTGCGTTTTTCAAGAAATTGGTTCATTTTATTTGTTACCAGCTTTCTGGGTGTAGATTGTATGTGTTGTTTGTACTATTCCTTTTTTATTATCCTTTTGATGTTTGCAGGGTCTGTAGTGATATCGCTGTTTCATTCCTAAATTTGGCAATTTGTATCTTCTCTCTTTTTGTTTTGTCAGTCTTCCTAGAAGTTTATCAATTTTATTGATTTTTTTAAAGAACCAAATTTTGTTTTATTGATGTTCCCTATTGTTTTTGTTTCAGTTTTGATTTCTGTTTTTATATTTCTTCTGCTTTCTTTGGGTTTATTTTGCTCTTTTTCCTAGGTTCTTAGATCTGAGAGTTTTACTCTTTTTTCATGTATTTAGTGCTATGCATTCTCTCTCAACATTTCTTTATCTGTGTCCACAAATTTTGTCATACTGTGTTTTCATTTTCATTCAGTTCAATATATTTTTAAATTTCCCTTGAGACTTCCCTTTGACTCATGGATTATTTAAAAGTGCGTTGTTTAGTTTTCAAAAGCTTAGGAACTTTGCTGTTCTACTTCTGTTATTGATTTCTAGTTTGATTCTACTACACTCAGAGAACACACTCTGTATGATTTCATGCTTTTAAATTTATTGAGGTTTGTTTTGACGCCTAGGATATTATCTATTTGGGTATATGTTTTGTGAGCACTTGAATGTGTATGTTGATGTTGGGTGGAGTGTTCTATAAATGTCAACTAAATTCTGCTGGTTGATGATATTGTTGAGTTCTTCTGACTAGAAGAAGTTTTTGTTGATTTTCTGAATAGTTGTTTTATCAGTTGTTGAGAGGGGGTGTTGATGTCTCCAATTGTGCTCGTGTATCTATTTCTCCTTTCAATTCTATCAGGTTTTGCTGTATATATTTTGTAGCTCTGTTTGGTGCATACATATTTAGGATTGTTATGTCTTCGTGGTAGATTCTTTTATCTTTGTGTGGTGTTCCCTTCTGTCTCTGTTAATTATTTTTGCTCTGAATTATACTTTATCTTGATTTTTTAGTTAAAATTTTCAGGATGCATATATTTCCATTCTTTTATTTTTAACTTACCTATATTGTTATATTTGAAGGGAGTTTCTTGTAGAGAGCATGTAGTTAGGTCACTCTGACAAACTCTGTCTTTTAATTGATGTATTTAGGCTACTTATATTTAATGTAATTACTGCTGTGTTAGGGCTTAAGTTTGTGTTTTCATCTTTTGTTTTATGTTTGTTCTCTTTTTTCATTTCTCTCTTTTCGTTTTCCTGCCTTCCTGTAGGTTACTTGAACAATTTTTAGAATTCTATCTATAGTGTTTTTGAGGATGTATCTTTTTTTTAGTGGTTTCTCTGGGTATACATTATCTATATATGTCATTTATTTTACAGTCTACTGGTGTCAATATTTTATCAAGTGAAATATAGAAAACATATATGTATGTAACATATGTATACGTGTGTTTATATATCCTGTGCTTATCTCTATTTCAGACAAAGGTGACTGTATTGCTGATGGGGTGGTTATGTAGTTGATTCTATATTTATGTGTTATAGAAGTTTTTTTTTAAATTAATTAATTAATTAATTTTTGGCTGTGTTGGGTCTTTGTCGCTGCGCACAGGCTCTCTCTAGTTGTGGTGAGCGGGAGCTACTCTTCGTTGCGGTGCGTGGGCTTCTCATTGCAGTGGCTTCTCTTGTTGCGGAGCAAGGGCTCTAGGTGCACAGGCTTCAGTAGTTGTGGCTCTTGGGTTCTAGAGCTCAGGCTCAGTAGTTGTGGCGCACAGGCTTAGTTGCTCCACGGCATGTGGGATCTTCCCAGACCAGGGCTCGAACCCGTGTCCCCTGCATTGGCAGGTGGATTCTTAACCACTGTGCCACCAGGGAAGTCCCACAAGTTTCATTTTTTTAATTGAGGAATTATGTGTAGTAAAGGGCACAAATCTTAAATGTTTAGCCTGGTGATATTTCTTTAATATAACCACCACCAAGAAAAAGATATAGAATATTTATAACACCCTAGGAGGTTCCCTTGTGCCCTCTTGCAGTTGATACTCCCCAAAGATAACTCATACTATGGTCTCTATCACCATGGATAAACTTTTTTGTAAACAGAATCCTATAGTATATACTCTTTTGTGTATGGCTTCTTTTGCTAAACGTTATTCCTATGAGATTCATCGATGTTGTTATGTGTGGCAATATTCATTATTTTTTCACTGCTGTACAATATTCCATCATATGAATGTGCCACAATTTGTCCATTTTACTGTTGGTGGAGATTTTTTTTTTCCAGTTTGGAGTTATGAACATTTGCCAGTTGGAGCTATGGTCATTTTGTACATTCCTTTTGCTGGAGGTAGCAATCATTTCTCTTGGATATATACCTAGGAGTGGAATTGCCAGGTCAAAGGGTAGGGATATATTCAGCTTTGGCAGATACTATCAAAAAATCTCCCCAAATGGATGTGCCGTTTTACACTCCACTAGCAGTGTGTGTGAGCTCCCGTTGCTGCAGAGTCTTGTCACCATTTGGTATTTTAAGGCATTAATTTCAGACATTCTGGTGGGGCTGTAGTGGATTCTTAGTTTGGTTTTAAGTTCCCTAAGGACAGAGGCCCCAGACGCAATGTTTCTACTAAGCCACACCCTCCCTGCTGGCCACATCTGATTGGCCCAGCCAATCAGATTGTATACCTGATAGTATGCAGGGCCAATCAGAATTTGGAATTGAGACGTAAGCGTTGCCAATTAGGCTGCTGAGACCTTGAAAAAGGGCTCGAAAACCAGGGAGCCGTGCAGTGTCCAACTCTATCCACAGAAAAGCCAAGAGAGCAGGTTTGCAGAGAGAGGAGAGGGAAAGAAATGCAGGAAAGGACAGGAAGAGGAAATATCGGAGTTCTGGAGAAGAAGCAGACATTGAGAGAAGCGGTGCTTCTGGCCCGTGAGGCTCTGCTAGACCCGGCCCAGGGTCCTGCATCCTGTGAGAGACCACCTTGTCCTCAGTAAGCTGTTCCTTTTCTCCCTCACTTCCTCCTTTTGCCTCAGTCCCTTTTGAGTGGATTTTTTCCCCTTGCAACTAAAGAGGCTTGAAAAAGAAGTGTTTTCTCTGTTTCCTTTCTGTCCTTCCCCTTTTCCTTAGCAAGTCTTTTTGAAAATGTTAGCCTCTTGCTCAGCAGAGGGAAAAGGAAAGGGGGGCTGGCATTTGCTGGTCTCTCACTGTGTGTCAGTCTCGTCATGGGCACACAACCCCATGGGGGAGGGACTGGCATTACCCTATTTCACAAATGTGGCAAATGAGAGGCAGAGAGGATAGGGGTAGTTCAGCTGGGGACGCCATCCCAGGCTGGCCTGGCTCTGCAGCCTGGGTCCTCTATTCAGCCAGGCTCCAGCACCACCACCATGCCCTTTGTCCATGATTGAGTCTGAGTGTTAAAGGTGGCACACACATGCCTTTTGTCACTGCTTTTAGAGTTTGTCTCCTACCCCTCCTCCCACCTGCCACCAACGAGACCTGGGCGGTCTAGGCTGTATTACAGTAAAGGAGAGCAGTCCCTACGGGGGCTCCAGAGATCTCCCCAGTTCCACTGTCACACCAACCGAATTTCATCTCATCCATATCGCCCTTCCATCAGTGCCTTGTTGCAAACGCTCTTTGAAAGTAACATAATTTGCTTCCAGAAACTTCTTCCTTGTATGCAACTAAAATCCCAGTTGACACCATTGTGTCAAGATAGAGAATGTACTGGCCATGGAGTCATATAGACTTGAGTCCTAATCGCGTTCTCCTGAGCTGTGAACTGTGGAACCACGGGCCTCTCTGAGCCTCAGTTTCTTCATCTGTAAGATGGGGATGAGAAATATTACCCCGTGGAGTTTTTGTAAGACTTAAATAAGTAAAAGTAAAGTGTTTAGCCTCCCTCTTGGCACATAAGCGACCAATACATAGTAATTGTTTTTGCTTTTATTGTAGTTTCTTTTGTCCTGGGAATTCCTGATAACAGGAAACTGTTAAGTACCTGTTCTCTACGTGGGCTTAATGTTCTCTGTCTGGCTGTTGCTGCAGCCAAACACCCCCCTGACCCCCTTGAAATGCCTCATCAGCAAGTCCAGCCTCTCTCTGGGATTTTCGGGTTAGGATCACTAGCTATGAGGCCTTGGCTTGTTGCTAGATGCAGAGACAACAAATATTGTTTTAGAAACATTAATAATTGAGAGGTTTTCAGCAGAGAATTGGCCAGCTTTAGGGGAATTGAAAATTAAGGCTAAGATACTACCTCAAGCAGATTTCCTGATGAATAATTCATGAAGCCAGTGCCTACGAAGACCTAGAAGAGAAAATACCTTCTGTATTTTCTGTTCTCCCCACCACTGCCACCAGCCCCGTCACCTTGACTTTTTCCTGACCCCTCGGTGGGGGAAGGGGCATTTGAGAAAGTAAATAAGAGCCAAGAACACAGCAGAGTCCTGATTTGAGTTTTCATTGGAGTTTTGCCTGCATGTTGCTGTGTGATCATTGATAAATTCTGTCCCTCTCTGAGTAGAAGTCCTGCCATCTTTGAACTGACTCTGATGCTTTGAAATCCACGTGATGGAAGGGACTTTGAGCACCCACTGAGGCCTCTGTTTCCAGGGAGATCTGTACCCCAAAGCCTTTGTAGGAAGGGGTTTATTCCATTTACAGACCTCCCTCCTTTCTTCCTTTAGCACACATTTGAGTGGCTGCTCTGCGCTAAGTGCTGGGGATATTGCCCCCACAGAGGAGAAAACTGCCAAGGAAGTGGACAATTACAACCCAGGAGACTTGGACAAAGATGGAGCAAAGCAGAAGGTCGTGAGAGTACAGGGAATGGACACCTAAATTCAGCCTGGGGTGAGATCAGGGAAGGTGCAGGGGACACCTGAATTGAGTCCTCTGGAGAGAGTTGGGGAGGAAAAGAAGGGAAGGAGGGTGTTCCAGATTGAGAGAAAATTTGTAAAAATCCCCAGAAGAGAAGGAAAGGTACTTTTGTGGGGACTACATGGGGTCCTGGGCTTGTGTGGGAGGGGTTGGAGAAAAGGCTGGATCCTGGAAGGCATCAAGGTCAAGTTAAGGCATTTGCATTTGGTCTTTACCCTGAGGGCAAGGGGGAAGCCATTGAAGGTTTAAGCAAGGTGCTGGAAACGCGATTGGATTTGTTTTAAAAAGATACTGGGACTGCTGGCTGGAGCACTTGGTCGTTCTTGTTTTCTATAGTTAACCCTCAGGGCATTGGTTTAAACACTTCTCACCCTGGTCAAACTGATTGCCTGTCATCCTTTGCAGGAAAAAAATCATTCTTTATGTCTCTAAAGTCTGTCCAATCTCAAGCTGCCTTTTTGTTTCTGTTCATCCATTACATCTGTTCTCGGGGGAGGGGGTGGGGTGTGGACGGGAGGGAGTTTGTGTGGGGTTCCCAAGAAGGACCTCCACTCACTTCTTTTGCCAACTTGTCAGCTCAAACGGGACACTGCCAAGTTCAGTGTGGGAAGCCAGCCAATCTCCAAGGAGAACCAGCTTCATAAACCAGACTTACTAGCGTGGAGGTCAGAAACTGGTGACCCCTAGGATAAATCTGGATCTATGGACATGTTTTGCCAGAACAGTGTGTTGTTTGAAAAAAAAAGGAAATAATCATTAAAAATCAGGAGATTTCTCACAAAAAGTCCAGTTTCCAATTTTCTGGAAATAGCAGACTCGGCAATACTGGCGCCACCTTCCTGCGAAGCAGCCATTGTCTGGTGCTAAGTGGTAACTGCTCCTGAGACAGGGCTCGGCGGGTCCCAGTTCACCCCAGTCCCGACTATTCCCTGTCACCTTCCTGTCCTGAGGCTGATGGTAGCTTCTGTCTGTCATGATCCCTGCACCACATTTTTCTTCTACCAACTAAGGAAGAAAGTGAGCCATTTTTTGATATTACATCTTAATCAAAAACAGAAAAAAAAGTCAAAGATAGACCTAGAGGGACATGTATTTCCAGACAAATGGAAGAGCACGTATTTCCTGATGGAAATAAAAAATAAGTACTTGATACATAAGCCAGATTTCTCTATCTGGGTTGGAAGAGTCCAGCCTAAGATGCTGTGACAAGTAACGGGGACTCCTGTGGTCCCTCGCGCTTGTCTTGGGCCTGGGCCTGGCACTCGTGGGTTTTTGACCGCTGGTTTGAGCCTCAGAGGACTGATGAGATGTGGTTTCAGAATCCCAAGTGCCAGAACCATCTTTTCCACTGTTCTTCCCAGATCCCTGTGGCCTGGGGCTCCAGGTGGGGGACAAATGGCTCGGGTCTTGCCCACTGCCCCCCTGCTGTGCAAGCTCAGCCTCTATCTGCGCACATGTCTCCTTTCTTTTGGGGTGGGGTTGGGAGAATGGTTTCAAGTACTTTTACAGATAGATATAAAAGCCATTGATCTAGCAGAGCCCCGTCATGTAACTCTGGAGTAAACTCAGGCCAGAGAAGGCGACTGACCTACCCGTTGTCACTGCGTGGTCTGAGTAGAAATGGCCCGTCCCTCCCTCGCCTGCCTCCCTGTCTTCCCAGACTGAGTGAGGGCCTCACGCCGCCTCTGGCTCCGTCATCTCCTCTGCTGCACTGTCTACCCATCTGCCTCTCCCTCCAGCCCAGGGCTGCAAACTCAACGGCTTACAGGCCATGCAAAAAACAAGTTTGGAGTAGAGGGACCTCTGCTCCAGCAGCTTGCGGCCAGGTGGGAACGTGGCCAGATCTCAGGCCGACGGCCACTTGGATCTTTAAGTGAAATCTGCATGCTGGTGCTTTCTGACTTCCGGCCCAGGAGCAACCGGAAGGCAGAAATGGTCTCATTCTGGTTTGGTTCTCTGACGTCTAGCCCAGGGCTCAGCACCTAGTGAATACTGAATGTGTGAATGAGTTGAATTCCGTCTTTCCTCTTCAAGTTCTTATTTCATCATTCAACAGACATTTATCACCATCTGCTCTGTGCCAGGCCCTGAGCTAAGGGCTGGGGTTGGAGGTGGGGTGGAGGGTGGGAGGTGGGCAGAAAGACATGTAAACTAGCAACTAGCGGGACACACCCTGAGCTGGGAGCTGCCTGGGAGGAGAGTCAGGCCAGCCCCAGGGTCTGCTGCAGAAATAGTCACCATTTATTGATGGCCGACCGTGCATTGAGACAGATGTGCTTGACACAGATTACCCTGGAGGTGCTATTTCCATCCCATTTTACAGGTGAGAACACTGAGGATTAGAGAGGTTAAATTGCATGTTCCGAGGCACAGAGCTGGTGTGTGGCAGAGCCGAGACTTGTGCCCAGGGATGCTGAACCCCGTCTGGCCTCTAAGTTGCTGTGAATTCTAGGATTAGAATGAGGCCACCTTGTGCTCATACAGCTGATGTGATATGAAAGTGAAGGATCTTCTTTAGAAAGAAAGGGATTCCAGGCAAGTTTTCGTAAACCACAACTGACAGTCCATTGAGGAGAGCAGGTGGTCCTAGGGACTCATAAGAGCCCGAGAGGTAAGTCTGTCAACAGTCACTTTTTTGACCTTGCCAGACTTGGTGTGTGCGTGTGTGCGTGCGTACGTGTGTGTGTGTGTGTGTGTGTGTGTGTGAGAGAGAGAGAGAGAGAGAGAGACACTTTCAACCTCCATGGCTCTCACTTTTGACCTTTCGTGTTTTAAGAACTAACATTACAGTCGAGGTTTGACAAGTTTCCACTGGCTGACCTTGCAATGCTCAGATTCAACTGATTCATTCAAAAGTATGCATTGAGCACCCACTGTGTGCAAGGCTTGGCTCTAGGTGCTGGGGACACAAAGATGCCCCGACTGTACAAAGGCTGTTCTGGGCTCTGGAGACCCAACAAAGAGCAAATTAGAGCCAGTCCCTGTCCTTGTGGAGCTAAAGGCAGATTTTGATCAAAGAGTGACACAGGGAAGGGTCAAGTTACAGCTTGAATGAAGTGCTGTGACCGGGAGGGGCGCGGTGGCCTGAGAGCGTGCCCCAGGGGCCAGGGAAGCCTCTGCCAGGGGAGGGACGCGTGAGCTGACTCTGAAGGAAGAGTGGGCAGTAACCAAGCGAGGGGCACAGAGAACATTCTGGGTCCCAGACTTGCTGGTGCCGAGGCTCAGGGTGAGGGGGTCTGAGGAAGTGAAGGCGCCACAGGGAGGAACAGATGAGGCCAGAATGGTCAGCAGAGGCCAGCCCCGTGGAGGTCACGGGGAGAATTCTGTTCTTTATCCTGAGAGCAAGGGGCCAGTAGCAGAGCAGTAGCAGCTAGCTTTATCTGTGTAACAAACTAGCCCCAAAGATAACGGCTTCAAAAACCCACGTTAGCTCAGGAGCCTGTCGGTCAACAGTTTGACTTGGCTCAGTGGGTGGTGGTTCTGGTCTGGGTCAGGCTCAGCTGATCTGGGCTGAGCTTGTTCGTGTGTCTGTGGTCACTGGTGGGTCACGTGGGGCTGGTTGGTTTATGATGGCCTTGACAGGGACGGCTGGGGGGCCTGGGGATTCTTTCATCATGTACCAGCCTGGCCCAGCTTGATCCCATGATAGCTGTGGAGAGTGAAGAGTGTGTGAGCGGAAACTGCAAGGGCCCTGACGACCTAGACTTGGAACTGCGGAGCATCACTTTCTGTCGGTCAGAGCAGATCACAAGATCAACCCAGATTCAGGTGATGGAGAAATGGACTCCTCCTCTTAGTGGGAGGGGTTGCTAGGTATTGGGGCCATTTTCGCCAGATACCCCAAAGGTGTTAAGTGAAAGGGTGATGTTATTAGAAGGTAAAAAGCGGAGAATTGATCGGGGGCAGTTTGTACCTCAATATCCATTCCTTCCTCCCCTACCAGTAACAGAATGCCAATTTCATTTCTACACATTGCTTCGTAGAATAAAGACCAAATTTCCTCACCTCTCTTATTGCTAGGCATAGCCCTGTTGTATGGAACTTTTAGGAAGCCTTTTTTAAAAAAGAAGGGCCAAGCTTTTCTTCCCTCCTTCCTCCCCTGCTCTCCTCGATGTGTTGGATGGAGATGTGTTGGTTGGAGCTTGGACAGCCATCTTGGACCATGAGCACGAGCGTCCCATCCTAAGGATGGCGGATGGAGATCTGGAAGGAGCTGAGCTCCTGATCACTGTGTGGGGCCACCATGCCAACCTGACTGCCTGCCTGGCATTGCCACTAGTGACTCACAGCTGTCCCTTCTCTGGAGAATTGCTCTTAGTTGGATGGGAGCTATTCCACCAGGGAGGTTATGTTCCCCTCACCCAGGCATGGAGGCATGAAGGGCCCTTCCCCTTTGATTGAAGGTGGGACCAGCTCTGAGTTGCAGTTGACACTGTAGAACACTGCCCCTTGCCCCCCTCCCACTCCCTCCCCCTCACCATGAGATCAGCCTGAGGCCGGTCTCCAGGCCCTTCCCTTCCCCAACCTGCTTTCCTCTTCCCTTCTCCCTGGAACAAGAACCCCCAGCTCAGGCTCTGCTTCTAGGGGACCTGACCTTGGATGCCCTACTCCCCCTCCCTGCCCATTATGAGCCGTGGACTGAGAATCCGGCTTACCCAGCAAGCTCCTGGCTCAGAAAGAACCATACTCGCCAGACTCCATCCATTTTACCCACTGGTTTTGGAGTGGGCAGAGGAGGAGAGGTCAGGAGCTTGAATCCAACAGAACAGGCACATCATAGCGTGAAAGATGACCTCCTTCCGGGCAGGGCTGGGGGACGGAGGCCAAGGGAGCACAGGGGAACAGAGGTCCTGGATTTGGTCAGCATGTGAGGCCCACCAACCTGTCCTGCCTGCCCACTCCAGGCCTGCTTGAAGTCTGAGGGCTGCTGCGGTCTGCTGGACAGACAGCATTTGTAAGCAGCTCTCTCCCCAGCCCAGTTAATAATTCAGGAGCCAGCGCCTGCAGCCGACCCATCATTCCAACTCTGTTGCACCCTGAACGCCGAGCTAGTGGACAGGAAAGAAAAAAATCACTGTGCCCACATGAAAAATGATCCTCACTTCAAGTGCTTGCTGCGTGCCCAGTGCTGGGGTGGGAGGGAGCTGGGCCAACACACATCTGCTGGGCAGACAGTGAGAGGAGGAGGGAGCTGTCCTGGGGGCTGGGGCGCGCACAGTAAGCGGTAGTTAACTTTTGGATCCTGAGCTACATTTGTTTTGGGACAGGGGGCTGTAGTTGCTGGAGAACGGGCCTTGGAGAACCCAGCTCTCTTCCTCTGATTCAGCCACGCAGCCTTCACTCACTTGCCTGCTCACTCATGCATTCATTCATTCATTCGGCGATCACTGGTGCCGCTGACAGGGATGGGGCCTCGAGGATATAGATGGGGTGGGGCCGGGAATTCCCTGGCAGTCCAGTGGTTAAGACTTGATGCTTTCACTGCCGTGGGCCCGGGTTCAATCCCTGGTCAGGGAACTAAGATCCCACAAGCCGCACTGCGGCCAAAAAAAAAAAAAATCAGATGGGGTGGGAGTGGCGCCTCCCCTCAGGGAGACAGACACATCCAGTGGGAGGCATCATATTTAGGGGCCTGAGACAAGAAACAGCTGGCTGGGGGCCCTGTGTTTGGTGTGGCCTGTGGCCTGGGTTTGCTGGGGGCCCGCTGAGTCCAAGGCACAGAGGGGAGGGTAGAGAGGCCAGTGGTTAAGATCATGGACTCCGGAGCCTCACTGCCTGTGTTCAAATCCCAGCCCTGCCAACTAACCCACACAGTGTCAGTCTTTCTGGGCCTCAGTTTCCCCATATGTAAAGTGGAGTTAATAATGGGAGGCTGAAACAAACTTCCTCGTACTGTTACGATAATGAACAGGGAGCTAGATCATTAAAATGAAAAACCGAAGCGCTAGCAAATACAAAGCTCCGGTAAAGCAGAGCTTCCTTTGGAGAACGAGTTGGCACTTTCCTGCAAAGCGAAGCACGCTCACATGCCTCCCAGCCGTCTTCTCCTAGGCATTCACCCAAGTGAAATGATAAACTTATGTTCGCGCAAAACCCGGTGCATAAACGTTTATTAGCCGATTCATCACCTCCCCAAACGGAAACAAGCAGAGTGCCTCTCAGCCAGAGGACTGGTAAACCATGGACCCTACTCAGGACGAACACAAACGATGCTGGTGGGTCACAAATGGCATCAGCTAAGCGAAAGCAGCCAGGCTCCAACTGTGCGATTCCATGTGCGTGACATTCTGGAAAACTGTAGGGACAGAAAACTGGTCAGTGATTGTGGAGGTGGGAGGAGGGACGGATAGAAAGGGGCATGAGGGGACTTTGCGGGGGATGATGGAACTAGTTGGTATTCTGGGGGTGATGGTGGATCACCATGACTGCATGTGTGTGTTTGTCAAAAAGCATAGAACTGTACACTAAAAAAGGGTGAATTATATTGTATGGAAATTATACTGCATGCAAATTATGGCAGGCAGAGGGAAGAGTGTGTGCAAAGGCCCAGAGGCTTGAACTCAGGTTTGTGACAGTACCTAGAGGGTTAGGAGGAGGTAGCCGGAGTTGAGGTAGGGAAAACATATTTAGGTCAGTTTGTGAAGAGCCAGGAAGGTCAGGGAGACTGTCCTCCAAAGGGGTGCTCATGCTTGAGGGGAAGGAACCCACCCGTCCAGACACGTGGCACCCTCAAGCCCAGAAAAACTCACCCCTCCTCAAACCCAGCTGCTGAACCGTCTTGACTCCTAAGCAGATGCTCTATTAAGCAGTCTAATTTGGGCCTGTGAGTGAAACAAGGCAGCAACCACTGTGCCCATTTTACAGATGGGCAAAAAAGGGAAGGGAACAAACAATGTCTATTACTAGCCAGGTACTTAAAATACATTTTCGTGTAATCCACGTAACCATCCTATGCACGTGTGAAATAGGGGTGACTGGTCTCATTTTCCATATGAGCACGCTGAGGCTCAGAAAGGGTGAGGATTTTGCTTAGAAGTAGCAGAGTTGGTAGCTAAACCCTACTCCTTCCACGGTTCTTCAGTACGATCGTGGCCCACTGTCATGGTAGCCGTGCCAGGAACGCACACAGACTCACACACACACACACACACACACACACACACAGCCTCTCCAGACACCTTTTATTGTCTTTGGTGCCCCCTCAGCTTTCCTTCTGGTACCCAGTGGATGTCTTCATGACTGTTCTGGCTTCTGTCCCTCCGAGGACACACTCATTCCCTCCCCGCCCCCACAACAGAGACATGGATGGACGTCAGGGAGCATTTGCTCCTGGGAAGATCCTGGCCTGAAGCTGTCTGGAAACAGTGTTCAAAGTGAAAGTGTGACGCTTCCTTGGGTGACGCTCCTCAGGGGTGGGGCTCCATTGATGCAGTCATCACAGTTGTCCTCTCTAGATGCTCCTGGCTCCTGTGGGCAGCGCGTGCCACAGAGCGTGCTTGGCACAGAGCTCCCTGGATAGCACCCGCTTCAGCTGGCTCTCGACGTGGACATTCCCATCTGTGGTTGGTGGTTGTGTCTTCTGAGCTCATCATGGTTGGTGTTGGTTGTAGATGGTGTTCCCCACTTAGGATGGTTTCATCGTGGAACAGTTGTCCCCCCGGATGAGTTTGTGCACAGGTGATCCCACCAACGATGGTTCTCAACAGAGATGGTTTTGCCATTGAGGGATGCTGTCAGGGATGGCTCGTCACGGGGGTTCACAGGACTGATGTTATTGCCACTGGTGGTCTTAACACAGGTGGACCCAGCACTGACGGCTCTTGATCGTATTCTTCCCAAGAATGGTTTTCAGTGTAGATGGCCTCATCATCCATTGCTGATTCTCGGTGTAGTTGGCTACGTATCACTCTTCTGCTGATGTTTGTCACTACAGATAGGGCTATCCATCGATGATTTTGACAAAGTGTGTACTTTTTAAAGGTCTTTCTTACTTCTGTTGGCAGTAACCACTCTGGGTGAAGTCTGGGTTTTCTGGGTCCTCATGTCTGCATTTTTTGAGGTCCTAGTGGCAAATCTTCTCATAAAGGATCACGGCCAGAAGAGGTGGGAACCACTTTCAAAGAGGCCTGTGGCCTCTGCTTTGCCAGGTCAGGAGACCTGGCCGTGCATCCCAGCTGAGGCCCTTATGTGCTGTGTTTCCTCACATCACTTCATCTTCTGAGCCGCTTACTCCTCGCTGAGCCACTTGTGAGGACTGCAGAGAATTTCACAGTCAGGAGTCTAACCTCAATTTTTCCATGGCCCTGCCTGGTGGAGCTCCTGCTCTTAGCCTCATCCCACGTCACACCCTACCCCGTCCTTACCTCGGATGCCCAGCCACACTGGCCGCTTTCTTATTCCGAGCTCTTACCTGCCACAGGGCCTTGGCACTGGCAGTTTCCACCGCCTGGAATGCCCTTTCCTTGGTCCCTTCAGGCTTCAGCTCCAGTGTCACTCATTAAGCTTTCCCTGGCCTCCCTAAGAAGATCCCTCTATTATTCTTCAGGCCACATCCTAATTTATGGGCCTTGTGGCTTTAATTATGATTTACGATGATTTTTACGTACTGGTTATTTATTGCTGTTGGTTCCCTCTGCTGCAATGTCAACCTCATGAGGGCAGAGATTTTGATTTCTTATTTTCTGCTCTGCCCCTGATACCCAGCCTAGTGCCTGGCACATAATGTAATAGATGCTCATTAAGCATTTACTGAGTGAGTGAATCGACCACCTTCGGATGTACATTACAACCACGCAGGGAGCTTTTCATAAGCGTTTGGATTGTTGAGGACAGTGGCTCTCCCTTGGCTGCTCCTCAGGATCACCTGAGATCACCTGGGTCCCCCTCGCAGCGGTTCTGACGAATTGGTCTGGGGTGAGACTTTGGCATCAGAACTTTGAAAAGCTCTCCAACGTGATTCCAGCGTGCAGTCAGCATTGAGAACTGCTGTGCTGGGAGAGAGGCTTGGCTGCCTGTGCTTTTTTGTAGGTGATTCTGTGTGCAAATCTGATTAAGTAGTACTGTAAGTGAGAACGCCAAGCGTGGCACTTATTAGCCGATACTTAATAGATGTTCACTGAATGACTGAATTGAGAAATTCATTGACCCCCCCCTAAAGCGTTCATAGGTGGGTTTTAAGGACTCGGGGAATTCATTGAAATTGTGTACAGAATTTGCACTGAGCTACAAGTATGCTTTTTTCTCCCTTAAGGGAGGAGTCACAGCTTTCATCAAATTCTCCAGGGTGTCCGTGATCCTCAAAAGATCAAGAAGCATAAAGATTCAATGCAACTCTTGCCTAACACTTGGGAGAGGGATGGCCCTGGTGCTTAGCCTGACTGTGATGGGTCTGAGAGGGCTGGCTGGCTCCGTTTGGGATGCAGGGTGAGGGGAGAAGGGAGGTGCTCCTTGGAGAGTGAGTGGCCCCGCCCCTTGGCAGTCAGCAGGGCCAATCACCACTGTCGTGTTTATTATGAATTCCTTTCCCATTGCCCGGGGCCATTCAGCGTCCCTCTGCTGTACACAGAGGCATCTCTTTTGCTTCGGAAATTCTGGTCCTTCCGGGGTATGAGGGCATCTCACGGCTGTCTGACTTCTTGTTCCCACAATCCTGCATTCCCCACCAGGGACTGGCAGGGAAGGGACAGAGCAGTGGCTTGGAGGTGATCCAGAGGAAGGGGCGTGGTGGGAGCCAGCTCTTGTAGGAAGCAGGGACAAGGTCTAGCTTTAGGGGACGGGCAGGAGGGAGGCAGGGGCAGACACCGAGCAGGTAGTCTGGGGCTCGAGACTGTCTCTGTCCCTTCACGAATGCAAAACAGGGCAGGTGCACCGATGCTGGGAATTAATGGTGAGCCTGTTGGGACTCACATTCCCTCCGCTTCCCGCCCCACCTGCCTCAGGTACTCTGCACTCTGGGCCTGAGGACTGTAGGGAACACCTGGGGATGTGTCCAGGGTGAAGGGCAGAGAGCACGCCAGTGAGCAGAGCTCTCTTCCTTTCTAGCACAGGTAACTTCAGGATTGGTACCTGCGGATGCAGCAGGACCACGTGAATAGCTGGGGCTTGGCTCAGCATCCTCCTTCTGAAAGTCTCTCTTGGTCCCTATGCTGGGGCCGACCAGTGCATCCCCGCTGCCAGGCTGCCCTGCCTGCCTGAGCCCCGGGGGAGAGCGCCAGTGAGGGCAGGGCTGGCCCTGAGTTAGCACAGCGGGGCCGCCTGCGGAATGTGGCCACCGCTGATGGGTGATGGCCTTTTGAGCAAATTATTCCCTCACGTTCACAGAGAGGAGGAATTATTGGCAGAAAATGAGGACATAAAACCCTGTGGGACAGGGAGATCAGCTCGGTGCTTTGTGGCCACCTAGAGGGGTAGGATAGGGAGGGTGGGAGGGAGGGAGACACAAGAGGGGGGGGATATGGGGATATATGTATACGTATAGCTGATTTACTTTGTTATACAGCAGAAACTAACACACCATTGTAAAGCAATTATACTCCAATAAAGGTGTTAAAAAAAAAACAACCCTGTGGGAGCTGGGCACCTTTTGGGGCACTGAGTGCCAAGCACTTGGAAGCTGTCCAGCAGATTGGTTCATTTTTAATGATCTAGGACTATAGTTTAATTCTGTTTAATTCAAACGACGTGACATAATATCTTTCATTTGGACTTAAAACTGCACGGCGCTGAGGTGGCTCCCAGCATCCTCCGGGCAGCACGTTCTGTCATTGATGCACATTCCCTCTCTCTGGCCAAATTTAAAGGGAAAGGCTGCAGCCTCGGAGAGGAGAGATCGGCAGAGAATAGGTCACATCAGTTATTAAGGAATGAAAATGAAAATGAATTCATTCTTTCCTCCGTTGAATGAGCAGCTGTGCTTGGGTCTCTGTGATCCATGAAATAGGCTGTCAGGAAAATAGGAAATGGGCCGCGTTTGAACTTCACTGGTTGATTCTACCCCATTGCCTTGGAGACTGGTATCACTGCCCAGGGCAGGGGCCGGGGGGAGGAGGGGCACCCACTGGATGCCAGACGCATGGCTTCATCGGTCCTGGGTCGGGGGAGCATCATTATCCCCATTTTTCAGATGAGGACAGTAAGGCTCGGAAGGATCCAGGGGCTTGCTCCTGGTTACTCAGGTGCAGATCCCTGCTGCAGTTTGAGGTGGGCAGCATTACGGCTGGGAATTTGGCCTGAAAAACCTCAAAGCCTCACCCTCCCCTGGGTTCAACGTGAAGTGTCCGCTTTCCACACCATAGAAATACCCACTGCCGCTGGATCATGGTGAGGGGTGAATGAGGGAATGAACTTCGTGAGCTTAGCACAGGGCTCCATGCAGAGCGATTGCTCACAATTGTGACCCGGGTTACGAACTCCCGCCTTTCCATTCCTCAGATGGTAGAGCGTGAGTGAAGCCTGGAAAGCAAGTGACTTAAGTGCCCTAAGACCTAGTTCAGGTGGCTGGTGGGTCTGGGATCTGCCCCTCGGACTGGGCTGGGAGTCCCTGTTCTTCCTACTATACCAGGAAGTAGAAAGTCCGGACTGGGGAGGGGGTTTTGAGATGTTTGCTATGGAATTTTCCCCTTCTCTGCTTTATATCTCTCCATAACACCCTCCACCAGCCTTATATATTTGACTTGGTTATTTTGTTCATTGTCTCCTAGCCACTTGAACATTTACGTGAGGAGGGGTTTTGATCAATTCCTCGCTGTATCCCCAGTGCCTAGAACCAGGGCTGGGGCTGGGGTGAGGCAGGAGAGGCAGGTCCTGCGAGGACCGCCTTAAGCGTAGGTCCTCAGATCCTGTCTTTAGTTAAAAATTTGATATTTTGTTCATTATATATATATATTTGAATTAATTTTTAAAAAGAAATTTATTTATTTTATTTATTTATTTTGGGCTGCATTGGGTCTTTGTTGCGGTGTGTGGTCTTCTCATTGCGGTGGCTTCTCTTGTTGCGGAGCACGGGCTCTAGGCACGTGGGCTCAGTAGTTGTGGCTCACGGGCTTAGTTGCTCCGTGGCATGTGGGATCTTCCTGGACCAGGGCTCGAACCCGTGTCCCCTGCATTGGCAGGCGGATTCTTAACCACTGCACCACCAGGGAAGCCCCTGCATTAATTTTTATTTTTAATAATATTGTATTAAAATATTGAGTATCTTGATGCCTGCGTGTTTTGGTCCCTCTCTCAAATTGTGCCCCTGAGAGCCCCGCTTGCCTCACCCTAGTCCCAGCTCTGCCCAGAAGGGTGCCTGACACATAGTTACATTCAAGAAAGATTTGTAGAATGAATGATGCCCTACCATGTATCCAGGCTCATTTTCTGAGTCCCCAGAGAACATATTGTCTTCCAGTGGGTATTCAAGGGTCTTTGTATCTGAAGGAAGCTAGAACCCCAAACAGCTGCTTTTACTTGGCTCCATCCTTTGGCGACAGCTGAGTATTTCTGATGGTGGTGAGCTAAAGAAGAAGGGTGTGCCCCTTTCAGGATCTGACGGTGGAACTAATTAGAACTCAGGTCTCTAAAACTGCCTAATGAGGGGATGAAATGCAAGAAATCTACTGGGCTCTGAAAACCTATGCAGAATTTGACGCCATCATTAGAGACCGGCCGCACCTTTCCCTCTCCTGGATGTTTCTTGCAATTAAAAGCCACACAGGGTTGTACTGACAGTCGTTAGCGTAATGAGATCTGGCTGTGCAGCACCCCTTGTCCACTTCTTCCACAGCCAGCACACCTGGGCTGAGCCAGTCGAGTACAGCTGCCGTACCTCTGATGCTCCATTTCAATGAAATATCAGGTCTTGCCTCTGAAACCAAAGCTGAGGTTTCATCAAGTTGCATTGTCATAATTAAGGCAGGAGTGAGAAATAACCTCCTGTATAATTTAAAACGGTAAAATTATTGATACCTTTTTCAGCCTCAGCTTTAAATCTTAGCCACCAATGACTCCCCTATTAACAGACCTAATTAAATCCATTTCTCAGGGCGTCTTTGGCAAATTCCATTTTAGCAAAACTGTAGGAAGTTTAATTTGATTTGTCTCTGCTCCCCAGAGCTCTCCTGTAAAAATGAGGGCAGCGTGGACGCTCGTCTCTCCACGTCTGATATTTATTAATCCACTCAACAAATATTTATTGAGCACTTACTATGTGCTTTGGCATCAAGCTATGGGAGGAGGAGGAAGCAGTGAAAAGACAAGTTCCTATTCCCATGGCCACAGGGGACTGGGGATCATTCATTAATTCATCCATTCAATGAACCTGTATCGAGCCTGCTGTTGGAGTGATGAAAGACCCCCTATGAAAGTCACCACCTATTTGAGGTGGTGAGACAGTTAATAATCAGCGTGCCCGCAACTCATCCCTGACCACATACGTCATAATTTCTGGAGGTGGGGTCGAGGCTTTTGTATCTTGTTTTAAAGCTCTCCGGGTAATGCTAATATTCAGCCAGGTTAGAGTCACTAACCTGCGAAGTGGTGAGAGGTGTGGCTGGAGAGGTGGCCAGGAGCTAGGTCATGCAGGGTCCTGGAATCCTGTTAAGGGATCAGAACCTTATCTGAGGGCAGTGAGGGTTTCAAGCAGGAGAAGGAGGGCCTCCTATTTGTGCTTCAGAAGGAATTACTCTGCCAGCGGTGTAGAGGATGGGTTGGATTGGGATAACCGGAGTCAGAGAAACTGGCAAGGAGGCTATTGCAGAAACCTGGGCCCACGGTCATGGTCATGGAGATGGAGAGGACAGAGATTCAGGAGGCCAGATCGACACGACTGGGTGGTGAATCATGTATCCCGACCGAATTAGGGGAAGCAGTGTAAGAGGACTCCAAGTGGGCTGGGTGACTGGTTGGATGGTTATGACATTAACCAGAGAGGGGCGGGGAAAGAATGATTTGGGTTTAGGACATGTTGGAGAGATTTGATTGGCAGCTGGAGTTGAGATCTGACCCTTGGAATTGTGCTCTGTGTGGGGGGAGCAACTGGAAAGTCAACTGGGACTCAATTGGAAGGTATCATCCAGGGAGAGTGTGTAACCTCAGAGGAAGAGGAGAAGGCCAAGGGTGGTGGGGCCTTTAGGAATCTCAGCATTTAAAGGGCAGTTGTAGTTCTGAGGAGCTGAGAAAGAACTTGATGAGGAATGGCAGAGAGGTAGAAGGAAAAGCAGAGAGAGAGTGATGTCACGAAGCCGAGGAAGGAAAGAGTTCTGAGAAGAGAGTGGCAACGTGTTGAAAGCTGTGTGGAGGCCAAATAAAATGGAAGGCCTCTTATATATTTAGGAAAAAACAGTTTTGACGGGACATTGGGGGTGGTAGCCAGACTGCAGTGGGTTGCAGAGTGAATGGAAGAGAGAAGAGTATAGGTGTAGGTGCTGGTCCAAGAAAGGGAAGCAATAGAGGAGCAGTACCCAGAGGAGATGTTGGATTGGGCAGACACGAGACAGGATTAAGTGCAAGTAGTTTATTTTGGAGGTGATCCCAGGAAACACAAGTAGGGGAGTGAAGAAGTGAGACGTAAAGGTAAGGAAATCAGTCAGGGGTGTGCCAGCAAGCAAGTAACCACTGAGGGAAAATGGAACTTAATCCCACTGGGTAACTAGAGAAGGCAATTCAGAACGTGCACCTGAGTTACTGTCCGCAAGAGGCGAGGGAGCTGGGGTCTTTATCCACTAATTCCCACAGTCATCGGTTGAGGACTCTTCCTCGTTGGTTGAGGAAGCATTAATTTCCAGACACTTGGCCTGCCGTGTGCATGGGGAGAGTGGGCTCTGGCAGCCAGATGAAGTCCTCAGGCAAAGAGACAAAGGTGGTGGCAGTGGGAAGTTGGATTGGAGTGATGCCAATAGTAAAAAACTGAGGGGATAGGATCAGACACCAAGAGCATCTGCTACAGGAGGGATTTAGATTTTTCCAGACTGAAAAGAATCCGTCATGATTGAATGGTGAGGATGAATAAGAAGGAGGGGTTGAAAAACAAGTAAGAGGGGATAACTGATGGAGAGTGGTCAAGAAGAGATGGAAGCTATAGAGAGTAACATAAGGGGAGGGCTTGGTTGCCATGATAGGAGGTTGTGGTTGATAAGTAGGGGCCTGGGATTCAAGTTCAAGCAAAAGTTGGCACGTCATAATCATGGGTGTGGGTGGTCGAAGTGGAAGGAAAGTGAGGTCCATTGGAGTCGGAGAGGTTGAAGATGTTGACTGACTCATTCACATTGGACATCAAAGTCCCCAAGGACTTGGGAGTGGAGAGAAAGACTAATTCAGCTGCCAAAGTTATTACTGACTATTAAAAGCCACCATGTACCCCAGTCCCACTCACAGGGTAAGGTGAACCAAGGGAGTGTGTTGACCACTGGGTGCTGGGCCAGGAAGGAGAAGCTGAGAAGAGCTTCTGAGAAGAGCTGAGAAGCTGGTAGCAAGAATCTCCAATCCAAGGGGTAAGCAGGAGGCCTTGGACCAGAGACGGGGACAGGAACTGGGGAAGCCAAGAACAAGTTGGGAAGCCAAGTTCAAGATTAACCAGGGTACATGGTGCAGGATGAAGGCTCTGGATAAGGAGAGGAAAGAAAGGCTCATGCTTCTTGGAGGGACACGGGTCGGTAAAGATTGGACAAAAAGTACAGGGTACTGACTCTGCTTAGCTTTCCCTTATTCCCTGAGGCTTTACACCTGCTGAATCCCAGGGCCTCATGGAGTCCAGTTAGACAACCACTGATGAAAGGAAGTGAGTTCAACTCTAGGGTCAGATCAACGCGGGTTCAAATCTCTGCTCAGTCTTTTCTAGCTGTGAGTCTTGAACAAGTTTTCGCCTCTGAGGGTAGTCGAACCTATATCCTGGGATTGTTTCAAGGAAGAAGTAAGTGTGATCGAGTGTCATCTCTCTGTTCTTGTTGCTCGAAGAATCATACTCGGAACATTGAGATGACAGTAAAAATAAGTGCTCATGAAGGAAAGTTACACAGGGCTACAAATGTGTTATACGGGCGCCTGACCTAGTCAGGAGATCAAGGAAGGCTTCCCTGAGGAGGTAATGTTTGAGCTAAGATCTGCGGAATGAAAAGGAGTTAGGTAGATAAAAGGAGAAATGGGATCAGTCTAGGAGGAGGAGACAGCGTGTGCAAAGACCTGCGGTGGGAGGCAGTGTGGCCCATGTTAGTAACTGGTTGCCGTGGAGAGAGTGAGGGGGAGCACAGAGGAGCTGCCAGCAGGAGGCAGTCCGGGCAGGGCCCGCTTCCCCGTGAGAGCAACCAGCACTCAGAGTTTCAGCAGGAAGACGCCTGGGTCAGTTTGTGGTTGCTGAATCGAGGGGGCCCCGCGGGAGGAGGTAGCATAGATCAAGGCGGGGCTGGCGGGGCAGTTGTGAGGTTGCCGCCTTCATCCAGGAGAGGGGCAAAACTGGCCTGGAATAGGTGCTAACGATGGAGCAAGAGACAAGGGGGTGGATTTGAGGGTTGCTCAGGAGGTAATACACCAGACTCAGTAATGGATTAGGTAGGGGTAAGGGACTGTTTATAGGGAGAGAGGTTAAGGATGGTATCCTCATTTCTGGTTGTCCAGTTAGTTGCCAACCTAAGAGTCATGCCTCCCTTTTTTTAAATGTCACGACCCCATGTTTGGAGGATCCATGTGCTCAGGCCCAGGTCACAGACCGTGATTAGCTCAGACCACACGTGGCCCATGACCATCCCACTCCGCCGTAGTTACTGACTGAGAGGAAAGCGTGTGCCCAGTGGAGCACAGAGATGGCAAGTGAAGCCATGGGTGTGGATGTGATGACTTTGGGAGATTTATAATGAGAGGAGGTGAGGGCCTACTTCCAAGTCTTGAGTAACTTCAGTATTTCACGGCCAGGCACTGGGGAATGACTCTGCAGAAGGAACAGGGAGAAGAAACTGGAGAACCATGTGACTTGGTGCCATGAAAGCCAAGGGAAGGAAGAGCCTCAGAAAGAGTGAGTGAGCCTGTTCGCAAGAGCCAAGACACGGAAGCAGCCTAAGCGTCCATCGACAGAGGAAAGGGTAAAGGAGGTGGGGTACATATACACAGTGGAGTATTACTCAGCCATAAAAAGAATGAAATAATGCCATTTGCGGCAACATGGATGGACCTAGAGACTGTCATGCTAAGTGAAGTAAGTCAGACAGAGGCAAATATCATACGCTGTCACTTATACGCGAAATGTAAAAGACAGTACAAAGGAACTCATTTACAAAACAGAAACAGACTCACAGACTTAGATAACAAACTGATGGTTACCCAAGGGGAAGAGAGTGGAGGGATAAATTGGGAGTAGGGGATTAACAGATGCACACTACCATATATAAAATAGATAAACAACAAGCGTTTACTGTATAGCACAGGCAACTATATTCAATATCTTGTAATAAACTGTAATGGAAAAGAATTGAAAAACAGGAATGTATATATCCGAATATATATCGGAATCACTTTGCTCTACCCCTGAAACTAACACAATATTGTAAATCAACTATACTTCAATTAAAAAAAAAAGAAAAAGGGAGTGTGCTATAGTGCTGAATGTTGCTGCAACATGAGACAAAGGAAGGAGTAAAATTTTTATGATTCTCTTATTTTCCTGATGAGGAATTCAGAGACCAGACATAGTGAATGCTTTTATTATTCATACAGTGAGTTGGTGGCCCAGCCTTCTGTGTCAGTTAGCTCATGCTGTGTAAGAACGAGCTCCAAAAAGGAAGTGACTCAAAACCACAAAGACTTATTATTTCTTACGAGCCTAGAGTTTGGTTGTGTTCTGCTGACCTGGACAAAGCTTGGCTGATCTTGACTGGACCTGTTCATGGTCAGCTGGTAGCTGGTCTAGAAGGGCCTCGGCTGGGACAGTTTATCTGTGTTCCACATGGTCTCATCCCCCAGCAGGCTAGCCCAGTGGTAAGGTCCAGGCAGAGGAAATAGCAGGTGCAAAGGCCCTGAGGTGAGAGCAAGCTTGGATGTTTGAGGAAGAGTAAGGAGGCCAGTGTGGCTGAGAGAGCATGCCAGGGGAGGAGCAGTGGAAGATGAGAACAGAGAGGTAGAGTGGGTGGGAGGTGGGGGAGAGTACCATGAGCATCTTGTAGATCATGGTAAGGATTTTTGCTTATACTTTTATTATTATCTTTTATTAAAAGATATTATTTTTTATTTTTTATTAAAAATAAAAATAATATACTTTTATTATCTTTTATTAAAATAATACTTTATTATTATTATTATTATTATCTTCTGCTGTGTTACCCTGACTGACTCCAGTTTGGATTCCACTCCATGGCAGTGGTTTTGCATTTTATCTGGCCACGTTGATGCGGACTTTGCTTCTCCCCTCCCTGTGCTGACATTTCCTACATCCTGGTCCCACTGAGTGGTGCAAGGCAGGTCAGTGTCACTGGTCCAGAAATCACAAACACTTGCTCCTAAAGCCCCATCCTCCAGGACGGGAAGTTATAGCCCACAGGCCAAATCTGGTCCACTGCCTGTTTTGGTAAATAAACTTTTATTGGAATGCCGTGATGCCCATTCATCTACCTACCTGTCTGTGGCCACTTTTATGCTACAACAGCAGAGTTGAGTAGTTGTGACAGAAACTGTATGGCCCACAAAGCCTTAGATATTTATTATCTGATCCTTGAGAGATAAAGTTAAACCTTCTGGAACTTAAGAGGAAATACTTTCAATTCCCTCCTGCTTTGAAGGGTGGGGAGGTTCAGGTCTGTGGATCTGCCTGTGGGCAGAGGAGGTGGAAAAGCATCAGATCCACACTGCGCTCTGATTTCCAGCATCTTGCTCCCTTCATCCCTGCCCACCCTGGGCTGACCTGCAACCCTGCTCCAGGATATAGTGATACTTCTGATGTCTTAGTCCTCTTGGGCTGCTATAACTAAATACCACAGACTGGGTGGCTTAAACAACAGTTTTGGAAGCTGGGAAGTCCAAGATCAGGGTGCCAGCATGGTCAGGATCTTGGTGAGGGCTCTTTTCCTGCCTTGCAGATGGCCACCTTCTCACAGTGTCCTCTATGGTGGGGAGAGAGAGAGAGAGAGAAAGAGAGAGAGAGAGAGCGAGAGAGAGCGCGAGCACACTCTGGTCTCTTCCTCTTCTTTTAGGGACAGTAATCTCATCATGGAGGCCCTACCTTCATGACATCATCTAAACCTAATCACCTCCCAAAGGCCCCGCTTCCCAATACCATCACATTAGGGGAGGCTTCAACTTATGAACTTTGGGGGAATAATATATTCCGTCTATAACACTTAACATCTCTTATCTTTCTACCTGTGCCCCTCTTGAAGCTAATGAGGGGGGAGCAGGGCCGTGTCGGTGATGGGCAAGAACCCAGTCTCTGGAGTTAGGCATACCTGAGTTCAAGTTCCCTGTAATCTTGGGGGGACTCTCAGAACCTCAGTTTTCTCAGCAAAAAGAGCTAATAATACTTCCCACCTCTTCATGTTGCTGGGAGGACATCATGGGCGTCACCTGTGCAGTGCTTAGCAGTGGTTGGCAAATAGTAAGAACCCTGTTTTAAACCGTGACTACAAAGGGAACGTGAGGAAACTACCTTTCTCTCCTTTCTAGGAAAGCAAGAAAACCCTTTGGCAAACAGAGCTGGGGAAATCAGCCAGTCCATATTCAGTCCCCCTCTCAGTAACTTCTGCATCTCTGGGCAGGATACCTGATTTCAGAAAAGCAGAAGAAGAGAGAATCAATATCTCCAGGCTTGCAGCCAATAAAATCTCAGAAGTGGCAATTTCATCTTGACTGTGTCTGCCCGAATCACTAACAGTGAGCTCAACACAAGGGTGGTGACGAGTTTGGGGGTGAGGGAGGCTCGTACAAATGACCGATGTAGATAGTAATGGTTTAATCTTCCGACGCGGCGCGGCTGCCTCTGAGCACCCCATTCCTCAGCCTCCAGGAACCCATTAGGAGGAGGCTGGATGAAAAGCACCGGGGACGGAGCAGGGATGCGGTGGGAATGAAGATGAATCGTGGAGCACAATATTGATTTGCCTTGCCTGGAACGGCTGCTTTCTGTTTGAAAATACGGAAAGCAAATTAATGAATAAATGAGCCAGCTCGGTGAACTGCGCTCCCCTGGGAGCCCTGGTGTTTAAGCCACATATGCCAACAGGCTCTGAGCAAATACAGGGAGAGGCGAGGGCTTACCGAGAGGGGCAGTGTCACTCAGCCTGCCGGCCTGAGGATCCCGCCCAGGAAAGCTGTGGGAAGCAGTGGCAAGTGTCCTGAAATCAGGCAGATTCTTGATCAAATTTTGGCTCTGCCTCCTGCTAGCTGTGGGGCCCGAAAAATTCATGCAGTGTCTCTGAACTTGAGCTTCTCCGTCGGCAGAAAGTGGGCAGAAAGGGATCTACGGGCGGACTCAATTAGATCGTGTGCGTCTGATACTGGCTCTCCCTCCTATGCCGATATTGGGCGCGTTTTCTGACCTCTCTGCACTTCAGATTTCCCTCCTATCACACGGAGATAGTAACACCTATTCCTGGGACACAGGGCTAAAAAATGGAAGCTTTTATAGCTACTCTACATTCCACAAACCTTGATTAAGCACTTATTTTGTGCCAATTACTACTTTAGGTGCTTAGGGTAGAACTGTGAACAAAACAGAGTAACATCCCTTTGCTCATAGAATTTATTATTATTTTCCCTACGGATGTCCAAACGTTCCAGCACGATTTGTTGAAAGAGTACCGTTCCTCCACCGAGTCGCTTTTTCACCTTTGTCAAAAATCGTTGTCTGTACTTGGGTGCAGCTATTCCTGGGTTCTCTGGTCTGTTTCCTTGATCTATGCATCTGTCCCTCTGCTAGTAACACATTGTCTTGATTACTGTACCTCTATAGTAAGACTTAAAAGTGGGTAGTATGATTCCTCCCACTTTATTCTTCTTTTCCAACCTTTTCAAATCCTAGTTCCTTTGCCTTTCCATATACATTTTAAAATAGACTTACCTATATCTTTCAAAAAAAATCTTACTGGGATTCTGATGGGAATTGCAGTAAACCTGTATATCAATCTGGGAAGAATTGACATCTTTACTATGTTGAGTCTTCTAATCCATGAACATGGTACATTTCTCCATTTATTTAGATCTTTGATCTCTTTCATCAACATCTTGTAGTATTCAGCATATAATCCCTGTAATATTTTGCTGGATTTATTCCTAAGCATTTAATTTTTCTGAGCAATTGTAACTGATAAGTAATTCCAGTTTCTACTTGTTCATTGCTAGTATATAGAAATTGAGTCTTATATGTTGGTCCTGCATCCTGTGACCTTGCCGAACTCGCTTCTTACTTCCAGAAGTTTCTGTGTGGGTGGATTCTTTGGAATTTTCTACATAGATAATCATGCCATCTACAAATAGGGGCAGTTTTAATTTTCCCTTTCTAATCTGAATTTATTGTTATTATATCAGAAGTCCTGTACCCAAATGCCTAAAGGGGCTAGGCTGGCAAAGACTGTGGCAAATGGGAGCCCATGCCCCAGTCAAAGGGGGCTCTGTGAGTCCACATCTTCAGACTGTTAACGAATTTTGACGTGACGTTTTTTGATATTTAAATGTTGGTAAGTTATTCAAATATTTAGACACTTTTCAGGTCAAACAAAACATACCTGTGGGATGGACTGAATTTGCACCGGTTTGCAAGCTGGCATAATAGGCATTCCTTAAACAGAAGCATCTGTTCCTGCTGCCTGATGTCTCAAGTGGGCAGGTTCCAGGGATGTGTTGGGAAGCACGTGCTGTTGACTTGCCTCAGGTTTCTAGGGTGCGCGAGAAGGCCTCTGATGACGAAGGTTAAACTGCATTGGAAAGGTTGTCTCCGGGATTCCCGTGGCTTGGAACCATTGGGCTGGGCACTTCAGCCCCGGGAGGAGACCCCGGGATGTGTGGCTGCGGAGTAACCGGGCTGATGACGTCGTGAGGGTGGAGTCAGGACTGGAAAGGTCAAAACCTGGGAAAGCTACAGAAAGTGTCTGAGTTGTCTGGGTGTAAAATGGGAGAAGTGGTAGCAGGGAGTGAGTAGGTAAGTAGCATCTGTCATGTGCCACCTGTGCTGGGTGCTTCTCTCCCCTCCCCTCCCCTGCCTTCGTTCCTCCCTCCCTCCCTCTGTTCCTCCCTCCCTCCCTTCCTTCCATGCAACATATTCAGGGTCCACTCTGTGCCAGGCACTGTCCTAGGTGCTCACCTTTCACTTATTCCTGCATAGTCCTGTAAGACAGGCATCGTTCCCTCCATTTCACAAATGAGGGAACTAAGATTCAGGGAGGTTAAGTAACTTGCCTTTGACCCCAGATCTGACTTCAAAGGCCGTGTGCTCTTTGTACCATATGCACCCTGATATCACCCCACAGGTACAACACATACCTCTGGTGTATTCTGACAGTCTTTGGTTCCAAGAGCTCCAATGGGGTGGGAGGAATGCAGCAGGAGCAGAATCCCAGTGACTGCTGAATCCATGGGTCAGGGAGATCATGACCTGAGTTGTCTATACAATGGCATGAGGCATCAACCTTTGGGAGCAGTAGCCCTGGGAGGATGACCTGGGACCAACAGCCCTCTATAGCTCATCGACAAAGAGACAAGAAGATCAGGCAGTGCCCTAGCATTTAAACAGTATTTATTCTCATTCGTGGTGTGATTAGTAGACAACGAAGGAAGCCTGGGTACAGGGCTCAGAGCGGCTTTGTCCCTGATCCCGGATGAGAGATTTAACTCCAAGACCCACTGGATGGTCTGGGAAGAGCTGCTGGGTTACACTGCACCTTAGTCAGACCTGCCTGAAACAGGCAATACTGGATCTTGGGGAGAGCTGGTGGCGCTCAGGACCTGGTACTGAGGATCTCTGGGGAGAGACACCCTCCTCAGGATCCTACTCCTGTTCTGATTTCAAAATGCTTCCCCATGGGTGACTAAGCAAACAGTGGGAACGGAAGGGAGGAAAATGGCCTGAGAAGGAGTCTCTTAGTCAGGGCTGTTTGGACTACAAGTCCCAGAAACTCTGACTTTAACTTACTTAAGCAAACAAGAGGGCCAGAAGTTCCGGAATAGAGGCTGCCTTCAGGCAGAGCTGGATCTAGAAGCCCGAACAGTGGCTTCAGAATATGTCTCCATCTGTCATCTCTGCTTCCCTCTGCACTGGCTTCTTCCTCAGCCTGTCATGGCTTCCAGCACCTCTGGAGTCACATCAGTTTTAATGTCAGTGGTCCTGTGGAAAGAGATGGCCTTCGTCCCTGAGGTTCCAACAAAGGTCTAAGAAATCAGGCCTTACTGACCTGGCTTTGTTCATATGCCTGCCCTCTGAACCAGTCACTGACAAGGACAGGTACGGAATGAGCTGACTGGCTGGGCCTGGCTCACATGCCCCCCACTGGATTTAGTGGGGAGGAGTGGGGTCAGCCTCAGTTGAACCACATGCACTGGGAGAGGAGGACGTGGTTCCGCAAAGGGAGCTGGGGATGTTGCTCCCTGGGGAAAATACATGCTGGACACAATCTCCTCCCTCTTGGAGTTAATGGGAATGTTATCAAGGTCTGGCTTATAAGGGACTGGGAGTTGAAAATGTTCTGTGATCCAGGGCCTTTGTTGCTTGCCCCTTTGCTCTGTACAGTCTATTTTATTTGTCATGCTCTCTGCAGACAGGCTTTCTCTGCCTCTCTGCACACATCGCTGTCATACAGGTTCCTATCCCAAATGTCCATGCACGGGATGAGCTCACATCGACGAGTGTTGAGTCCCGACTCCCAAGAGGTTTGCAGAGTGTCCTCTTCTAGTGCCAGCGCCCTGATTTTCCCCTGGGCACTGCCTCATCCTTGCCCCGCCACCGAGTCCATGCAGTGGAGGCAGGAATCTTCCCTTCCCCCTACACCTCAGCTCCAGGAATGAGCCTGTGATCCCGGCAGGGTCAACCAGATATTCTAAGTCCTGTGGCCACTGCACACTTTTTCAGGGATGGTCACATGAGCGAGGTAAGGTCCTCACCTTGGGCTCTTGCTGGGACTTTTGGGAGAGACACATTCTCTTTGTGCTGAGTTGCAAGGGTGGTCAGATATTAGCCTAGACCTGCTAGAGGTCACTCGTGGCACTGAAGGATAAAGCCATCGTAGATGGAAGCAGAGTCAAGACAGAGTCTCAGTAATATTTTTTTTGAGCTTCCGGATCCAGCGAAGCCTGGGGCTTTTCCCTCCTCGGGCTTTTGTTGACGTGAGCTGATGCACTACCATTTTGCCCAGGCCAGTCTGAGCTGGAGGTCTACCTTTTGCAATCAAGAGTCCGTATGAATGCACAGAGAGGGTCTGATGGTGCCCCTCCAGTTGGCTCGTGGGTGTGCACGTCAGGTACAACCATGTGGTACAACATGGCTATGGGGGGAGGGGCAGTTTTCAGGGTGGAGGTTTGTCACCTGGGTCAGGCTTGCTGGTTTGGGGGACCTCGGCAGCTACGCAGAGAGAAGCACAGCTGGGTGGACCAGGCCGGGCTTTGGAGAGGCGGGATCCCTGTGGTTATACACTGTCAAGCGTCCTCCAGGCACGTGTGACACTCAGCCCAGGGCAGCTAGACTTATTCTAGCTCCGTCCACTGGTGAGATGACACTGCCAATGTGGTCAGACCTGGCTCAGGGCCTCGACTAGAGATGTGCCTGCAGCTTGAAGACCCAAGGGTTGGAAAGGCACGCCCATGCCGCAGCCCTAGAGTCCGACACCTCCTAGGGATGCAGTGAGAGGCCCAGACAACACTTGGCAGGTGAGCTGCACACCCGCGCACCGCCGTGGGCACACCCATGCATGGGAGGGGCCCTGGGGAATTTCTTCAGCCTGAGTGGCATGTGGGTGCTCCCTGGTCTGGCTGCCAGTGCTGTGACTGGACAGCTTCGGGTCCACCCTCAGAGCACCCCATCACTGGCAAAGAAGTGCTACTAATAGCCTTTTCTTTTTTTTTTAAATTATTTATTTTATGTATTTATTTTTGGCTGCGTTTGTGTCTTCGTTGCTGGGCGCGGGCTTTCTCTCGTTGCGGTGAGGGGGGCCTACTCTTCGTTGTGGTGCGTGGGCTTCTTATTGCAGTGGCTTGTCTTGCTGCGGAGCACGGGCTCTAGGCGCCCGGACTCAGTAGTTGTGGCGCACGGGCTTAGTTGCTCCGGCAGCATGTGGGATCTTCCCGGACCAGGGCTCAAACCCATGTCCCCTGCATCAGCAGGTGGATTCTTAACCACTGTGCCACCAGGGAAGTCCCATTAATAGCCTTTTCGTTCTATCCCTTCCTCCCTCTGCCTGGGTGTCCATATGGACAATTAGGAAAAGACAATTTAATACTGAAGAAATTAATTGCATTTGCCAAATGGGCTTGAAACAGGCTGTTTCTCGGTCAGCATAACAGATGACAGTACTCAGAAAATGAACACTGTTGACAGTTGACACAGTTGTCTCTGGCTGTGGATCAACTGTGATTTTTTTGGAGAGGTAGGGGGTGGAGAGCAGGGAGTGGAGAGAGACCTTTGCCTCCTCGGCACATGCTCCGTGTGGGTTGCTGTCTCCTAGTTCTATCTTTAGTAAGACTAGCTACTCGCTGTTGAGAGCTTCCCATGTGCCTGGTATGCACAAGGCATCATTTTTAATCTTCACAACGTTTGTGTAAGGAAGGTGTTAGCGTCTCCATTTCACAGATGGGGAAACTGAGGTGCAGAGATGGGACTTAGCTGAAACCTATGCTTTTTCCTAGCTCCCCACTCTGGAGTATGGATACTCTCAGTCCTTAGAGGTGAATCCTATGTCCCCAAATTGTCCATTAGGTCTGGGGAGGCAAAAGAGTGCAACCAGTTAAGATTCCAGACCCTGGAGTTGGGTTCTCAGAGTTCAAATCCTGCCTCTGATACTACCTGGATTGTGCTGAATGAGCTGTGTTGCTTCTCTGAACCTAAGTTTTCTCATGTGTAAAATGGAAAAAGAACAAATGTACTTTCCTCCCAGGATTATTGCGAAGATAAAGGAGATGATGTATGTAAAGCATTCACATATGGCAACCCTGTAACAAGTGTTAACTTTCATTGCCCTGAGCGGGAGGGACTGGTTGGTTCAGGAAGGGACTGCCTGGGGCAGGAGAAGAGTGAGGAGCACCCAGAGGACTGTGGCGGATTAGATTGCCGTTCAGAAAATATTCACACTCCATCCCTTGATGTCAGGCTTGGTCATGAACTTGTTTTGGCCAATGGAATGTAGGCTGAAGGAACAGCATGAGAGTTCTGAGCCCAAGACTTAAGAGGCAGCATGCATTTCTTACCACTCTGTGGGCTTCTATGCCACGGAACAAAGCTTTCCCCAGACAGTCACTGCCTCCCAAGTTTGGCCTCAATATGAGACTCATGGAGCGGAGCTGCTCTGGCCAACTTGCAGTCCTGTGAGAGAGACAGAGTAATTGCTGTTTTAAGCCACTGATGCAGGTGATGCTTGTTACACAGTATTTTATGGCAGTAGCTAACTGATACGTACAGAGAAGACAAGATTAGTGGCTATGTGATCTTGTCTGTTCAGCATCTTTTGGCTGGATTACCCCTCTCTCATTCCTGGCTCATGTGGACCACAGCAATAGCCTCTAGCTAATCTCCCTGACCCCACCTTTGCCCCTTACAGTCTATTTACAATCCAACAGAAAGAGTGAGTCTTTTAAAACATAAGCCAAATCAGGATACTCCTTGCTCATATCTCTCCCATGGCTTCTCGTGGTGCTTAGAATAAAATCCAGACTCCTCCCCTTGGTCTACAGGACCCTATGTGATCTGGCCCTCGGCTACCTCCAAGACCTCATGTTCTTCTATTGTTCCCCAATACTCTTGCTTAAAAATAGTGGCTGACCTGAGAAAGAGGTGGCCCCAGGAAGGTGAAGGTCATCGTGGGGTTTTTCTGAGGAAGAGAAACTGGTCACTTAGTGAGGTTAAGGCTGTCAGTTGATGATCAATCCATCTTCCATCCCTGAACTAGTTTCTTCACATCTTGCTGTGGGAGAGATATACTCAGAACCCTCAACCCCCTTTATTTCAGTACTCTGGCATCTCTAAGTCCTGCCCCTTACTCCCTTGGCCTGGGTATTCTCCAGGAGGGGGAGCGCAGTGGATCCACTGTCCTGGCAGCGATGGGCTGTATATAGGGATTCAGGGTTGAATAATGGTGTTCCTCTACACCCACTGGTACACCAAAATGAGCCGGGCCCAGAAAGCAAAGAGAGGCCCCTTCCCATTCACCTGGGGGTCTCTGGTGCAGGCGGTGGGGGGCATTGTCTTACCCAGGAGGCAGAGTCCTGGATGGGGCCCAGGAGTTCAAGACTCATTTGCTGAATGATCTTGGGCTAGCTATTATCTCTTTGGGGATCAGTTTCTTCTTCTGTAAAATGGGTACAAGGTGGAGTGAGCTATTCCAGATCAGTGAGCAATAAACCCCTAAGAGAATCTGATTCAAGGTATAAGCTATTGCCCCAGGCATGGGCATATGTGCATGTGTGCCTCTGTGGGTCACTGAAAATTTATATATAATTTTAGGAGGTTGTGGGCCTCTTGGAAGCTTTTAATGGACTGCGGGTTCAGAAGTTCTGGCCTACATGAAGAACAGCACTGTGACTCTAACTGAACAAAGTATTTGGAGCCAATCTGCATGATATTCAATTTCTCCCGACCACTTGCTAGCTGTGTGACCTTGGCCAAGTCACTTAACATCTCTGTGCCTCCATTTCCTCATCTGTGAGAGGGCAGTGATGAGAATACCACCCAATCCGTAGGTTGCTGAGAGGAATGTAGGCGACTCGTGTGTACATGGCACACAGCACAATGCTTAGTACATAGTAAGTGCTCACAAGTCACATGATCTTTCAGGTGTAACCACCTAGGACCCAGGAAGCTTCTCTCTTCTTGTTTTCTAGGACCCTTTCAGCTTCTCTCTTCCTGTCTCAAGCCTTGCTGGGGATCTGTTTGTCTCTCCTTGTCTCTTCCTGGTTCTAGGCTGGGGTCTTACAGGAACGATTCCCCTTCCTGACTCTGCCTCCAGGCAGGCACCCCTGCTGCTCCCATAGATGCAGGAGTTAAGTGGATCCGGGAGACAAAGTGAGCTGGTCCCCTGCCTCTGTCCCTCGTGCTTCTCTCCCTGTTTTCCCTTCCTGCCGCTGCCTATCTGCCCATGGTCTCTGCTGCTGCCTCTGGTCTCAGCCACGTTCTCGCTGACTCCATCTCCATCTAATAATCATCATAGCTGACAGGTGGAGGGCCCACCCCATGTCGGGCCCTGTGCTATGTGCTCTGTATCGTTTATTCGTTAAATCCTCATAACAGCTTTATGAGGTAGGTACTGTTTTTTATTCATTCAATAAATCTTTATTAGGCACCTGGTATGATTCCAGACTCTTGTAAGGGCTGGTGTTCGAGGGGTGAGCATATCACACAAACTCTGCAGGAGCTGGTCTTCCAGCCTCTGGATGAGGAAACTGAGGTTTAGAGAAGTTGAGTGATGTGTCACTGGTAAGGGGCTGCATCACGCCTTGCGTGCAAATCTCTCTAAAACTAGACTTTGGGCAAGACCTAAATCACTACGTTAGATGTCCTCTCGTAGGGCTCACAGCCTGGTCAGGAACAGACATAATTCAATACATAAAGTACAGGAGGATCAGTGCTGGCAGAGTGGCATGGTGGCCAGAATAATGGCCCCCCAAGTCCACATTTTAGTCCTGGAAGCTGCGAATGTGTTACCTTACATGGCAGGATGGCAGATGTGGTTAAACTAAGGATCTTGAGCTGGGAGATGATCCTGGATTATTTGCGTGGGCCCAGTGTCATCACAGGGGTCCTTAGTAGAGGGAGGCTGGAGGGTCTGAGTCAGAGTTCGGGAAGGAGATGTGACAACAGAAGTAGGGGTCAGAGGCATACTGGAGGATGCTACACAGCTGTCTTTGAAGATGGAGGAACAGGCCACGAGCCAACGAATGCAGGTGCCTTCTAGAAGCTGAAAAAGGGAGGTCGCTGGAGGAAACAGATTCTCCCCTTAGAGTCTCTAGAAGAATGCAGGCCTGCTGGTCCCTTGATATCAGTCCACTGAGACCCATGTCAGATGTCTGACCTCCAGAACTGAGGTCATTTGCATTGTTTTCAGCCACTCAGTTCGTGGTAAATTGTCACAGCAGCAGCAGGACAGTAACACGTGGTTGGTTCATTATGGCAGGCAACAGAAAAAGGGCACTCAAGGGCCTGCTGGCATTCTTCTAGAAGCAGCAAGAGGAAGCCAGGAGACAGCTTCCAACACCACCCACCACCAGGTTCACGGGCACACTTCCTACTTTCCACGTCACCAAAGCCAAGAGGGTTGCCGAGCTTCCTGTCACTGTAAAACAAGATCCCCTTCCCAATACATGCTCCCGTTTCCCTTTGATCCCCACCCTTTGGTGTCCTCACAGTTCAGGCTTCAGTAACAGTCTGTCCAAAGTTTAGTCTTTCTCCAGCACGTGGCTTAGCATCCACCCCACCTCTGTCTTTTGCTTCATTCCAAAGCCTCTCCCAACTTTTTCTCTTTCTTCTTTTTTTAAAATAAATTTATTATTTATTTATTATTATTATTTTTGGCTGCGTTGGCTCTTCGTCGCTGTGCGCGGGCTTGCTCTAGTGGCGGCAAGCGGGGGCTACTCTTCGTTGTGGTGCGCGGGCTTATTGCGGTGGCTTCTCGTTGCGGAGCACGGGCTCTAGGCGCGTGGGCTTCAGTAGTTGTGGCACATGGGCTCAGTAGTTGTGGCTCACACGCTCTAGAGTGCAGGCTCAGTAGTTGTGGCGCACGGGCTTAGTTGCTCCGCGGCATGTGGGATCTTCTCGGACCAGGGATTGAACCCGTGTCCCCTGCATTGGCAGGGAGATTCTTAACCACTGTGCCACCAGGGAAGTCCCTCTCTTTCTTTTATTGAGGTATAATTGACATATAACATTATATTACGTTCAGATGTACCACAGACTGATTCGGTATTTGTATATATTGTGAAAAGATCACCATAGTGAGTCTGGTTAACACCTGTCACCGTACAAAGTTATACAATTTTTTTTCTTGCGATGAGAACTTTCAAGATCTGTTCTCTTAGTTATTTTCAAATATACAATGCAGTCTTATTAACTGTTATCATGATTCTGTACCTTACATCCCCAGGACTTGTTTGTACTTTTTGAGTCCCTTCACCCATTTTGCCCACCCCCATCCCCTCTGCCTCTGGCAATGACCAATCTGTTCTCTATCTATAAGCTTGATTTTTTTTTTTTAAGATTCCATATATAAATGAGATCATATGGTATTTGTCTTCCTCTGACTTATCTCCCAGGTACCAAAATCTGTATCAGGTATTAATTCCTGCACAACAAATTACCCGCAAACATGGAGGCTTAAAACAACCACCATTATCTTAGTTTGTGGGGCATCTTAGTTTGGCTTAGCTGGGTCCTCCAGCTGAGGGTGTCTCCTGAGGCTGCACCTGAAGGGTCCCCTTCTGAGCTCGCTCCTGTGGCTGTTGGTAGCCTCAGGTCTTTGTTGGCTGTTGGCTGGAGGCCTTAGCTCCTTACTATGTGGAGCTCTCCATAGGGAAGTCCTTACCGTGGCAACATCCTCTCTCCAGGGCCAGAGCTCCAGAGATGGAAGGCACAGGCGTTGGCAACCTAATCTCAGTAGCAACACCCCACCACCTTTGCCATATCCTGTTTGTTCTATCTGGTCACTAGGTCTGGCCCACACTTAGGATGTCCCATGAAGGCATGAACACAGGTGGTGGGGGTGATTGGGAGCCATCCCAGGGGCTTTTTTTTTTAGCACCAGAGGTGTGCCAAGGTGCCAGGGACCACAAATGAGGGGCTGGGTGGGTGCTGGGTCTATGTGCCTCACATTATACATCGGGAAACTGAGGCATAGAAAGGCTAAGTAATATGCCCGAGGTCACTCAGCTACTGGCAAGAGGTCTAACCAGGCTCGGGACCAGGCACCTGGCTCCTAAGCCCTCATTCTTAACCCCCAGACTCTCCCCACTGTGTCCCCCTAGGGAACTCTCCTGCCTGCCGGCCTGGTTTGGTTTCATTCTGTTTCCTCTTTTCCTCCTCTTCCGCCACCTCCTCCTCTTAAACATCTGCCTTTCAGCCTGTCTTCCTCACTGTGTTCTCTTTTGCTTGTGATGTTGGCCTCTAGTCTGTCATCCTGTCCCGTGTGTGTCTCCCTCTTCTAGTCGCTCCTTTGCGCTTCTCCTACTACTTCCCCCTCCGTCTGTCTGTCTGTCTTGGTCTTGTTCTCATCTGTTCTTTGTTTCCGTGACTGCCCATGTCTGTGTGTCTGGTGGGTCTGTCTCTGTCTGTCGGCCTTAGATTTTGTCCATGGGTCCCTCTGTCCCTATCTCCCTTTTCCCAGTACTCACCTGTCTGTCATATATCTTTGTCTCTTTTTGAACCCATTGCTTCATTTCCCCCTTCCGCCTAGATCCTTCTCTGTTTGTCCCTCTGTATGTAGCGGTGTTTTTCTATCTATATTCTTCTGGACTCTGCCCATCTCCTTTCCTCTCAGGCCGCAATGAGCTGCTTCTGGTTTTATCCAGTTGGGCCGGGGGGAGTTTTGATTATTTATGACACTATCACATTAATTATTATCTTTATGATAACATAAAAACAACAGCCTCTGAGGCCCTACCCACCGGCGGGCAGTGCCCAGCAGCCTCATCCTCCTGCCATGTAGACCGATGGGACCTCCTGCGTCTATTCATCAGGCTTTGATACTCTTCTCCTTGGAGACTGTCGGCTCCAATGTTACAATCACAGCAGTATTAGAATAACAACTTAAAACCAATCATTTTTATGGGGACACACACAGTATAAAAAGACCTGCCTATCTGAGGACACATATAACATCAGCAGCTATTGCCCCATAAAGCTGTCATTTAGAGAAACATCTCGGGGAGTCCTTGAACACCAAGTTTAACCAGAGAGAGAGAGAGACGGGGAGAGAGAGAGAGAGAGAGAGAGAGAGAGAGGGGGAGGGGGAGAGAGAGGACTTTGCAAATCATTTTTCATGGAGGTCTAGGAAAAAAAAAGTGAGAGATGGATTCCATAGGGAGCCAATGGATTGAGTTAAATGGCTGAGGCTCAGCCCCAACTGGAACTTGGCATACGTCTCCTGAAATTACAGAGGAGGCTTAGAAAGGGGCATGGGCAAGGGGACCCAGCAGGCATGGCCTAGCTAACTTCCTTCAGTTCCCATTCTAGGTTCAATTTCTCTGAATCAGACCCTTAGATGAAGTTTCATGTGTAAGATTTTTTTTAAAATTAATTAATTAATTATTGGCTGCACTGGGTCTTCGTTGCTACACACGGGCTTTCTCTAGTTGCGGCGAGTGGGGGCTACTCTTTGTTGTGGTGCCCAGGCTTCTCATCGCTGTGGCTTCTCTTGTTGCGGAGCACGGGCTCTAGGCACGTGGGCTTCAGTAGTTGTGGCTCGAGGGCTCTAGAGCGCAGTCTCAGTAGTTGTGGTGCATGGGCTTAGTTGCTCCGCGGCATGTGGGATCTTCCCGGACCAGGGCTCGAACCCGTGTCCCCTGCATTGGCAGGCGGATTCTTAACCACTGTGCCACCAGAAAAGTCCCTCGTGTGTAAGATTTTTATTAGGAAGCATCCTCCAGGGAAAATCAGTAGGGGAGTGAAGGAGTGAGATGGAAGGGAAGAAAGAAGTCAGGGTTGGCATCAGACAAGGTCCCATGCAGTGAACCTTGGGCTCAGTTCCATGGGGCAGCCCTGGAGGCAGTGTAGGTGACACCTCCTCTCTGGACCAGGCCTGGGGAAAGGCAGCCAGAGGTCAGAGGCTTCCATGGGGCAGCGGAAATGAATCCCCAGCTACTTCTGGCTCCTGGTGCACACAGGTGAGGTGGCTTCCAGCAGCCTGGAGGCCATCCTCCAGCAAAGAGGTGCACGTGCTGGCTGTTGGGATGGAGGCAGGTTGGGAGCTGGTGTGGATGGTAAAGGGGACCCAAGGGGTGCAGATGGAGGGCTGACAGCACCTGCCATGGGTCCTGGGCAATGCTTGCACCCAGTGTCAACACCGGGTCTCTGCTGCTTCAACTCCACTTGGGAATGGGGAGGAGGTAGACCGATCTGGGTTCCCTGGGTTGATGGACCCTTGACTCTGGTCACTGGGGAGGACTTTCTTACCTCCAGAGAGACTGGTTCCTGGTGGCCCCTGAGGCTCCTGGGTGAGTGATGAACTTCTTAAGATGCAAGCCCTCAGGAAGAATAATTCACCAACCAGTACTCGCGATAGGATCAGCTCTTTAGAGATGAAACGCAGCAGGTGTAAGCCTTGAGCTCAAATCAGAAACACCCAACCGGACAGACAATGGAACCAAGAGCCATAATTTAGCAGCAGCTCTTCTAGAAACCAACCAACCAACCAACCAAACCAAAACCTTGACTCCTAATATGGCAGTGGGAACAGAAGCAGCTCTTACTGGGTCGGGTTATTCTACGGTGCTTTTGTGTAAATTAGAGCAAGTGCCCCCTGCTGGGTGGAGGGAGCACTGCAGCGCATGGCTTGATGCGTCAAAGGCAACTTTCTTAAAAAGATGTCTTTTTGGACAGATTCAGCTACATGCCAGAGCGCAGGATTTGATGAGGGGAGTGAGCGGTGGAATTCAGTCCTCACTCCCCTCTATGTTGGGTGTCATTGCGCAGTGCGTTCACTGTACAACCAAACTGTATGGGACAGCCCTGAGCTTTTAGATGATGGTGGGCTCAGCACTACAGGCAAGGAAATTGAAAACAGTGCACTTCGTGAAGGCTGGGGCTAGGTCAGGATCACCCACCACCGTGTCCCCTAGCACTGTACACAGTGCTCGGTACAGGGTAAGCATTTAAAATAGTTCCTGTTGAAGAAATGAATTTTAAATGTCATAGCTTGTTTGGCATATCACAGTCAATAAACGTTTGCCAAGTGAACGAATGGCTACTCCTGTCAAAAGTCTCATGTGAACTTCCGCGGCGCTATAGGAGGAGAGGCATTACAGCATCCAAGCTTGAGTAAGTCTGCCTGGATTCAAACCTTCCACTGATTGGCTGTGTGATTTTGGGCAGGTTAATTCTACTCCCTGTGCCTCTGTTTCATCATCTGTAAAATGGGGATAATAAGAGGACCTGCTTTCACAGGGTTTTTACGAGGATTGAAAGAGTTGAGGTGACATGCTCAGCACAGTACTCAGCAGACAGTAACTTCTCCACAAAAGTTAGCTGTTTATTATTATTATCACCATTGGAGATGACAGCCCCCTGGTGCTCTGTGCTGGCCAGACCTCCTTGGAGAACAGTGTCACCTCTGGGCATCATATTCTGAAAGAGGTAATGACAGCTATCTTGGCTGTGAAAGCCCCACAGGCACTTGCCAATAGATAAATGTTGAAGGATATTGCACAGATATGGTTCAGACAAGGAGTAATCTAGTATGGATAAGACGATTTTTAGTAAGCTCTTCATCTGTCCTCGTTCCACTCTATTCATTATGGCATAAACTTTATGCCTTGAAAACTTCACTGAAGAAGCTCCCTTTTACCCCCAAGAGTCCCTCAGTATTTGGAGGGGAGGGACTCAGAGGCCCAGGGATGATGGATCTGCCAATCGGCATAAAGGCCCACGGATTTACCCATTCGGCACAACCCGTTCCTCCAGTGATTGGTTCAGAGGTGGGAACGTGGCCCGTTTGGGGCCAGTGAGGTGGGAGATGATGTTGGTTGGGGGCTTCTGGGCGGAGCTATCTGGAGACACGTGCTCCCACCCCCTCACCCCCTTGGGTGAGGAAGGCCCTGGGAGCACCCGGCAGCTATCTTGTCCCTACCTGGGGATCCAGCCTTGATTTGGAACAGCCTCCATTGAAGGCAGGGAGGACGGTTGGTCTCTCTTGAGTGACAGTGTTGAGTTCCTGGGTCAACCACCTGTGAAGCTGCTCTCCCTCTGGCCCTGCCAGTCCTGTTCTTGTCTTATTTCTTAGCTAGTTTGAGTTGGGTGTTCTGTTACCTGCAGGAGGATGGCTCCCAGCTGACGCACTGGCTATTCTTTCTCCGGAATATTCCTCATGGTGTAAACCGTATACCTTGATTTCATCAAGGTTCAGTGTTTTGAAGCTTTAAAGCCGCCTTTCTTACATCTCATACCTTCCTCTGAATCACCTGTCCCCTGAGTCAATAAAGTGTATGGCTAAACATGGGAGTAGGGGGTGCGGAGGGGGGAGAAAGGGTTCCAGGAAATTGAGGGGGGCAAACATGTGTTGAGATCTCAAAATATTAGCTACCACGTTGTGTGTGTGCCAGGCACAGCACTAAAAGCTTTATCTGCATGGTTTCGTTTAATTTTCCCAACCGCGTGACAGGTTGCTGTGATTATCCCCATTTACAGATGAGGAAACTGAGGCCCTGGATCACTTGCTCAAAGTCACACAGTCTGGCAGGTAACCTCGTTTTGTGTTGAACCAGCTGTACCCCAGCCTGGGAGACAGCGCCAGCCAAGAAGCGTGCGAGGCCCTGAAGATCCATGTGGGAATCGCACACAGAGGAATTTTATAGACAATTAAATCTGTAAAGATTGGCCAGTGTGTGTACTTAAAGCTGTGTGCAGAGGTAAATGCCGAGTTTTCTCCCATCTCCTGAAGAGCTTTTAAACCAAGGGGGGTGGTCTCACTGGGCTGAACGCTAAGCAGGCCAGTTAGGGCCAGGAGGAGTGGAGCTGGGGGCCAGCAGGTGGCTGGGAGAGGGCACAGGGCTGCGGATGGCCAGCCCTCGGGGGCCTGTGTGGCGGAAGCAGCCCGGGCTTTGCAGTCACTGACCTGACCAGCACCTCCCTTCCCACGTAGCAGCTCTTTGACTCCAAGCAAGCTCCGCACTCTTCTGAGCCTGTCTCTCCATCTGCACGGTGGGGACAAAACATGGACCACCTGGGGTTGCTGCCAGGATTAGATGGGATAATGTCCAAACTCTCCTCATGAGTCATGTACCCCACAGCCTTTATTATCTGGTTTCCCTACCAGCCAAACACCTGGGGGTTGGGAGATCAAGATTGGAGAAAGCGGCCAGAACTGAACTCAATATTTTTCGAGTTTCCTAGAAGCCTACAACATCTGGGGCTAATCTTTCCTAACTCTTTGGGTGACCTTTTCTGAGTGGTGTGGTAGAAACAGAATTACTGAAAGTCATCCACTCGCTTGCCAATAGACTCAGTTACTTAGCGTCCTTGACCTCATGTGCCTGTATCAGTTATCTTGTTGTAATGCTGCCCCAACATCTGACCCAAAGTCGGTGACTTGCAAACACAACCCTTTATGATTCTCATGAATCTGTGGGTCAGTTCGGTGATTTGGCGGTTCCGGGCGGTTCCGGGCTGGCTTGGCTGCCCAAGCATCTGCAGTCAGCTGGCGGATCAGCAGGGGGCTGGCTGATGCAGGATGGCCTCAGCTAGTAGCCTGCACGTGTTCTCCTGGCAGAAGCAGGGCAACAAGGGAGGAAATCGAAATGTACAAGCACTTTTGAAAGCCTCAGCTTTAGTTGTTTGCTGCAATCCCATTGGCCAAAGTATTGATAAGTCCAAAGGTCAATCCTAGAGTCGGGTGGGAGGACATTGACGAGGGGCGTGGATAAAGGGAGGCTGGAATGGCTGAGACCATTACAGCAGTCAACCTACCACATGCCTCCTGGAAGATCCCAGGCCCCGGACCTCCAACTTGCCCTCTTATTTGCCATTGAAAAGGCAGAGAGGAAGCTCACTGAGGCTCTTACAATGGTCCTGCTTCAATTTCATGATCTCCAGCCTCAGTTGCACCCTCTGTGTTTCCTAGAAACCCTTAATCAGCTCTTTAATCTCCCATTCCCGTCACAGATGTAGCTTCTCCCTCAATTCCTACCCCTCCTTCACCCCCTCCGTCTTAGCAAATGATCTTTTATCTCCTAGTTCACAGAGATGATAGAAATGGCCAGAAGAAAGGTCTTTCAACTTCCTACTTCCTTTCGTTCATTTGAACTTATTTATTTTTTTAATCGAGCACCTACTGTGTTCCAGGCACTGCTGACGTTCAGTGAGGGATAGGACAAAATCCTCGGCCGCAGGGAGCTTGCATGTGGATGGAGGAAGTCACAATAAACAAGTGAACGAATTAACACGGTGACTTATGTAGAGATAAGTGCTGGAAAGAACCGAGAAATAGGATAGGCATGCCTGGCGTGTGCCCACACTCGGGACCGCATTTAGGGGGATGTGACTGTGAACCCTGCTCTTGGCCAGGCGCCTTTGAAACTCCTCACACTAGGGATGGAGCGTGCGTCTCTGCCCTTTGGCCTTGGGACTTGCTTTGGCAGAAGCGACAGCAGCCGATTCTGGAGCACAGATCCTAGAGTAACGGCATGTTCTGCTTGTTCCTTTTGCTCTTCGGCATTACCACGCCCCAGGAGACAGAGACATGGGGCAGACCCTGCCAATCACCCAGACCCAACCTGCAGCCTGTGCCCAAGCCCAGCCTGCGATTTCGTGGTCTTTGTTTTTACAGCAATAGTTGATAGATACCGTGATATAATCAGAAGGTTCAAAAGTGTGAATCTCTCCCTTGCTCCTGTCGTTACAACCCAGTTTCCCTCCAGGAGACTAACCCAAATTGCTAGTGCCTGTGCATCACCCCGGAGAATCCTATGCACACGAGCAATTCCATGGGTATGTGGTCTCACTACACACTGTTGGGTGCCTTCCTTTTCTTCACCTTGTATATTTTGGAGATCATTTCATATCAGCACACAAAGATCTTCTTCAGTCCTTTTATCGCTATATGGCATTCCACTGGGTGGCTTTACCATTGTTGATGTAACCAGTCCCCTACTGGTGGACGTATGGGTTGTCCAATCTTTTACAATTTCAGAGGAGGCTGCAGTGCCCACTTTGGGGCAGACACATCATTTCTCACACATGCTGGGGTATCCATGGCATAAATTCCCAGAAGAAGAATTCCTTGATGCTGGGCACACGCACTTCTAACGTTGCTGGATGGAGCCCCACTGGTCTTCGTAGAAGTTGTCCAGTCCATTCTGGGGCATGCTCGAGTCTTTCCATCTTAAAGAAAAAATCCACAAAGACTCAAACAGTAACAAGAGACCTCAGACTGCCCCGTCACCACTTCTTCCTTCAACTTTGCCCTGTCATGTGGACTCCGCAGCCACAGCCTTCACCAGCTGTGTGTCCTGGGGCAAGTTACCCAGCCTCATCCCACCTTACTTTTCTCATCTGTATGTTAGCACAGCAATGGTACGTGCCTCCAGGCTTGCTGCGAGTAAATTAACTGAATTAAGGAATTAATACAGATCCGCACTTGACACCTAGTATCAGCAAATACATGTAATATAATGATGATGATGCCAATTCAAATTCCCCTTCTCCATTTGCACTACGTACATGTCCCTTTATGTATGCAACCAATCCCCAAATCCCAAGTCCACCTACTAAATTTTAATAACTCATTCCACATGTTTCCAGTTCCTCAAGCATCACCCTCATTCAGATCACAGGGGAATATGCTCTTTTTGCTCCACATTTTGTTCTCTGAGCCCAAAATAGAGCCTGGCACATAGTAGGTGCTCAGTGAGTAATAGAAGAAGAACGAACGAATAAACAAATAAAAGATCTGCTTTCCAACCCTGCACCTGCTTCCTGCTAGCTGTGTGACCTCTGGCAAGTGAACAAACCTCTCTGATCCTTCACAACAGAGTGAGAGAACAGACATGAAAGCCCTTGCCTTGTCACAGTCGACATTTACTTAATACTGGCAACAAGGTGTGTCGGTCCACAGGCTTCTGCCCTTGTTGAGTCTGTTTGCTCAGAACACAAATATTTATCGAGTGCCCTTTGTGTTTCCAGGCACTGGACAAGGCACTGGGGACAGGGCAAATAAGAGCCTGCCTCCTTGGTGTGAGCTCTAACTGAAGCTGAGGTTGCAAGCCTCCGGATAACTGCACACAAGTTCTCTTCCCGAGGGCAGGAGAGGGAAGCTTCCAGCTCTCTGGACCATGGCTTTCATGAAAACCTTTCCCTAAAGGCTTCCAGCTTTATCTGCTTTCCCTTCCTTCCTTGCTCCCTTTGCTTTCATTTTCTGAAATGAGAAAGCAGGCTGCCTCTTTTCTGTTTATCCTGCCAAAGCCCCTTTGGGTACCAGGAGGCTGGCCTTTGTAGGCGAGGCAGCTTGATTCATTTTTTTCCAGCTAAGCTGGAAGTTTGGGAACAAGTTCTCAGGAGGAAAGGACGGGACTTCCAGAGGAAACCTGGGTATGAGCTTGAGTTGGGAAGGGATGCTTAAAAGGGAAAAACCCATCGGGATAGGAAATGAAGTTTGGCTTTGGAAGCTGGGAGACCCCCGTTGCCCAGGAATGGGGGCAGGCAGGTGCCTCTGGGGAAGGCCCAGGGTGGGGGGAGGAGGGTCAGGCTGGAGGCAGTTGACAGTAATGGGGGCTGGTGCCTGGTGCCTTTGTGTGGTGCAGAGCTCTGAATGTGCGCCTATCTGGGCATATTCCATGTGTATTTCCATGTCTTCAGCGTGTGTTGTGCGGGTATGGCTCTGTGACGCGTTTTCTGAGTGTACGTTTGGTGTGATTTGCATGATATGAACCTTTGTGGCTCCTTTGCCTGCGTGTATGTGGCTCTGATGACTGGCTTTCTCACGGATGTCTTCACTCATTCATGCAGTCAGCAATCTGCAGAGCGCCAAAAGCTGCATCAGGGGTCAGGGTGTAGGGGAGGGAGGGAGGAGGGCGAGGGGGAGGGAAGGAAGAGGGAGAAACAGAGAAAATGTATCTGCTGCTCTCTTAGAACCAGAGTAGAGTGGGGAAGACAGACAGAGACCCAGAAGTGACAGGGATGAGTGTGATATTGCACTTGGGACGGCGTGATGAGGTGCAGGCACCTGGCACTGGAGGGGCACCTGATGCGGGTTCTGTCTGAGCCCGGGGGATCATGCATGGAGATACAAAGGAGGCGTGGGAGTTATTTCGGGGAAGAGAAGGTGGATTTGAGTTATTATTTTTTACTTTTATTTTTGGACCTCAGCTGCACAGAGGTGAATTAACCACACTTCTCGTTTGGTTTGTGGCACGTCAGTGGTCCAGGCAATTAATGTTATGTTCATAACATTATGAACGTATATATGTTCTCTTTACCTCCATCTCTCCTCTCATTTCATTGCTCCCCCAGAGGCAGCCACTTTAATATATTTTAAGTGAGTTCTTAAATCAGGATGTATTTGGGAGAAATATATGTTGATTTTTAAGGGTGGGTGTTTTTTAATGACAAAAAGAGCATCATGCTGTATTTCCCCTCAACACTATGTCTCAGAAATCTCTCCATGCTACTTTTTGCTCATTTGTTTTACTCCATCTGACTCCTTCCTAGTATCCATTCCCCTAGTGATGGGCACCTAAGTTAGCCCCCATCTCATGTTACCACGAGCAAGGCGGTGACGAACATTTCCACGTGTGTCCTTGCATGGATCTGGGTAAAAGTCTGTCTTAATATAGGTTCCTTTGAAAGCAGCACCAAAGACAAAGATCTGGGCATTTACTTCCTTTAGGAGGTGATTCTAGGAAGCACAGATGAGGGAGGATGGATTGGAGACACATCAGTCAAGTGTACTTTAATGAGCTGGTTTCCTGTGTGGCCACCCGAGGCTTACCACCCCTGGGACCTCCAAACCACTGAAAGTTGGTCGCTTAGTGGGTCCCCAGAGGAGACAGAAAGCCCCAGTGGACAGCAGTTTCCCATCCTAGCCCTTGGCCTCTGTCCCTTGCCTCTGTTCTTTCTTTCTTCCTTCTTTCTTTACCTTCATCTTTCTTCTACCAGGTACTGTTCTGCACTCCAAGGATACCACAGTCGACACACAGAGGAGGCCTGGGCTCTCATGGAGACTAATTTAAGGTCGTTTCAGACTGTAAAGGTGCTGTGATGAACATAAGACACGGTAGCAGACTAGAGGGGTCTGGGTGTTGCAATTCAGATGTGTCCATCAAGGACAACCTAGCCTCTCTGAGCAGGTGACCTCTGGGTTGAGGTGAGAAGGACCCAGCCATGGAAAGGTCTGGAGGTGGAGGGAACAGTTAAGTGCAAAGGCCCTGAGGTTGGAACACGCTTGTTCTATTTAAGAAATGACCAGGAGAGGAGAGAGTATGCGGGAGAGTGAGATGAGAGGTCAGAGAGGAGAGCAGCCGCCAGATCACACAGGACCTCACCTACCTGATAAACCAGCGGTTGCTGGGCTGATCTATTCTCCTGGGAAATTCCAGCATTCATCCTAGAGATAAACCAGTGGTTGCTGGGCTGATTTATTCTCCTGGGAAATTCCATCATTCGTCTAGATGCAGAACAAATGGTCTTTAAACCTCACCAAGAACGTCATGGAAGGTTACCCCCAAGAACAAGAAAAACACTGTACAGGGACTCTGTTGCCCCACCTCCCATTCATGCTGGAATCTTGCTATCGCCTCCTTCACAGACGGCCATTCCACCCCTGCTTCTGCATCTATAGTGAGAGAGGAGCTCACGCCACACCCATTTCTGTCATTTAGGACTTTTTTGGTTGCAAGGGGTGGAAAATACACCAAAGCCGCTTAAATATAAAGGGGGTTTGTCCGTTCCTGTAACAGAAGAGACCAGGAGTAACTTCAGGTATGGCTTGATCCAGTTTCCAAATGACGTCATGTGGATTCAGACTCTTCATGGCTGAGTTCTGCTTCCTCTGTGTTGGTTCCACCTTCAGACTGACTTTCTTTTCTTGGAGCAGCATAATACAGCTCTTGCTGCACCAGTGATCTGAATGAAAGTCTCGTGCCTGCCCCGGAATGGTTTGGGCCACATGCACGTCCCTGAGCCAATCCCCTCGGTCACCTGATTGATGGGAGCCCTGGGCTCCTTCATTCTCTTACATCTGCTGTTTAGTAAGAGACTTCTTTTTCCAACCACCAGGCAGATGTACTTGCTTATATTGTAGCGATGTTAATTTAGGCACAAATGTTATGCTTGAGGCGTGTGCCTGACTTCTAGCAATAATATTGTTGAGAATCAATGAGCTGTTGAGGCTGACATTGCAGCTCAGTTGCTCCCTATTCCGACCTCTTTGATGTCACCCCAGTGTAGGGCCTGGGGGCCCTGTTACAGCCTCACGAGCGTGAACACGTAGGCTTTCCACTTGTATTGCTGGTGTGGGTGGTGGAGCCACGGTTCCTTTCTCTGTGGTGTTTGGCTGCAGTAGTGTGCTTATTGTCCTGAAGTTTTCTGTCTTTCCAGGCTGCCTTTTTCCTGGTTCTTCGGCTGGGAGAGATCAGGCTTTTGTTAGTGTTTATTTTTGTTTGTGGCGTTTGTTTTTCCGGTTGCTGTTTCCTTCAGTTCCAAGTCTGAGACACAGGAGGCAAAGAGAGAACCCGGGGAACTCACTCTTGTGTTTTTCCTGGGGTCCCAAGTTCCCTGACCAGACTGTCTTCTTCTCTTCACCTTTCAAAGTCTCCTTAGGTTTGTTTTATATGTAATTTCCAGGGTTTTTGTTTGTACTTAGTGGAAACGAAAGGGGAAAGTGTGTCTAGTACATCTTCCTGGAAGAAGAAATCTAGCTACCGTGACTTTGAATATTTGTCCCTTTATTCTGCCTTCATGTAAGAGCTATCCATTGGTCCCAGCCTGGCCACTGGAATGATCCCAAACCAATTCAACCCATCTTCTCCATGACAGCCCTTTGGATGCTGGGAGACTGTGGCCATGCCCCATCCTTCTTCTTCAGGCCAGAGACTCTGAGATTTTGTATCAATTGCTCAGAGGTCATCAGTGTTCCAAACCCTGTGTTGTGTAGGTCACCTGATGTTTGTCTGTGAATGTGGAGAGGAAGAACACAGATACTATCTCTGTCTCTTTTTGGTTCTTTCACATAATTATTTATGTATTATCTGCCCCATCTCCCTTCTGGCCTCATCTACTCCACTCCTTGAATCGGACTCACTCCCTTCCAGCAACACTGACCTTAAACATCCTAAGCACATTTCTACCTCAGGGCCTTTGCACTTGCTGTTGTCTCTGCTTGAAAAGCTCTTTCTGCAGATATTTTTATGACCCCTCCCATCTATCTGCTCAATTAGGCCATCTTTTTAATAGAGAACTTCTCTGACCACTCTCTATAAAGTAACCCCCTCCCCCAGGAGTCTTCCCCTGCTTTACAGTTCTCCAAACACTTACACTGTTCCCTACAAACTACGTGCTTGTTTCCCCCCCCGTTTCCCTTCCCCCTCAATTTATATGTTGAAATACTAACCTCTAATGTGATGGTGTTAGTAGATAGTGCCTTTGGGAACTGATTGTTTAGATGAGGTGATGAGGGTGGGGCCCTCATGATGAGATTAGTGCCCATGTAAAAAGAGGAGACACAGGATCTCTCTCTCTCTGCTCTCTGCCATATGAGCATACAATGAGAAGATGGTCATCAGGCAGAGGGTTCTCACCAGACACCAGATCTGCCTGTACCTTGATCTTAGACTTCCCAACCACCAAAACTGAGAAACTGGTCCTTTGGGAGAGATCGGTCTGTCTGTCATTTAAGCCACTCACTCTATGGTATTTTGTTATAGTGGCCCGAACAGACTAAGACATCCTTTGATATATCCTTTGATATCCTTTGACTAAGTACTTACTGGTTTGCTTATTTACTGAATTCACTGGAATCGAGAGGGCAGGGACTTTATTTACAGTGCCTGGAACACTGCTGGGCACATAGTAAACACCCAATCAACATTGCTGAATGGCTGCGTACGTCCTATCAGGCACCGTGCTAGGTGCTGGGGATCTGAATGAGAAAGACCCAGTCCCTGCAATTGTAAAACCCACAGGGCTGGAGTGGAAGTTGCATATGAACCAGCTAATCACATGGATAATTAATTGCACTGAAATGCCATGAAAGAAAAATACAGGGTGCTGCTATAAGAGCATCAAACAAGGGGCATCCAGCCAGTTTTGGGGTTTCAGTATAGCCTGCTATGGAAAAATGATAAACAGGAATTAGACTGGTGTGTTGATAAGGTTATTGATGTGACTTATTTATACAAATTAAATGTATTTGATTATAAATGCACACTTATACAAATTATTCATCCGGCATTTGCTGAGAACCTACTATATGCCAAGCACTGTCCTAAGCAAAAAAGAAGATAATGAATATCTATTTACTCTGCAGGCCAATCCTGTCCCTGAAGCCACCAGCCTGAAATCGACCTTAGCTTTGCTATTTCTGACCTCATAGGCTGAGACTTCTCTGCCTTGTTTCCTCCACTTAAAAAATAACAATAAATAATAGTACCTACCTCCTAATTGAATGAGTTATTTTCATTTTATATATGGAGGGAATAACTAATTTCCTGAGATCCCAGGCACAGGATTCAATCCCTCGTCTGCCTGATGCATGAATTCTCATCCCCACTCAATGCATTCCACAGAAACACACCTCGCCCCTAATCTATTGCTCTAATATTTATAACAACACAGACACAATTCATTTTTCTGCTGCTTCAATGAGTCACGTCCTGATACTTTTGATTTCTAAGAGCAAAATGCCACCTCATTTTCTATTATCTGCCTGAGCCCAAGTAGCAATCCCCAGGTCTGCTCTTTGCCTGGGTGCTTTTCTCTTTTCCCATGCCTTATGGCCCGTGCTGCCTGATATACAGCAAAATGGGTTTGTGATTTAGCGGCAGAAAAGGTTAACTCTAAATAATGATCAGAAAGTTAAAATATAGAGCCAGAATGTTGCTTTAGTTTTTATAGGTTTTAAATAATTTCGCCTCCTTCCCCGAAGGATTTAGCATAATTCAATGAGAAAATTGCGTTCGGATCCTGTGGGCTGCTTTGACGTGACTGAATTGCAATGAGCAGAAGAGATGCAAAGTGTCTTTCCGGCAATGAACCTGACAGAGCCATGAGCTTAGGGAGGAATGACCCTGGGGAGTGTCCTGGCTTCCCCAGACTCCTGGGTGTAGTCCTGGGGGCGGGCCAGCTGGCAAGATGGAGCAAAAGATGGCAGTGACAGGTTCTTGTGCTGGGTCAGGAGGAAGACAGATATTGCATTCCTGCAGAAGATTGCCCTGGACCAGGGCAGCCCAGAGAAAGTTGATCTTCTCACATCTCCTTTTGTGCTTTGGCCGTGCACTGCCACCTTTGCAGGAGTGGTTAGATCCCATCCTTGCCATTTACAAATATATGAATTAGGATTGCATCTGGCTGCAATGCACAGGAAACTAACACTGGCTTAAGTATATTGGGGTTTGTTTATTTATTTGAAACAAGAAAAACGTATACGCTCACACTGGTCAGAATGGCCATCATCAAAAAATCTGCGAATAACAAATGCTGGAGAGGGTGTGGAGAAAAGGGAACCCTCCTACGTTGTTGGTGGGAATGTAAACTGGTGCAGTCATGATGGAAAACAGTATGGAGGGTCCTCAAAAAACTAAAAATAGAGTTGCCATATTATCCAGCAATCCCACTCCTGGGCATATATCGGGAGAAAACGCTAATTAAAAAAGATACATGTACTTTTATGTTCATAGCAGCACTATTCACAATAGCCAAGACATGGAAACAACCTAAGTGTCCATTGACAGATGAATGGATAAAGAAGATGTGGTAGATATATACAATGGAATATTACTCAACCATAAAAACGAATGAAATAATGCCATTTGCAGCAACATGCATGGACCTAGAGATTATCATACTAAGCGAAGTAAGTTGGAAAGAGAAAAACAAATACCATATGATATCGTTTATATGTGGAATCTAAAATATGACGCAAATGAACTTATCTGTGAAACAGAAACAGACTCACAGACAGAGAACAGTCTTGTGTTGGGGAGAGGAAGGATTGGGAGGTTGGAATTAGTAGACGCAAACTATTATACAGAGAACGGGTAAACAACAAGGTCCTACTGATAGTACAAGGAACTATATTCAATATCCTGTGATAAACCATAATGGAAGAGAATATGGAAAAGAATGTATTTATGTGTATAACTGATTCACTTTGCTGTACAGCAGAAATTAACACAACATTGTAAATCAACTATTCCTCAACAAAATAAATTTAAAAAAAAGACAAGAAAAATGTATAGGTATTCCCAAGTGAGTGCACAGCTCAGAGATGCCATCAGGGACCCAGAGTTTGCTTTTTGCTTGTCAGCATTACTGTTGTGCAGGTTCTGAGTCACAGGGTTGGTGTGAGCAGTAAATTGAGTTAATATATGTAAAGTCCTTGGTATAGTTCTTGGTACATGGTAAATGCTATCTAAATGCTTTTGTAATCAAGAAGCTTATTTCAGTCTGATATTCCTTTAAGTGATGAATCAGGACTGTTTTTCTGTGTCAATAAATAGAGATCTGCGTCATTGTTTTTAATGGATGCATAATGCTACGAGCTATCCATTATTGTTGACTGGATCCCCTATTGTTGGATATCTAGGTTGTTTCCAGTTCTATAACTATCCCTGTTCATAAATATTTATACACCAATCCAATGATTTCCTGTGGAAAAATTCTCAGAAGTGGAATTGCTGTAGTAAGTGCTTGCTCTGAGTGTGTGTGTGTGTGTGTGTGTGTGTGTGTGGTATGTATGGTCAGAAGAGGCTGGGGCAGGTGTGTAAGTTACTACTCTTGGTTCCTCTCCGATTTGACCTATTGGCTCAGTGTTTAGTTTGGGGTCCTAAAGGGCATTGTCTCTGTCCACACAAAGCCTGGCTCTGACTTCACTGCAGTCAGGACCGCTAGTCCCTATTGTGAGGTGTTTGGACTCCTCAGAACAGGGTTCAGGCAGCCCCCTCTGCTCCTTGGCCTTTCTTACTCCAGTGGTCCCCAAAGCCGTTTCCTTTAACCAATCCTGAACCAACACGTTCTGAAGCCAGGTGATGTAAATCAGTAGATATATGACTTTTTCATAAGATGAACTCCTAAGAATAACAACTGCTAATATCTACTGAATGCCTGCTACGTGCCAGGCGCTCTGCTAAGCACTTTACAGGCACTGGATAATTACGGCGCTCTTAGGAGGTAGGTCATATTGTTATTCCCATTTTTCAGCATGACTGAGTGATGTGTTCGAGGTCACAGATTGAATAAGAGGTAGATCTGGGAACTCAGAGCTTGGCTTTTGGCTTCTTAACCTCGTGTCCTCCTGCGGCTGTCCTAGGTGACCATCCAATGCCTGGCCAGACCAAAGACCTCGATCTGCATGGCCTGACACACTTCCAAAAGGCCTGTGACATGCTGGGCACTGTGCGATAATTCATGTGGATGTGCTCTTGCTGCGTCCCCAGTGAGTCTGTATAAGTGACACACTCAAAATGCCACTTTTTACTAGGTTTTCTAAGGGAGAGATGGGTTTGGGGAGTTTTAATCTCTAATTGAAAGGGATATATTTGGGACATTCACTTATGCCAAATGAAGCCTTTGTGTACCGTGGAAAATAGAAATCCCTGTGACCCAGCTTCACTGCAAGAATCCTTTCCTGTGATGCGCCTCAGGATCCAACTACTCAGACCCCCGGGGGATTCCCAAGTGGAACCTGGCAATGGCTTGGTTTGCTGCAGGCTACACAATGTTGGTTAACACAGTGATCATAACTGGGGAATCGAAAGGTGGGTGTTAATACACGGAGACTCTGCACAACATAAATCCATTTAAAAAGCAATTCACCTATGGTTAGTGACTAATGATAAAATGATAAGATGATGCTGTGGCATGGATAGCCTGTTACCTTGGAGAGATGTGTGTTCTGTTCGCCTTTGCATAGTATGGGATTGTCACTGGGAAGCAGCTGCTTCATTTTCCTGTCTCCCTTGCGCCCAGGCATGATCACGTGACTGGATTCACCAATGGAATTTGAGCAGACCTCACAGCGGTCCCTTTTGGGCTGGGACCTTAAGATGTAGGTTGAGCCTTCTGTTTTACCTTTCTCCATGTCTGGTGGGAAGTGGAAGGCTCTGAGGACCTAGGGGATGGTGGAGCCATAAAATGGAAGGATCCATGAGGGGGAAGGAGCCACAATGCAGAAGGAGCCTGGGTTGCTGATTCTCTGAATACGGTGTTACCAATATCCAGGAACACCCACATCAGGCTGTTACATATGGGAGGGAAAAGAAGTTCTGTCAGAGTGAGCTGCTGAAGTTTGGGGGTTATCTGTTACATCAGCTAGCATTGCTCTAAAGGATTCATAAGCCTGTTGGAAAAATTATTGGGTGAGGATGTTTCAAGTGGCAAATGGCAAATGATAAAAATGACTTGGAGCTGGCTTTATGGACGGCCGTTTGCTGGGGCCTCAGAACTAATTCTGGTCGTTAGGGGCTAAGTAGGTTTTGAGCATTCAGTTTCAGTGTGGGAGACGGGTTCCCCACGCTTCCACCAGGCCATTCTCGGGACACCAGCTGGGTGTTGTATGATTTAACTCAATCCTGACGTTATCTGGCTGGAGGTAGCATCAGAGTCCACAGGTTCAGGGTTCCATCCTACAACACTCCCACTCACCTTCACATGCCCCGACACAGCTATTTCAGATGACTGCCACAAGTCCAGGTTGTTATAAATCAGCTCACGGATTGGAGGTTCCAGTAACCTCCTAGGACTTCAGATGCCAATCACAAGTCCATGTTGTTAACCTGTACTTCTGACTCACTGGCTATAAGTCAGAGGTTCCCAGGACCCTCTCCTCCGGTTCAATTGATTTGCTATAGTGGCTTATAGAACTTAGAGAAACATTTCACTTATTAGATTAACGGTTTATTATAAAAGGATATTCTATAACTCAGGAACAGCCAGATGGAAGAGATGCTCTGGGCAAGGCATAGGGAAAGGGCGTGGAACTTCCATGTTCTCTGATCCCACCACTCTCCCCCAGTCTCCACAAGTCCATCAACCTGGAAGCTCTCCAAGCCTTGACCTTCTTGAGTTTTTATGGAGGCTTCTTTACATAGTTATGATTGATTAAATCTTTGGCCATTAGCGATTGATTCAACCTGCAATCCCTCTCCCCTCCCTGGAGGTCTGGGGGCGGGGCTGAAAGTTCCAACCCTTTAATCACACAGTTGGTTCTCCTGGCAACCAGCCCCCATCCTTAGGAAATGTCTAAAGGTCGCCTCATTAACATAACAAAAGACTCTTTAATGGTGCTCCTCACTTAGGAAATTCCAAAGGTGTTAGGAGCTCTGTGTCAGGAACCAGAGGCAGATGATATATATATATATTTTCTCTCACAGGGATCGATCCTTCTTTGGGTGTGAGTGGGGGAGTGTCATGTCCAGTAGATGTGGGGTCTCAGTGCAAGTTTCGGAGAAATGATTTCAGGAGGTGCCACAGGGGTGAGTGCAGGTCACAATTTAGAGAATGCAGAGGTCAACCATTATCAAGTCCAAGGGAACAGCATCATTCTTACCTGGAGGATAAAGGCAAGAAGACCTTCAGAGAAACAAATACAACCCCAGAGCTGAGCAGGACGAAGCCAGAGTGTCCAAGGCGATTAACAGGGAGTGAGTGACAAGCATCGAGTTAATTTATATTGGCCACCAGCTATCTGGTGGGCCATGGGAGGCTTGTATTCAACGCATGGAATGGGAGGGCTATCAGCATCTCCTCCACACAGGGATGGGAAATGGGGGAGGGGCTTGGATTCTCCAGGTCGGGATCTGGTGTTACAGGGAGCTGGAGAATGAAATGAGAGCAGATAGTGGTGGGCCTTAGGGCCAAGCAAACCCTCCCCACTGCAGCCTGGGGCTGCAAAGCCTTCTGAGGTGTGCGTACCTCTGCCATTTGTTACCTGCCCAGCAGCCATTTCTCCATCTTCTGAAACAGTATTCTGATTTTCCTTTGGGAAATCGTCTTTCTCATTCTAAATCCTATTGGTTCAGGTGGGACTAACGCTACCTTCTTGTCCCAAGAGTTGGTGAATGACCCGTACCTGACCAGTTGGCACATCACGCATGCTGGCTGCAGTGTTTGGTTCAGGGGTGGGCACGTGACCTGAGGCAGGCCAATGGAAGCCACTGCTGAGACTGGTACAGAACCTATTGGAAGAGAGGTTCTCTTTCCATCAGGGTTACTGAGCAGGGAGAAGGAAAGCATGGAGGTGCTACTGGGCACATTTACAGGGGAGAAGTTGCCTGAAGGTGACAGCAACACAGAGAGAGACACAGGTTCCTGACACAATCCTTTGGTACCTGGATACAGCCGTGCCTGAAGCCAGCCTTCAAAGTTACCTGAGCCAATCCATTTCCCTCACTCAATGAAACCATTTTAAGTTCGTTTTCTTTCAAGTATAACTGAAAGAACCCTGGCTGACTTCTGGGTTTCTCCTTCTACCCTCTGCCCTCTCGGGGATTACTCTCAGCCTCCTGCCCTCAAAAAAAAAAAAAAAAAAAAAAAGGCAAATAAACCGTTATGGGAAAGGCGTCCCTCCATCCATTTTCAAGGTGAGCAAGTGTCCTTGGGTGTGCCCTCAATTCCCCTCCTTTACTTATTCCTTCTTCCTCTCTCCTTGGTGAAGATGGTGGCCTTTGTACCTTTGAGAACCATTTAATCCCTATTAAATCCCATCATATATCAGCGATCATACCTGTTACAAGGCAGGTTCTGTGCTTCATGCTGCACATACCACGTCTCACCAAATTCTCACAGTAGTCCTGGGAGGGAGGTTTTCTTACGCCCATTTTACAAATGAGAGGAAGAGACTTGCCCACGATCGCAGAGTGAGTAGGAGGCAGTGGGTCCCAGGTCTGGGGCAGATCACACAGACAGAAGGACCATGCACTGAGCCGGGGTCCCGCCTTCAGGGCAGTTATTTGCAAATGGTGAGCAGGGAGAGAGAGTAGGGAAGGTCCCTCCACGTGCAGTTTTCCTCCCCTGGGACCCTGGTAGGGGAGCCTGGAGGTCATTCCCACCCCTGCTGAGCTCTAAGCCCCACCCGCCTGCAAACAGGGAGTTCTTGCTGTGAGAAGGCTGCCAAGAGCAGTCACGCATGACTCACCACTGGTCTCCCAGGCTTTCAGGATTGTCCTCTTTAAAAGAAGCCAATTTATTTTTTATTCAAAATCCATATGAAACAATTGAACAATAAAACTGTCAGCTTCACTGTCTCTTTCAGCAGGGAAACACGATCACCTCCGAAATTAAGCCTCCTCCCGCCTTCCTTCCTCCCTCCTTCTCTCCTTGCCTCCCTTCCACACTTCCTTCTGTAAATATTTTTTTGAGAACCTACTATGCGCCAGGATTTGTGACAACTTCAGATGATCCCTTCACATACAATTGCCTCCTGAGATTTACGTTTAAGGCATTTTCTGATTTCCAACCAACATTGGCTCTCGTCCACTACAGGGGTTTCAAGTCAGTAACCTTTAAAAGAGGAAGGGTTTAGAGGGCAAACTTGGTTCTGAGAGCAGCTCTGTGGTTCATAACCTGTGTGACCTTGGACAGGAGCACCCTATCTCTGCTCCTAAACGTCCGCTTTTAGACATTATTATGAAGATCCTTGTGCTGCGTACCGCCCCGTCTCTGGAAGGATCTCTAAGAGGAGGTCTTGGCCTCGATTATCATTCATCGCCAGTGCCTGGAGCAGGGTGTGTCACCAAGTAGGTGCGCAATGCATTTTCGGTGAGCGAGTGAATGAATATAGGCACGTCTGGGTTGGGATCCTCATTCTGGAAGTCCAGAGACCCTAATCCTAACCCTGCAGGGATCCCCAAATCCAGAGCCACGGGGCTCCATCCCAGGGGCTGAATTCCATCAGCAGTTTTAAATCACGGGGGGCGGGGGGTGGTGGTATAACACCCAGGATGGGAAACTGCCGTGAGACTGAGCGGGGCTTGGCTGAGCTTGGGTGGGAGGGGGAAACAGTGGGGCTGCTGCTTACGTGTCACTGTGGCCCTCCCAGCCCCATCACCTGGGGCGGGGGCTGTCTCTGGAGAGAAATGCAACCTCTGCAGGTCACATCTTTATGCTGGCCCAAGGCAAGACAAGGAACTGCCTTCATCTGAGCTGGGAAACATAAAGCCCCTTATGCACCATTGATGAGCTTCTGCCAGCAGCGTTTATGGATGTCATACATTATTGACACTGCCTCCCCCGCCCCTGGACCACTGCTGAAGGGCAGAGCGGGCTCTGGGGTGGGGAGGGAGGCTGATGGCTCCACAGACCTGCCAGACTGGGGGCCTTGTCTTAATGCTCTGCAATCCACCTGGTCTCAGGTGGGCTCTGGTGATAACAGCCTGGATTTTTATAGTCCCAGGGTTAAATTTTGGCTTTATCGCTGCTTATTTCATCCCTCTGGTTCTCTTTTATCTCATCACTACAAAGGGAGGGAATCCCAGGATCGGGGATTGAGGGGAGGATTAGGTGAAAGAAGGCACTCAAGGAATTTAGCACAGCCCCGCGGTCCAGCACACGATGAGGCCCCAATCAATGGAAGCTGCGTTATCGCGAGAAGGGACTCTTAAAAATAGATACTATGTGCAGGCCGGGGTCGATAGCCATGTGAGGGGGCAGCTCCAAGGCAGAGTGGTTAAGACTCTGGGCCTGGGTTCAAATCCCAGTTCTACCACATACTAGCTGGGGTGAGCAAATTTCTTGGTTGCTTTGTGCCTCAGTTTCCTCAACTGTAAGATGGGATAGCAATAGTGCCCACCTGACTGTGTTGTTTTTGCAGTTCAGTGAGTTAACTATAGAGAGAGCTCAGAACAGTGCCTTGCAGGCACTAAGTAAGGGCCATTGGGGTTATTAAGTTTCTCCCTCTAGCCCTTACATCGGTACTTTATCTGACTCTTTCTTTGGCATGGATACTTTTTTAATATTATAGGACCGAAATTTAGCCATGTCTTACCTCCCCTCTGTGATGGGGGTTGGGGTGATGGGATCTTCGAAGTCCTTGTGACCGATAATAGTCCTCGAGAGATGTGCACATCCTAACCCTGGGAACCGTGAATATGTGACCTTACGTGGCAGAAGGGACTTTGTGGGTGAGATTAAGTGAAGGATCTCGAGATGGGAGATTATCCTGGATTATCTGGGTGGGCCCGATGTAATCACAAGGGTCCTTATAAGAGGGAGACAGGAGAGAAGGAGTCAGAGAAGGTGATGTGGTGACAAAAGCAGAGGATAGAGAGAGACTTGAAGCTGTTAGGCTGCTGTCCTTGAAGATGAAGGAAGAGGCCACGAGCCAAGGAAAGCAGGCAGCCTGTAGAAGCTGAAAAAGGCAGAGGAACAGATTTTTCTCCTAGAACCTCCCGTGGAAACACAGGCACCATCACTGGAGGACTTCTGACCTCCAGAACTAGAAAATAACAAAATTGTGTTGCTTCAAGCCACTAAGGTTGTGGTAATTGTTACAGCAGGGATAAGATGTGAATATAGTTGTGTAGCAACTATATTGCTACACAATATATGTGAAGGGCGATGTACACCCCCTAATCCCTGCAGTGTCAGTGTGATGAAGTTTTGGGGAACCAAGTGGGCCTGAGTCCCTCCCCCGATTCGCTGTGTGAATTGGATGAATTACGAGGCTTCTCATCTGTACAAGGGGAATCATAATAGTTATGGGATGAAAACCCAAGATGCTGAAGGTGCAGGCTTCTCAAGCGGGGTCTGGCACACAGTAGGTGTTCAGGGGAGAGACACTTCCTCACCTGCCCCATTCTTTGGCAGCGTAAGTGGAGCTTGTCCCTTCCCTCTGCTCTTTGGTGACCTCCAAGAGTGAGCATGTGGGCAGAAGTTTAGCCTGGGCAGCTGGAGGAGGAAGTGTGTGTGGAGGACCAGGACCCCAGGACCTAGACTATTATCTGGTGGAAGTGAGCAAACAAATTTTTTTTTCTATTTGACTACTTCCTCCTGGTCTGATTATTTACAGTTCACTCTTGTGTTAAACAGACCCACTCTAGCCTTCATACTGATCCTTCAAGGTCTTTTCACCACGGTCTTAACCACAGTTCTGTCAACATGGTAACTTAAAACTTGTTGCGTAGGTGGCTTGTTTTGCAGAACGTGAATTTATAGAATAACCGACCCCAGAAATTTCCCCCAGAAAGGTCGCTGTTGCTGGCCCCTCACACTCATTCATTCGTTCAACAAAAATTTATTGAGTACCTACCATGTGCCAGCCACTAGGTGCTAGGGAAGTAGGATTTTTTTAGGAGCTTAAATTCTGATGGACCGAGACACACAAGAAATAGGCAGAAGTAATTCAACAGATTGGAAAATTTTAGATTTCAGTAAGTGTTATGAAGAAAATAAAACCGGGTGACGTGATAAGCATGCTGCTTATCAGAGAGAAAGAGCTCTCTGGGGAGGGTTTTTGAGCAGGTACCTGCAGGAAGCTGTCCCGAGCTGGGGGCTGTCACAGGCCTAATTAATTCCTGTTGGTGCTGTTGTCAAAGGGCCCCTCCAGGGCTTCGCTGGTGGCGCAGTGGTTGAGAGTCCGCCTGCCGATGCAGGGGACGCGGGTTCGTGCCCCGGCCCAGGAAGATCTCACATGCCGCGGAGCGGCTAGGCCCGTGAGCCATGGACGCTGAGCCTGCACGTCCGGAGCCTGTGCTCCGCAACGGGAGAGGCCACAGCAGTGAGAGGCCTGCGTACCGCAAAAAAAAAAAAAAAAGAAAGGGCCCCTCCAGTGGGTGAATGGGAATTTGCAGTCTTGCCTCAGCATGCTGGGTCCAATCAGGCAGAACAGGCAGGAGCTATTAGGAGGTTGGGGCAGCCTGAAAATTGCCTCTCCTGGGAGCATCTTGGGGCCCGCTCCTGCAGGGTTAGGACTGGGCGGTGCTCAGCCTGGGAGGCCAGGCGGTTTTTCAGGGTCTGCTGCTCATGTAGATGCCAAAATGATGCAACCATTCTTTGAGGGAATATTCTTGACCCACAGGGCCTATGTCTCGTTTCTGGAGGAGCAGGACGATCAGGAGGTCCAGGTGACCCAGACCTCATATTCCCAAAAGATTTAACGGCCCACCCATGGTGGGGGTTACAAACATAGGCACTAGAGCCAGATGCCCTGAGCTCAAATCCCAGCTCTGCCATTCAGTGGCTCTGTGACCTTGGGCAAGTCATTCAGCCCTTTTCTGCCTCGGTTTTCTCATCTGGAAAATGGGGGTGATAACAGTACCTAAGATTGTTATGAAATTTAAATACATTACTACTTTAAAAGCTCTGTCGTGAGCTCTTCCTGACACATAATAAATGCTGGTGTGTAGACACGCACTTGTGTACACACACACGTATTTTTAAAAAATTTTAAATTGAAGTATAGTTGATTTACAATGTGTTAATTTCTGCTGTACAGCAAAGTGATTTAGTTATATGTATATATACATTCTGTTTTCATATTCTTTTCTGTTATGGTTTATCATAGGATATTGAATATAGTTCCCTGTGCTATACAGCAGGACCTTGTGTATCCATTCTATATATAATAGCTGACATCTGCTAACCCCAGCATCTCACTCTATTTCTCCCCCAAGCCCCTCCCCCTTGGCAATCAGAAGTCTGCTCTCCATATCCCTGCATCTGTTTTCGTTTCATAGATAGTTTTATTTGCACACACACGTATTTTTGTTAGAGAAATATAATTTAAATTTCTGACATCACGTCCAAAGAAGACTTACATACCATTACATTCAGAGATCAACCAACAGGTTTGAAAAAAGTCATTTATTCTCCAACTTTAAATTTATGTCCCATACCTGGACCTCACTGCCCATAGGGAACATGGAATTGATAATACTCCCATAATTACCTTATGAAAAGTATAATTATATTGCTTTGCCTTTTTTTTTTTTTCCGGAGGGTGTTAAAATGTTAATATGTTCACTGGAGATGTGCTGTGACTCTTGTGAGATTTTTGGGAGCATCCTTGTACTTTTTTAATATGTCAAGAGCCTCAAAGAATGGCAGGGGCCCCTCCCAGCTTGAGGAGGTGGCCGGGAGCTGGAGAGAAGGAGGAGGGGCAGCGGCTGATGAGCCCGTCCCAGCTGCAGCACGTGGGCGCGACTTCTCTTATTACTCCCACGGGGGGAAGCAATTACTGCAGAACACGGCCGTTCCCTCCGCTGTGCTTTTCAATCTTCAGTAATTTCCGCACTTTGTCATGCCACCTGCAGCCCCGTTAGTCATGTCGCAGCCCGAAACGCTGTGTGGCAGAAGCAATTACTGCCAACGTTGTCACACTGTCATGGTGTTTGTTACCCCACCTGTCGCCAGGGCCCACACCAAACACGTGGCCACCTGCTGTTTCTCACCTGCCCCCCTCCCCTTGCTCCCTCCCACCTGGTCTCAGGCGCTTGGAGAAGTGGGACGCAGCCTCCAGGTGCCGGGACGGACGCCGAGGGCAAGAGCCCACCTTGCCTGGCTCTGCCTAGCTGCCTGCCTGCTGCCCGCACCCTGAACCAGACTAGCCCAGCCTTGGGGAGATTTGGGGATGTTATGGGCCAGCTTGAGTTTGGGAGTCAGAGAGACTTGGGTTCCCATCTTGGCTCCTCCACTCAGCCTTGAACAAGTTACTCTTTTTTTTTTTTTGCGGTACGCGGGCCTCTCACTGTTGTGGCCTCTCCCGTTGCGGAGCACAGGCTCCGGACGCGCAGGCTCAGCGGCCATGGCTCACGGGCCCAGCCGCTCCGCGGCATGTGGGATCTTCCCGGACCGGGGCACGAACCGGTGTCCCCTGCATCGGCAGGCGGACTCTCAACCACTGCGCCACCGGGGAAGCCCCCACGTCCGTGTTTTTTTATTTACAGTTCTATCCCAGCAGCCAGTACAGTGCCAGGTACATTGCATGGCTCGGTAATATTTGTGGGAAGCACGTCTTATTACAAGTTTGCTCATCCTGCCTCTTGTGAAGAGGATTCACAGGGGATAAAGGTACAGTGTTATTCAGCGTTCTGGCAGGAAATACAAGGCACGCTGAAGAAGACGGATGAGGGCAGTTTGTTGAAGGGGCTGTGTAGAGAGGCCTGGGCAAGGATACGGGCAACCTGACTAGCCACAGTGGGCAGCCATAACTACCCCTAGACCTGAAAGGTTTACCAGAACCCAGAGGGAGCTGTAGGCAAGGGAGAGGCTCACTCAGTGGGGCCAGTGACTTTAATTAGAAGAAGTGAAGAATAAATACTCTGCCCTCTGATGGCCTCTGAACACCTCCCATCAGGCAAACCCAGTCTAAACTAGGGAGCGAGGGAGTTAATTGATGCACACCATAGAAGTTAGGCTTCTGGCAAACTATGATTCAAAAAGATATGTGCATCCCTATGTTCGTAGCAGCATTATTCACAATAGCCAAGACGTGGAAACAACCTAAATGTCCATTGACAGATGAATGCATAAAGAAGATGTGGTACATATATACAATAGAATACTACTCAGCCATAAAAAGAATGACATAATGCCATTTGCCGCCACATGGAGGCAACTAGGGATTATCATACTAAGTGAATCAAGTAAGACAGAGAAAGACAAATGCCACATGATATCACTTATATGTGGAATCTAAAATAAGGCACAAATGAACCTATCTACAAAACAGAAGCAGACTCACTGACGTAGAGAACAGACCCGTGGTTGCCAAGGGTGGGGGTAGGGAGAGGGAGAGATGGACTGGGGGTTTGGGGTTAGTAGATGCAAACTATTACATTTAGAATGGATAAATAGCAAGGTCCTACTGTACAGCATAGGGAACTATATTCAATACCCTGGGATAAACCATAATGGAAAAGAATATAAAAGAGAAAACGTATATGTGTATAACTGAGTCACTTTTCTGTACAGTGGAAATTAACACAACATTGTAAATCAACTATACTTCAATAAAAAAAAATTTCTGGGACTATATCTGAGAAATCTTTAGAACTACAATGGAATGCTGATTCTACAACAGAAAGAAAAAGTAGTTAGGCTCCTGGGACACAGAGAAGATAGAAATGGGTGGGGTGAATTTTGAGGGACAAACAGAGAACATTGGGCACAAGCCCTGTGACAGTGACCTGCTCCCCCGACACGAGCTTGTGTTCCAGGTGCTGACATGAGCACAGCCCTTGAAGGTGTCATTCTAAGGAGGTACAGACTGGAAGGGCAGCCTGAATCTCAGAGACGGCAGACACAAGAGAAGCACCCCCATTAGTAATACAGGCAGACATCACCGACCCCTACTCACACGCCTGGGTCCCAGTGACCTGCCGCCAGCTGGCACCCCCTCCCAGGGTGAGAGCAATGATCAGACATGCTTTATCACTTGTCACTAGTCTAACCTCCTCGCCACCAACTTGCCAGGCACAAGGGAGTGGCATTTATAACACAGTGGATAATTATTCTTCAAATGAATCAAGCTATCAGGGAGCACCCTGGCTGAATAAATCAAAGCAGAATGAGGGCAGGTTTCATAGAACTGAGTGGCTACGGCTGCCCTTTGTGATAGATTCGTGCGAGAGGTCTCTTTTGTCACCACCCAGCATTTATAAGGGATGCCTCCTCTCCATGGCTTTCAGCAATTTCCCATGCCAAATGAAGATAAATGTCAGATGAGCAAACAGCCTTCAAATTGCTGTTGAAAATATTTTGAAAAACCCACGAAATGCCAGGCCTTTCTCCCTTCCATAGAGATTCTATTTATCTCCTGAGAAATGTACCCACTCTGCCCTGAAGAAACTACTATTCAGTGAGGTGGGGAGGTAGCACCCAATTGCTATTTCTAAGGAGTTGGCAATGCCTAAGTGATAATCCCTCTAGCCAGGTGAATTTCCATCCAACTAATGTCAGCTGACCAGGCTCCCAAAAGGATGACATCATTCACTGTTTATTGAGCATCTACTAGGTGCCAGCCATTGTGTTCAGCAGTGGACCAAATGGGCAATATTCTTACTCTCCTACAGCTTAATTTTTTTTAAAATTTATTTTTTATTGAAGTATAGTTGATTTACAATGTTGTATTAATTCTGCTGTACAGAAAAGTGACTCAGTTATACACATATACACATTCTTTTTTATGTTCTTTTCCATTATGGTTTATCCCAGGATATTGACTATAGATCCCTGTGCCATACAGTAGGACCTTATTGCTTATCTATTCCATATGTAATAGTTTGCAGCTACTAACCCCAAACTCCTAGCCCATCCCTCTCCGTCCCCTACCTCCTTCCCCCTTGGCAACCACAAGTCTGTTCTCTATGTCTGTGAGTCTGCTTCTGTTTTGTAGATAGGTTCATCTGTGCTATATTTTAGATTCCACATGTAAGTGATATCTTATGGTATTTGTTTTTCTCTGTCTGACTTACTTCACTTAGTATGATAATCTCTATTTGCATCCATGTATCTGCAAATGGCATTATTTCCTTCTTTTTAATAGCTGAGTAGTATTCCATTGTATATATGTACCACATCTTCTTTACCCATTCATCTGTTCATGGACATTTAGGCTGTTTCCATGTCTTGGCTATTGTGAGTTGTGTCATACAGCTTACTTTTTAGTATGGGGTATGTGGGGAGGCAGATAATAAAGAATAGATGTTCTGTCAGAGGGTGATAAGTGCTGTGATAAAAAGTACAGCAGAGCAAGAGGGATGGTGAGGGATAGGGGTTGGAGGGCTGCATTAGATGTTACAGGGAAGGCCTCCTTATAACATTTAGGCAAAGACAAGAAGGGAATGAGGGAACGAACCAAGAAGATATTTGAGGAAGAGAGTTACAGGCAGAGGGATTGGCATGTACAAAGGCCCTGAGCACGGGTGGACCTGGTGTGTTTGAGTGGCAGCAAGAAAGCCAGCATGGCCATAGCGGAGTGAGCGAATGAGAGAGTGGCAGGAGAAAAGGTCAGAGAGGGAGCTGGGGGCTTATCAGGCAGGAAATGTTAGCCTGTGCTAGGACTTCGGATTTCAGTTGGAGTGAGGTTGGGAGATATTGGAGAGTTTCGAGCAGAGGAGTTTCAGGTCTTATTCATGTTATATAATATGATTTCTCTGGCTGCTGTGCTGTCATGGACTGTTGGGGGTCAAGAACGGAGACAGGAATCTGGTCCTCTTTTGAGTGAGAGATGACAGTGACTTGGGCCACAGCGTGGTGATGGTGGAGGCGGTCATGGCTGGATCCTGGCTCACAGGTAGAGCTGATGTGATTTGCTCATGAATTGGATGTAGGGTGTGAAAGAGCAAGAGGAGGAAAGGATGACTCCAAGATTTTTGGTCTGAGAAACTTCTACAGTGAAGGTGCCAGTTAACTGAGATGGGAAGAGTGAGCAGGAAGTCGAGTTTGGAGATGGAAATAAAGTTTAGTTTGGGACATATTTGGCTTGAGATGCCCACTAAACAGTCACATGGTGATGCTGAGCAGCCAGTTGGGTGCCAGAGTCTGAGTTCGGTGGAAAGGTTGGGGATGTCAGCTGTACAGCATAGAAAGCCACTGGGCTGCCTGAGATCATCTAGGGAGTCAGAGGATTTGTTTGGTCAATTTTATCGAGAATTACTCTTCGCCCAGCCTCGTTCCACGTGTTGGGACATAGCTCACGGTCTAGTGTGGAAGATGGGCAAGAAACTGGACAATTTCAATCCCGGGTGATGAGTGTTGTTATGGAGGAAGCACAGGGTGGGAGAGGCACCCAGCGTGGTCTTGGAACTCAGACAAGACTTCCTGCAGGAAATGAAATGTATGCTGTTACCTAAAACTTACAAGTAGCTAGTACTTGCCTCATGCATTCTAAGTGCCAGGTAGAGTTTCAAGCAGTTGGCACTAGTGGTTCTCAACTTCGCTACATAGTAGTATTGCCTGGAGAGAGTTAAAAAAGCCCGGTGCCTGGGCCTGGCCCCAGACCAACTAAATCAGAGTCTCTGGGCATGGGATCCAGGCATCAGTATTTTAAAAAAATGTTCCCAGTGTTTCCAACATGTGGCTAAGTGTGAGAACCATTGCTATTTCTGTATTTATTCATGGAATTCTTGGAATCACAGCCTCATGGGGAAGGTACCACTCTATTATCATCCCCATTTTGCAGATGGGGAAACTGAGGCATTTTGAAGTCATACACATACTCAGGGTTATAGAACTAGTGAGTGACAGGACTGGATACGAAGTCTGGATCCTCCACATTCCTTTTTTTATTTAAATTTATTTTATTTAGGTATAGTTAATTTATATTGTTGTGTTAATTTCTGCTATGCAGCAAAGTGACTCAGTTATAAATACATATACGTTCTTTTTCATATTCTTTTCCATTATGGTTTAAAACAGGATATTGAATATAGTTCCATGTGCTATACAGTAGGACCTTGTTGTTTATGCATTCTATATGTAATAGTTCGTACCTGCTAATCCCAGTTAAACCACAGGTCTCCCCCCTTGGCAACCACAGGTCTGTTCGCTATGTCTGTGAGTCTGTTTCTGTTTCACAGATAAGTTCATTTGTGTCATATTTTAGATTCCACATATAGGCGATATCATATGGTATTTGTCTTTCTCTTTCTGACTTACTTTGCTTAGTATGATAACCTCTAGGTCCATCCATGTTGCTGCCAATGACATTATTTCATTCTTTTTTATGGCTGAGTTGTATTTCATTGCATATACGTATACACCACATCTTCTTTATCCATTCACATGTCGACGGACATTTAGGTTGTTTCCATGTCTTGGCTATTGTGAATAGTGCTGCTATGAACATAGGGGTACATGCATCTTTTCGAATTAGAGTTTTGTCCAGGTATATGCCCAGGAGGGGGATTGCTGGATCATATAGCAACTCTATTTTTAGTTTGGATCCTCCACATTCTTAAACACTGTTCCATGAAGCTTCCCATGAGGGGCCCGTGTTGGCATTAATCAGGAGAAGGGCACGATAGGAAGGAGTGTGTTCCAAATGGTGGGTTTATTTGGACTTTGATGGAACTTTAAGTAGATTAATGTGAGTGTAGAATATGCATATTCATTCATTCATTCATTCATTCAACAAGTATTCTTCCAAGGTTTTGGGGTTGAGCATCTTGGCAGGAGCTGGTTACTTTTACTAATACGTGATAGGAGTAGTTTTGGCAGAGGTTATGAATAAGAACTTCATTTTGGACAGCGCATATTGCAGATGCCTCTGAGAACTCCAAGAAACTCCAGTGGGTAACTCGATATTCAAATCTAGAGCTTGGACATATATATGCCACCTACTGTCATGGGGTTAATGATGTTGTCCCTGTTCTTATGTCCCCTGCAGACATTTGGCTCCCATGTCAAGGTCGTGTCACCTCAGTCTGTGGCATCAGAAGTGAGGTCAAGCATATATAATATCTGACCCTTTCCTTAAATTTCAAGGTTGATCTACCTCATTTTACAGATGTGGAAACTGAGGCTTGGGGAGGAAGGGACTTGCTCAAGCTCACACAGTGTGTTAGTGGCAGAACACTCACCTCCTTTCTCTGTGCCTAGGTGATTTCATAGGTCTCTGTGGCAGTGGGAGTAGGCACCAGATTCTAGGCACAGCGGTGGCTCTATCAAGTGGACCTTGCCACTTAAACACAGGCCCTTAGTTTACTGTTTCTCTGCTCCTGCATCTTTACACTTCATCCCACTGGTGAGTTTCATAAGCTCTTAGATTTTCAGAAGTGGAAGCCCCTTGGGAGGTTAACTTGACCAGGCATACATAACATGGCACCTGTCCCACCACTGCCCATGCCAGACATCGCCAGTCGATCTCAGAACTCCTGGTCACCAAGTCTTAAAATCACCCTCCACCTAACATTCTAGGTAGTTGAAATTCCAGAGTAGGCAGGTGAGTGAATCCTGGACAATTGCTTTGTGCGTGGAGATTAGGTTCCCAAGCCAGAATGTAAGGAGAAAATCATGGAGAGCTAAAATTTTGGAAAAGTATATCAAATTGCTCATGAAGTACAATGCCTGTTATTTTGTGTACATTGTGTTTTTTCTCAATGAGTACAACTCAGCCAATTTTTCTCCTAACTTTGGTACAGATGATTGTTTCTTTGTTGGGTACTGGATGAAGGAAACGACCGGCAATTAGAAGCCATTCTGTGATATTTACCTTGAATCGCACAGGGAAAATTCACAGGAATGGTCCTCCACTGTGCCTGCCATCTCTCTTCCAGAACAATCCTGCTCTCTGACTCTTTCTCTTTGTTTTCAATAACATAAGCTAATGTTAGTAATGCCAGTAATGTTAGTAATGCTTACTGTGCATCTGATACTCTTCTAAAAGCTTTACATGCATTGATTTTATTTAATGCTTGCATCAATCCTATGAAGTGAGTATTTTTATTAACCCCACTTTTCAGATGAGGAAACTGAAAATCAGAGAGGCTAAGTCATTTCCCCAATGTCACACCGTTGGTGACAGGTAGAGTCAGGATTTGAACCTAGAACTTTTGGTTCCAGAGCCTGAACTCTTTATGCTGCCCTACCTAACCCTAACCCTAACCCTAACCCTAACCCTAACCTTAACCCTAATCCTAACCCTAATCCTAACTCCAGGCTGAATGGAGGTGCTCATTGCACTGGAAACTAGTGGTGACCTCAGACTGGAACCCATATCTTTTGTCTCTCCTTCTCAGGTTCTTAACATCTCTCCAGATCTTCCTTCTGGCCTGGTTTCCCTGCCCTCTCTCTGGGGGCTGCCACACTTGCTGACTGTGGCATTCATCACCTGTCATCCATCCCAGTCTCCAGTGCTTTGATTAAACATGTACTCCAAGACTCCAACCTCATTTCTCCAATCCATTCAGAGCTTTATTGATCTTGCCTGACATTTGCTTCTCTCAGATTCTCAGCCCCATGCAGCTGGACAAATGGCCTTTGCACCTCTGTGTCTCACAGGAGCTGCAGCTGTTTAACCAGCTCAGGGCTCTCAGTTAATGGAGAAGGCATGGGGGAGGGGAGGGGATTGCCGTGGTGGGTGGGAAAGGGGCACTGACCTCCTGGGCATCCCAGAGTTCTCTCCCCAGGGACTCCTAAAAGGCATTGATCTCAGCACTTTATATTTTCAGAGTAGCTCTCTCTGAAGTCCTAGAAGACCCATGCAGTGTACCTGTTATTCAAGGGCTGCAGAAGAAGGGATCAAGACGGGACCTTCATGCCTTTTGGGGTGAAGACAGGACAGCAGATTCCTGGGGAACAGTAAGACTGAGATGTTTGTCTAGACTGCCCAGGAGTTGTTATTTTTGGGCTGGTGTCTCAGTGTTTTTCCTGTGCTCTCTGATGCATGTATCCTTGGTTTCCCAAAGCAGGGGACGTGGCAGAAGCTGAAGCATTTTGTGGCCCTGGACGGGTGAATGGCTTCTCACTGCCAAACAGAAAGAAATGGCTGTTCTCATTCAGGTTTTCTGAAGTCAGATCTTTTTATCTTAATTGAAGTATAGTTGATTTACAATGTTGTGTTAGTTTCAGGTGTACAGCACAGTGATTCAGTTATACACACATACATGCGTATATATGTATATGCATATGTATATAATATATATACAGATATATTCTTCTTCAGATTCTTTTCCAATTTAAGTTATTACAAAATATTGAGTATAGTTCCCTGTGCTATACAGTAGGTCCTTGTTGAAGTCAGATCTTTGATAAGGCTTTCTGATTGTTGGCATTCAGGAAACGGGTTTGGTTTCTGAGAGATATGGCTTGAAATAACAGTGGGTGTTTGCCTGGCATAGATCAGTTTTTCAATAACAGTAGCAGAGAACACTTCCGTAGAATGTTTGATGAGCCACATACAGTTCTCAACGTTTAACTCCTCACAGTTAACATTAACTTGCCTAATACTTACGGCAACTTTGTGGGGTAGAAACCATTATTCCCCCCGCTTTACAAATGAGGAAGCAGAAGAATGGATTATAACACCCTCAGTTAGGATTCACACTCCAGCGCCAGGTTCCCGAATTTGCGGTCCTATCCAAACCACCCAAAAAGCTCTTCTGCCTGTTGCTCTCTGTCCTGCTTGTTGTCACTGTTGCTGACCTGTCACTCACGTCCACCCGATTTGACGAATTCCTTTCGTTTCATTAGAACCCCTAACCGAGACCCCCCTCGGGGGGGAGGATATGGCAAAAGAGTAAAGAATGTTCTAGAAACAGTTTGTTGTCTGGTTCTGGAGACACATTTAGCCCAGCTCAAGCCCAAGTCTACAGAGGAGAAAAGGCAGATTATGGACTCCATATGCAGATCATTTGTTCCTCTATTCATTTATTTAAGTAAATAAAAATTTTTCCATAAGTATTTGTTGAGCACCTACTATGTGCTTGGCTAACATGACTATTAGCTTAGCCACTCAAAAATATTTGCTCACTCAAGGAGAGAACAGAGCGGAGAGGCAGGGACGCCACAGAAGGGGTGATGTAGCCTCTGACTGCGTCACCAGGGGCCCTGGTCTCCTGGTCTGACACAGCATTTAACTTGTCCAAAGCGGAGACCTGTGTCCACGGTCTTTGGCCCATCTCTCTGATCAAAGCCCTTGTCCAAACCTAGTTATTTTTCAGGCCTCTGAAAACTTTGACTTGTGCTCTGTGGTTGGAAAGCTTGAAGGCAAAGAGGATATTTCCTTGCCCTGGGGTAGGGGATGCCCCAGGCCCCTGGTACATATCCATCTGGGAGACCATTAGGTGTCCTCTCCATGTGTGCCATATATGCTGGTAGAGCTGGTTGTGCAAACAAAACAAACACAACGAGACCTTACTAGCCATTGATCCTAGGATGCAGATAAGGGCAGGAGCGGTGCGCCAGGCTGTTTGGGTTGGTCTCACCTCTGCCTCTTTCTGACTGCTTGACTCTGAGCAAGCTTCTGCACCCACATCAGACTGTAACATGAGGAAGAAGCAAACGTTTGGTTGTGTCAACCCCCAGATATTTTAGGGTTGTTATAGCCATTAGTGAGTAGTCCTGTGATGAGTGCAGTAAAGGTGGAATGTTGGAGGTTCAGGGAATGCTGTGCGGGACGATGCGCGGGGTGGGGGCAGGTGCTTTGGGACTGCCAGGGCTTGAGAGGGATTCTGGAGGTGGAGACAGTTCTACCTGGTGCTCTTGCTGTGGCCCGATTCTGGCTGATGGTGCCCTGTTTCCTGCCCATCCCTGTTAGGTGGAAGGTTTATTCTTTGCTGCCCTCCCTCGCAGAGGACAGCAGGTCCTCATCTGAGCCCGAGGGACAGCAAGGTTTGCTCCAAACGAGAGGAGGTTCTGAGCCCAGACAGTGGGGAGTGTGAGGGGTGGGTTTCCGGCCTTTCTCATGGGGGCACGGGATCCCCTCCCCAAGCCTGCACTTACAAGGAGAGGCTGCCCTCTCTGGTTGCCACCTTGCCCTCTGTCCTTCCTGTGAGCCCCGTGAGGGTCAGCGGGTAAGAGCCTTCCAACGAGGCTGAACTCTTGATCAGGGCTCCCAGGGGGTCTTGAGAGTCACAAGCCCACTCGGGAACTTGAGCGGCTTTCTAAACTGAGCTGGGTCTTTCTGTGTCGCCGGGATGGGGGCCACCCCTTCCTCTTGAGCTGAGCTTCCTGTTCCAACTTCCTGTCCCGACTCTCCTTGGACTGGCTTCTATGCCCTCAGATTCCAAGCTACGTGGAAGCCGCTCAGCCTCAGTTCTCTGATGGGCTTGAGAAAAATGACTTTGTGGATGATTTGGAGTTTTCTCTTTTTTAGGGTGAGAGACTCCCTGTTTGGGCTGACTACACTGATGCAGAACCTGAGAAGTAAATTTTCACATGGAATTTTCCAGTCTTTAAAAGTTGGCAATTAATTAAAATGATTCTAAAATACTGCAGGCTGCTCAAAGCATGTCCGTCGGCCAAATCCGTCAAAGCTATCAAGGGTCAGAGAAAGCAATAGAATTGGGTTTTAGGTGTGTAAAGAGCAATGCTAATGAGGGCTGCAGAGCGCCGTGAGTCCCGGAAACGTGGAGAGAAACCCAGAGGATGATGGGGAGTGATTAACAGCTGGAGTCCTTTGGGGGGTTCTTTGGGGTCCACAGTTTGACCTGAATGTTCCTCAGTGTCCCACTGGACACCATTGATTGGTGGCTGGGCTAAGCTGAGCAGAAGTGGCTGAAGAGGGGAGACGTGGTTTTGATGTGAGCAGACCTAAGAGAAGCCCCTGGGCCTGCACCCCCTTTCCTCCAACCCCTACCCTGGGTTAGAGCCTCTTGCCTGCCCGGGTCTGTGCCTCTTGTCCTCACCCCCAGTCACTGAGACCCAATAAGACAGGTGTCTTCCTGCAGAGAGTGGCAGGGAGACTTTACAGCCCTTCTGCAGAGAAATAAAACACTGCCTTCTGTTCAGGCTTCTCATCCTACTGGCCTCCCCCTCATTCCCCCAGAGATGGGATTTTGAGTGATGAGGGAGGGATGAGGGGTGGGTAGGGGCGGTGCCAGGGATCTAGAGAAATAGCGATATTCAAAGAGACACGAGAGGACAGAAGGAGACAGACTTGGGAGAGCTAAGAGCCACAGAGACAGACAGAGATAAAGAGGAAGAGAGAGGGCTTCCCTGGTGGCTCAGTGGTTGAGAGTCCGCCTGCCGATGCAGGGGACACGGGTTCGTGCCCCGGTCCGGGAAGATCCCACATACTGCGGAGCGGCTGGGCCCGTGAGCCGTGGCCGCTGAGCCTGAGCGTCCGGAGCCTGTGCTCCGCAACGGGAGAGGCCACAGCAGTGAGAGGCCCGCGTACCGCAAAGAAAAAAAAAAAAAAGAGGAAGAGAGAGAGACAGAGAGAAAATGTAACAGAGAGGTAGAGAAAGATGGATGGAGGGAGGGAGGGGGGACAGGGAGAGACAGAGAGATAGACAGAGACAGAAAGGAAGACAGACAGACAGACAAAGAGATAACTTTCTAGGGACCAAGACAAAACTAGAGGGAAAGAAAACTATGGAGTTGGGAGAGGCAAACCGAGAAGACAAGGAGGTGATGTGGAAATAAAAGAATAATCCAGAGAGACAAAGCAGAATGTAGTTCAGGTCAAAGAGGGGGGCGACAGAGAGGCACAGAGATGGAAGCTGTGAGACAGGAAGAGAGAGCTCCAGATATGATGCAGGGATCTGGGGAGCATGCCTACGGAAAGGGGTAGAGAGGGGAATTGATATTTTTTGAGGACCTCGTATGTCAAGGTGGATTCCATATATATTTGTTGATTACAAATATTTATTTTTTTTCTTGTTTGACCCTGTGACAGACTCCTGGGCTAGAGACATCATTGCCTTTACTTTAAAGATGGAGAAACTGAGCTGTCACTTGGCTAGGAAGTCAGTGACCTGGGGCTCATCTGACCCGACCTGCATCCAAAGCCTCTCTCTGACCTCAGACATAGCAACCAACAGAGGGGAGGCCAGGCCTTGCTCTGGGTCCTTGGGTTTCCGACCCCTCCTTTTCCCTTTTGATTCTGCCGTTGCAAATCAGGGCTGGAGATGGTTCTGGTAGGGCTTGAGGCGGGGCTGGGGGTGGTCACATTCTTCAGGGAGGGAACGTCTGGAAGGATTTTTCTTCATCAGGGCAAGAGGATGTTTGACACCTGCAGAGACGCCTGAGCAACCTCATTCCAGAGGTTAGAGCTTCTAACAGTCTAGATCCGACCTACTTCTAGGTGACCAGCTGGCCAGGACCAGTGCCATTCACATGGAATCCTTCTTTCTCCAACTGGGGCTCCTTCTTGCTTGATCACACTCCTTGCTTGACACTGGCACAAAGATCTGTCTCTCTGGAAGTTTCTCCTCACCCCGCACAGAGGCCAAGGCAACCAAAGGGAAGGTGAGTCCCTTTGGTGTTTTGCTGTTTGAGTTACCTCACAAGTCCTGGCTCTCTACAAAGGCAGTCTTTGAACAAGATTCAGATGAGAAATCTCTACAGTCCTGTTAATCAAATAATAGTCATCTCTCTGTATCCGGCGGGGATTGGTTCCAGGGCCCCTGGGGGATACCAGAATCTGCAGATGCTCGAGTCCCTTATATAAAAAGGGGGTAGTATTAACATATAACCTACACACATCCTCCCATGCACCTTAAATCACCTCTAGATTACTTCTAATATCGAATACAATGTAAATGCTGTGTAAATAGTTGTAAGTACAATGTAGATGCTATGTAAATAGTTGCTGGCATGCGACAAATTCCAGTTTTACTTTTTGGAACTTTCTGGAATTTTTTTTCCCTAATATTTTTTGATCCGTGGTTGGTTGAACCCACGGATGGAGAACCTGTGCATATGGAGGGATAACTGTACATTAAAAGGAAAGTCTGTTTCTTCTGAGGCCTGATTTCTCGGGGGACACTGGAGACTGAGGTCCCAGGGATCACTTGGGTGTAGGGGTTGATTCTTCACCCATCGTGGAGGTGGCCTTCCATCTGCTGGCTCTTGGACTCCATTCTGTGCTATACTGTGAGATCCCAGGGCTCGGATGGATGGGGTGGGATGTTTTCCAGAGTGGTTAAAGGCAGGTAAGGAGGGCAGAGAAGCACTGGGGAAGAAGACCGGAAGTCAGGTGTGAGGGGTAAGGTGATGCCACAACTGCCCATTTTTCCCTGAGGGCAGAATCTGGGTAGGGACCAACAAAAGTTGTTATGGAGTCACTTTGCAAGGGTCAGAGAGGTCGGGAGATGGGCGGGGGCTCCTTGGACGGAAGCTTCTTGGATGAAGTTTATGGCATGGGACGGGTTGATGGACTGAGGGTGCAGCATCTTCCTCCCACCCACTGGATTTTCATTCTGGGACATTCCCTGCACAGCAGTCCCCTCACCCTTGGACTGACAGCCTGGACTTAATATTCAGTCTTTGCTTCCTCTCTGGGTCGCCATTAACAGCCAGAGTCTTTCTAGCTTCCCTCTCCTCCTGCTCTCCTTTGGGGCACTGCCCAGACAGCTGACCTTCATGGAAGAGGGGAGGGCGGTCACACTGGGGTTGGGGGGATGACACGGGGGTTGTGCAGAGGATGGACTTCCCTGGCTGGGCGTTTCCATCTCTTTGGAAACCTTCTCTTTGGTCACAGTTCTGAGCCCCTCAGGGTGAGGCTTGTTGGGGAGGACCAGCCATCTGCCCTGAAGAGAGCTTACCCAAGGGATTTCCAGAAGAGATGAAGCCATTCGTCCAAGTTAGAAGCTTCCACCCTTGGTCAATACTGATGCTCGTGGCAAGTGCATCCAAGCATATTTATTTCCCTGGGAGTGACGAGGTTGAGAAAAGCCAGCTGTTGGCACAGGGAGACCCCCCCAGATTGTCCGCTGGGCTGCAGCTGCTCACAGAGCCCACAGCAGCGCAGCTGACCTTGCCTCTTCCTTGGGAGATTTGACGGCGATTCCCTTCTTGGCTGCAGGAGAAATGGAGCCAAGGGGTAGGACCTGAAGGAGGGAGGACTCAGGGCAGCCTTCCGGTGAGAGGTGAGGTCAGGACTCTGCTATTCAAGGCTGAGAGAAGCAGGGTCAGTGTTTCTGCTTCCCTCCCAGGGTCCTGACCTGAGTTAGCCAGGACTGGGACCGCTGTGAAGGCTGGCCCCAGGGGAGCGCTTCTGACTCAGAAGAGCAGCTTCCTCTCTCATTTTGGTGGGCCGTTGGGTGAGCCCCATTCAAGGGGCAGACGGAGGACTGCTTCCCCACACTGGGAGCCTGCACAGTGGGGATCAGCGCTACGGTCAAGGCGAAGGTCTTCAAAATCTTGTCTCCCCGCCTCTCCTTTGGTAAGAGAGATAAATGGGTATGTTCAACTGGATAGGCTAATTGTGGTCATAAGCGATCCTCAAATGCCAGCGGCTTTAGTGAGACACAAAGATTCCTTACTCACATCAAAGTCCAGTAGGGGCTGCACAGGGACTCTTCTCCATGCGGTCTGTCAGGGACCCAATGTCCACCAGTCCACGGCTCTGGACTCTTCTGCCTTCTCAGCTCAGATGGATGAAGAGAGTGAGAGGATTGCGTGGGAGTTTTTGGATCAGGCTGGGAAGTGGCACACAGCAGTGTGCCCACGTCCCTCGGGCTAAGGGTTTTACCCTAGGAAGCCTTTGCCTGGCTACTGGGGAAGGAAGGCTGTCTCCAGGGATGCACACCTAGAACCACTGGTCAGAATTGGGCCACATTGGTGCCTTTATGTGCAAAGGAGGTGGTGAGATTCATGTTTTAGCTGAGCACCTTGCTACCCTGGACAAAATCTGTGCTTGGATGTGTGTGTGTGTGTGTGTGTGTGTGTGCGCGCGCGCATGTGTATGTATGTGTGTATGTGTGTGCATGTGTGTATATTGTGTGTATGTGTATATATGTGTGTGTGTATATATTGTGTGTATGTATCTGTGTGTATGTTTGCGTGTGGTAGGCACCTAGTCACAATCACCACAGCTGCCCAGACAATAAGTCAGTGGTGGGTAATGGCACTGGGTTTTGAGCCAGACCCTCTTGGCGTTGAATCTGGACTGTACACCAACCAGCACTCTCTACACTGCTTGGTTTGGGGGTCAAGGGAAGAGAAGCTCCAGCTGGTCCAGCTGGCCTATGTCCAAGAGGTCTGAGCGGGGGTGCCCTCTGCTTGGAGGCTGCCCCTCTACCCACTCCTTTGCTAGCATCCCTGGCTGTGGCATTTGTGCAGGGTTTGGGCATCACCCTCGGGGTGGCTCACTGCAAGATTAGTCAGAGCATGTCAGAGTTGCAAACGTAAATATCTAGGGGTCCAGGCTGATCTTTCAATAAACACAGTGGTGCAGTGGATGGCTGTGACTCAGGCTCCACTGAGGGTGTCTCCAGGGGAAAGCTGGGTATTGCCAGATTTTTGGAAATGTCAGAGAAGCTGCAAGTGAAAACTTTCATGTGCACTTTTTTTGAATGATAGCAACGAATCACCTAAAACTTACTCAGCAATAACTTGGCCCAAACCAAACATCTCTGCAGGAGGGCTATTTCCCGAGGGCTGGGTCCATCTCTGTATGAGGGAGGGGCCTGGCTGACACAATGACACCCTTCTGGGTGTGCAGGAAAACAGAGCTGAATGTTAAATAAGCACCCGCTAATTACCCTGAGAATATTTATTGAGGTTTCCACACATTGTAATAAGAAATTATTGAAACATACATCACCCACCGAGCTGTTAATCATTGGTAAATATATTTTAAAAACAGCAGTCCATTAGTATTTTAATTTAGCCTGTCTCCAGGAGAATTTGTGTTGGATCAGACAAATGTGTTGAGCTTCAGAGCCAAGGGAAAAATTCCTCACCTAGTTAATCTTTATGTTCCCCTCTCAGGGAGGAAATGCCGTCTGCACCAGCAAGAGAAATGTTCCCCCGGGTCCGGTATTGATGGAGGAGCTGGTGGGCAAGGCAGGGAGGCTGCAGCTCTGGAGAGAAGGCAGAGTGGGTCGGGGCCGGAGTGCTGGCTGTTGGCGACTCCCCTGCCGGTCACTGAAATGCACAATTGTACAGCTGAAAAGAACGACAGCTTATGTATTGAACCTCAGTGATCACAGCAGACTTTCTTTTCAGCTTGGATGGTCTGCTCAGAATTGTTTACTTCCCTTTCCTGTAGGCTTCCTCCCTGTCCAAAGGGTGGGTTCAGATGTCATGCTTCACGTATGCCACATACACGTGGGGCCAGCCAGAAGGGGACAGACCCAGTGATGGTGAACGGGCCTTTGCCTTGGCGCCACCAGACAAGCCTCCCTTGTGGACCCCTCTCCCCATCAGCTTACCTGCTCATTCAACAGACACTTATCCAGCACCCATCACGTACCAGGTACCGTTCTGGGCGCTGGAGATACAGGGGTGAACCAGGAAGAGAAGGTTTTACTTTCTGGAGCTTACATCCCAGGTGTGGAAGGCAGACAACGGACACTTCAACAGTCAGTAAGCAAGTGCGTTTGGGGGCCTGAAGACGCTGTGAGAAAACAGAGCCGGGGTGATGGGGGAGGGTGACTGCCAGAGCCGCGGTGAGGATGGTGAGGGAATATCCGAACTCGGGCTCAGAGTCCATATTTTGATTTGATAGGTGGGGAGGGAGAAATGGATGATACCTTTGAAGTTTCAAAAGTGGAGGAGATGGTGAGCCATTCATTCCCTGAGCTTAGGAATTTGAGGGAAGGAGCAGGGTCACGCAGAAGGGATGCTGACCTAGTTGGGAGCATGTTGAATCCGAGGTGTGTATGTGTCACTCAGGAGAAAGGCCTCTGCTGAAATGCCCCCTCCCACTCCCAGCTATAGCAGACACGTGTGATGCTCTGAGCCGCAGCCCCTCGGCACCTCTGATGTCAGCGCTGGGGGTGTGGCCAGTGTCCAGCCAAGCTTGTGCTGCTGTGTCTCTTCCGTGCCAGCCTCAGTGGGAGGCACGTCAGCTCAAGGCAGCTGCCACCAGGAAGTGGTGGAGGGGAGTTCACATCGCTGGGGAGACCCTCAGTCAAAGGAGGATGAGGGAATTTTCTGGCGGTCCAGTGGTTAGGACTCAGCACTTTCACTGCCATGGTATAGGGTTCAATCCCTGGTTGGGAACTAAGATCCCGCAAGCTGCCCAGTGTGACCCAAAACAAACAGACAAACAAACAAACAAACGAAGGAGAATGAGAGGAGGTGGATAGAAGCCTCCATCTTCCCATTCTCTGGGAGGGGGGCAGTTCCAGGGAACATTCTCCAGGGTTCCTCAGAGGATCTCCAGTGGGACTGAGCCTGGGTGCCCACAGCATCGCCTGCTATCCAGTGTACATGTCAGTTGGCCTTTCTCTTCACTCTGCCCCCACTCTCTCACTCCTGCTTTCTCAAAGAAACCTCTCAAACTCCCTGCGCTGAGTCCTTGTCTCAGTATCTGCCTTCGGTGGTACCCGAATCTGGACAGACTCTTACCAGTTCCCGAGGGCACACACGTGAGAATGTACGTCATGGTGCTGGCTGACCAGGCTGCAGCAGATTTCCCAGGAAGAATGGGAGGCGTGAGAACAGAAGAGGGAACACTAATGCTTAAAAGGCAGGCAGAGGAAGAAGAGTGGGTTTTCCTAAAAACACACAGAATGAACAAATCACCCAAGAGCAAACACCGACAACCAAATGCTTAGGGGGAGAAAAACCCAAACCTCATCGTCTTTCTCTTCTTTTCCCTTCTTTCTTATCCTTATCGTAGCTTCTTAACCTCTTTGAGCTGTGAGGTCATAAGCAGTTTTCAGAGGAGTTTTTGCATCCCTGGCACAGTCTTACTGGGGCTATTTTCTTCTGAGACCCCATTGGTCTGCAACCCAGTAAGATTGCTTTGGGTATGGTGTGTGTGGTGTGAAGCCCACCTGGAACACCACCTTGATCAGGAAATATCCCTGGCTGATTTCCAGTCAAAGTCATCTCTTCTTCCTGTCAGTTTCTATCTCAGTCAGCTCTCACCACAATCATGATGTATAACAAACAGCCTCCAAACTCAGCAGCTCATAAAAATAAGCATTTGTTTCTTGCCCACGTACTTGCAGGTTAGTGGTGGCAGCCCTGCTCCCCATGTTTCAGGTTGGAAGGGCAATGGCTGGCTGAGATGCTTTTCTCGAGAAAGAAGTTGGATGCTCCCAGAGGGCCAGCAGAAATGTGCAATGTTTCTTAAGGCCTTGACTCTGAATTCACAAACTGTCACTTCCACTCACGTCTTATTGGGCAAAGCAAGCCATACATCCAAGCTTGATATCAGTGTGCAAAGAAGCACATTCTTCTCGTGAGGATGTGCGTGTATGTATGTAAACAGATATTTGCTGAACATTAACGAACCACAGGTCCCACAGCACATGATCTAAGCATCTCTTGCGGAGTTTACAACATTCTACTCTCTATTATGTGCATGTCAGTTGCATGTATGCTCTATCTCCCACCCACCCTGTGAATTTCTTCCGGGCAGTATTCATATGCAACCACTTTTGCTACCTCTCCACCCATCAACCTAGAAGGGGGATACTACACATAGTAATATGTGGTCAGATTCTAGGTATATTTTGAAGGCAGAGCAAACAGGATTTGTTGACAGATTGGGTATGCGCTATGTAAGAGAATGAGGGAGATGGTGATATTGTTTTTGACCTGAGCAATTGAGAAAATTGAGTTGCCCTAGACAGGGGGGAAATTGTGGGAGGAATTGACGCTCAGAAAATGGAAGGTCATGAATATCTATTTTATTGCTTCCAGAAGTGTGGGATGCTCTATATTTATGGGTGGAAGGGACATGATACACAGACCCAAGAACAGTTAACATTGAATCAAAGAGTTAGAAAACTATTTATCTTTCAATTCTTTTTTCTTTTTTTTTTCTTTTTTTTTTTTTTTGCGGTACGCGGGCCTCTCACTTGTTGCGGCCTCTCCCGTTGCGGAGCACAGGCTCCGGACGCGCAGGCTCAGCCGCCATGGCTCACGGGCCCAGCCGCTCCGCGGCATGTGGGATCTTCCCGGACCGGGGCATGAACCCGTGTCCCCTGCATCGGCAGGCGAACTCTCAACCACTGCACCACCAGGGAAGCCCTATCTTTCAATTCTTTATTGACTCTTTTGATTAGTTAAAAAACAGTCTCGGTTTGGTGTTAGTGTGTCTTTAAACACCTGCTGATCTCCCTTTTTGGAAAAGAGATTATGCTGCAGGCTTAGAGACTTGGGCTGGCAACAATATCTAGCTAGATTTAATAATGGCATTTTCTTTTCATTGTATTTCTTTTTCTGGGTAACTTCTCTGTATGACTATTGATTCTGGTTCATTTACAGTCTAGATATACATTTCCTTTTAAAAATGAATTTACTTACATTAAAATGGGAATCAATTTAGCACAAAAAGGTTTAAGTGAATTTATTTATCCATTCATTTGGAAAATATTTCTTGAGTGTCAGCTATTTACCAGACGCTGTCTTGGGTGCTGGGAACATAGCGGTGAGTAAAAATAGACAAAACCCTGGGACATGGTGGAGCTTTCAGTCTAGTAGTGAAGGCAGAGACAAAGTAAATAGGTAAAAGGAGGGTATTTGATAAGTCCTAAAGAATAAGGAAAGCAGAAAAGCTGAATTGGAAGTAATGTGCTGGTCGTGGTGCAATTTAAATAGGGTGGGCAGGAAATGCTTCCTGGAGAAGGTGGCATTTGAGGAAAGATCCAAGGAATCTAGCCACACTGGTCTTTGAGAAAGTGTGTTCCTGGCAGAGACAACAGCAGGGACAAAAGCCCTGAGGCCAGAGCATGCCTGCCATGGTCCAAGAGGAGCACGGAATCCGTTCTATGTGGAGTGGAGGGAGCTGGGGGAGAGTAGTAGAACATAAAATCAGAGAGCTAGCGAGGGGGTGGCATCATGCAGGGTCCTGGGGGACATTGCTGGGAATCCAGCTTCTACGTTGAATGTAGTCAGATTCTGGGAATATTTTGAAGGCAGAGACAGCAGAATTTGCTGACAGATTAGATATGTGCTATGCAAGAGAATGAGTGAGGGCTTCCCTGGTGGCGCAGTGGTTGAGAGTCCGCCTGCCGATGCAGGGAACACGGGTTCGTGCCCCGGTCCGGGAAGATCCCACATGCTGTGGAGCGGCTGGGCCCGTGAGCCATGGCCGCTGAGCCTGCGTGTCCGGAGCCTGTGCTCCGCAACGGGAGAGGCCACAACAGTGAGAGGCCCACACACCGCAAAAAAAAAAAAAGAATGAGGGAGATGGTGTTTTTGATCCAAGCGATTAAGAAAATTGCATTGCGCTATATACAGATGGGGAAATTGTGGGAGGAGCAGATGGGGGTTTGCATCAGGAGTTCCTCTTTGTTGTGTTGACTTTGAGATGACTGTTAGACATCCCAGTGGGGTTGTTATGTAGACTCCTGGATATTGAGGTTGGAGTTCATGTGGTAGATCCCAACCAGGGCTTAAACACAGGAACCATCAGCATTTAGATAGTGTTAGAAGAACAGACAAGAGACAGAGGGGGGCATAAAGCTGGGGTCTCTCTTCTTGCCTGCCTGAGGCTAGACCTGCATCTGTAGCTCTTTGCTCTTCTAAGGTCTGGGCCCCAGATATGACAGGTGCAGATGACACAAGGCTATTTTCTTAGTGACTTGGGAAAATATCCCCATTTCCTGTGGTCCCAGAAAGGGCAAAGAAAATCTGCTTTGAAAAACCATCACTTCAGCATAATCACTCTGCATACCAAGCTCTGCACGTTAAGCTTTTCAAATTGATCTGTCCTGTCATTTTGACTCCCTAAACCTTGCCTTTTTCTTTACACAGTTCATATTTCCACTGGGAAGCAGTTGTCTGAAGCCTGAACTATGTATGTCAAAACATCCTGTTAGGGTTTTCTGAGGTTTCTGATGTTGGGACTCTTCAGGGCATTTGGTTTCCAGATCAGAGAAGGGAAATTTTCTTCCTGTCATTAGGTTATCACCGCAGACCGGGTCTTGACTGCTTCAGGTCTTGGGACCAGAAACAAATGCCGAAGATCTGTAATGGTTTCTGCTATAGAATGTGAAATTGGCTTAGCCTGGATCTTGTGAGGACAATTTAAAATAATAGTGATAACTACCATCAAATGAACACTGATTTTGCCAGGCTCTGTTTTGTAGCAGATGCTATCGGTGCCTTGCAGAAACCCTACCCTGGCTGCACACCCACTGTCCAGCTGCTAACAGCTCACATCTGTCCCCTTGGCTGGACAGCTGTCCCCCCTCACCTGCCCCTGCCAGCAGCTGATGACCGACTGACCCAGGCTGGCCACCTCGCCTTGATTTGGGACTATCTCTGTGCTCTAGAGCTCCCTGTGGGATCAGGCTGAAGCCAGTCTTGGGGTGAGATCATATCCTTGCTTTTCTCTCTTCCCTCATCCTACTCTGCTTCCCTCACTCCCCTTCTCTGGAGAGAGCTCCCCATCTCAGAAGACCGTCTCAGGCTCTGTTTCTGGAGAACTCAGCCTAAGACAAGTGTCTGATATATTTCATATCATCTAATCCTCTCAACAACGCTTTGACATAGTATTATTATTTCTTATTTACAGACGTGGTTGTGAAGGCTCAGAGAGGGTCACGTGGCTGGACAGGTACAAGAGCCAGGAGTCAAATCCAGCAATTGTTCTAAAGCGCGTGCTTCTGGCAATTATGGCGGCATGTCATCTTTCTAAATGGTTGATCTCAGATATTTTGAACATCAAATGTTTTCTTCCTTTCTCTTCTTTGGGGCTCAGAAATGTTAAGCAGTGTTGACTGGAGGGCCAGGGACTAGTTGTCTGTGGTGACAATGGGCAAAGGGATAATGGATAGCTGGGCCCTTGGGGAGGCAAAGAAAAGTCATTGATCAGTGTATGTAGTTATGTTGTACGTATTCTGGCCCGAAAAAGTAGATGGCCTTGGACAACCCAAGAACCACTCCCGATTGGTTTTGGAATATAGTCAGAAATTCCCAGCCATTTGTAAGTCGCTCACATACTCACTACTGCTTCTCCTAGACTAGGCCTCAGGAGACATAAATATTCATCTAGCTTCTGCCACTAATTAGCAGGGTTTTCTTTTGCAAGTGTTCTAACCATGCTATGTGAAACAGTGTTCTCATCTGTAAAATGGGGGAAATGACTTCTCCTCCGTCTTTTTTTTTAAATTAAATTAAATTAATTAATTTATTTAACATCTTTATTGGAGTATAATTGCTTTACAATGGTGTGTTAGTTTCTGCTTTATAACAAAGTGAATCAGTTATACATATACATATGTTCCCATATCTCTTACCTCTTGCGTCTCCCTCCCTCCCACCCTCCCTATCCCACCCCTCTAGGTGGTCACAAAGCACCGAGCTGATCTCCCTGTGCCATGCGGCTGCTTCCCACTAGCTATCTATTTTACGTTTTGTAGTGTATATATGTCCATGCCACTCTCTCACTTTGTCACAGCTTACCCTTCCCCCTCCCCGTATCCTCAAGTCCATTCTCTAGTAGGTCTGTGTCTTTATTTCCGTCTTACCCCTAGATTCTTCATGACCTTTTAAAATTTTTTTTTTCCTTAGATTCCATATATATGTGTTAGCATACGGTATTTGTTTTTCTCTTTCTGACTTACTTCACTCTGTATGGCAGACTCTAGGTCCATCCACCTCACTACAAATAACTCAATTTCGTTTCTTTTTATGGCTGGGTAATCTTCCATTGTATATATGTGCCACATCTTCTTTATCCATTCATCCGATGATGGATGCTTAGGTTGCTTCCATGTCCTAGCTATTGTAAATAGAGCTGCAATGAACATTTTGGTACATGACTCTTTCTGAATTATGGTTTTCTCAGGGTATATGCCCAGTAGTGGGATTGCTGGGTCGTATGGTAGTTCTATTTGTAGTTTTTTAAGGAACCTCCATACTGTTCTCCACAGTGGCTGTATCAATTTACATTCCCACCAGTAGTGCAAGAGTGTTCCCTTTTCTTCACACCCTCTCCAGCATTTATTGTTTCTAGATTTTTTGATGATGGCCATTCTGACTGGTGTGAGATGATATCTCATTGTAGTTTTGATTTGCATTTCTCTAATGATTAATGATGTTGGGCATTCTTTCATGTGTTTGTTGGCAGTCTGTATGTCTTCTTTGGAGAAATGTCTATTTAGGTCTTCTGCCCATTTTTGGATTGGGTTGTTTCTCCTCCGTCTTTTATAAAATCATTGTCTGTGCTTGACAAACTACAAGTTAATTGCTCTCTGAAAGAGAGGATTATGATTGGTGAGTTTTCTGGGTGAGGAGAGGGTCCAGGTCCCCTTGTATAATTCCCAAAGTGTACACTGAGGGCTTCTGCCGCCTGGCGGACCAGCCTGTGTCTCAAAATGGAATGAGATGCTAAAATCATTGAGATGAGATGTGACTAGTATAAACGTAGGCGCACGCATTTAGGTTCAAAACATCCTCAGCTCACCTGCTGGATGGGAGAGGGCTGGAGAAAGAACAATGCATGCTTAAAAGGATTTAAGAGTTTTTGACTGAGAGCAAGGTCAGTATCAGCCAATAATGACGATGTCGTTGTGCTTGTAAGGCCGTAAATAAGATCCTCACTTGCTTTAAGAGAAGTAGGGGATGCACGGCCTTGTTCTGCTCTAGGGGGATGAGATTACAGTTGGAGAATAAAATGATAACGACAAGAACTTTTATTTATTGACTACGTATCATTCCAGGCATTGTGTGTGCTAAGCGCTTCATGTGCGTTACCTCCTTTGATTCTCACAACAGCACATGGGCCCCCAAACTGTATTTTTAAAACTCTACATATGAGGACACTGGGGCTTAGATAAGTCACTTACTCAGCTCCCAACAATACGTAAGTTAATGTCCTTAACCAGGAAGAAGTGGTTTTCAGTCCAAGGGCCATGCTCCACCTTGAGTTAGGCAATCACGTTTACGAGTCATGGTCAGATTCAGAAAATACCAGAGTTCACTGCAAGGAGTAAGAGTTGCTCTGCAAATCTTTTGATCCAGGAATCCCTGTGTTGTTGCTATGTATGTGCACATGTATATACACATATGACTGTATTGGTTTGTGATAAAAAATGTACTTCTTACTATAAATTATAGTTTTAAAAGTTTGAACAACACCAGGCTTACGCTCTACTCCTTGCTTTGGGTTTCCCACTTTAAGTGACATGGGTGGACATAGAGATGGTCATCCTGAGTGAAGTAAGTCACAGAGAAAGACAAATATCATATGACATCATTTATATGTGGAATCTAAAAAATTGGTACAAATGAACTTATTTACAAAACACAAACATGAGTCATAGGTGTAGAAAACAAACTTATGGTTACCAACGGGGAAGGGGGGAAGGGATAAGTCAGGAGATTGGGATTGACATACGTACACTACTATATATAAAATAGGTAACGCATAAGAACCTGCTGTATAGCACAGGGAACTCTACTCAATAGTCTGTAATGACCTACATGGGAAAAGAATCTAAAAAAGAGTGGATATACATGTGTGCATAACTGATTCACTTTGCTGTACAGCAGAAACTAACACAACATTGTCAATCAACTAGACTCCAATAAAAATTAATTTAAAAATAAATAAAAACTCGCTAAAAATAAAAGAGGGATAGGAGCAACACAAAGCACATCCGGAGGAGGGTGACGAGGACCATGGGGGATGGGGATAGAGGACCAACCCAGGTCCCGGCCCTACTCCCTACAAGACTGGAACTTTCTCTTAAGGGTCCATTTCCCAGGCCTGAAGACCATACTCAGCGTCCTTTTGTTCTAATCTTATTCAGTTTTGTTTCTCTCTCTGCAGGGAAAGATGCAGTTACATTGCTCAGAATTTCAAAGGAGTCAATAGTGACTTTCTAATTTAAGGCTCACGCAAGGGAAGCGGGATAGGCCGGGGGAGCAGAGGTGGCCTGGGTGAACCTCTGCACCATGGCTTTGGGGTCTGGCCTGGTAGTCTGAGAGGTTAGGCGCTGGTCGATGCCGGTGACTCCCTTAGGTGTTGGTCATGATCCATCAGGACATTGTTTAGGTCAGGGGGAGGAGTGTGAACAGGGGAAGGCTGACGGCAGACACGGCCAGGACGTCAGAGCCCCCCAGGGGTCAAGCGTGGTAGCCTGGGTGTGTCGCCGTGCACAGTTCCTGTGCGGCAGCCTTCCTCTGGAGTCTGGGATTTCATCGTCATTGCCTCTGAGCCCCACCATGTGTGAAACCTAGTTGATGATGTGACTTCCCTTTATATTTGTCAGGAATTCATCCTCAACTTTCCAAGAGCCTTTGCCTTGGAAGGCTGTGTCTTTTGACCTGACGTATGTATGTAAGACACTGTATAGTTCTTCCTGGGACTCTTTCAGAGGTGGAACTGGGGAACACTTCTCTCAGCTGGGGGGAAGCACATCTCCTAGGAGTTGGTGCTCAGCTCTGTCTTTATGCAGCATCCGCTCTAATCAGGTGGTGCTGTGGGCATACAATTCAACTTTGGGGGTGACCAGAACGTGAGTTCTCTGCGGTCAGGGACCTTGTCTTTTTGTTATTCTTGTCCACTCTGTGCCTGGCACACTGAAGGACTTCAACAAATATTGGTCCAGTGAATAGGTTTCCATATCTGCTTTCTTTCATCCTAGCCAAATGGCCTTCGGCAAATTGCTTAACCTTTCTGAGTCTCCATTTCCTCATCTGTATAATGGAGATGTTAACATCTAGTCTACAGGTTGTTGGAGGGATCAGACGGATGCTGTATTTAAAAGAACTAGACACAAATCAGACACTTAATAAGTCACTGCTTCCTTCCTTCTGAGGAACTGACATTTTTGTCCCCCTCCCCCAAGGTCCTAAAGCCCACCTCTGACTGGAGTTCCTTCCTCACCTGAGGCTGGCATTACTTCTGAGCCTGGAGCTCTACTCTTGGGGACCATATCCTCTAACGGGGGAATAGGTGCAGGCTCATGGCTTCTTCTCAAGATGGCAAGGAGAGGTGTGGGAGTCAACAGCTCGCCTTTCCCATCTGGCCCAGAGTAGACTGCGAGGCCTGGGCTCTGGCAGACACCCCAGAACTGAGGCATGCAGACTAGGGGCAGCCTCTTCAAAGCATACACCCTGGGAGGCTGCCGGCACCTTCCAACAAAGATGGCATCACCAGGAGCTTTCCAACCTTAGGCCACTTTCTTTTAAAAGTGTATCTTTATTTTAAAAGCCTAAAATAAATATTCTTAATACAAAATAATCTAACAATTCATTAAAGCAAGACGTTAATGAATCTCTCAATCCTGCATGCTAAGGGGAAATGATGCTTAATAGTGTGGTACACGGAATGTCAAGCATTTTTTTATGAGTACATTTTATGAGTATATTAAATAAATACATATATTTAATATATATTTACATATCTACATTTAAATGTGATCATTATCTTCGGATCTGTAATATACTGTTTTCATTTACATTTTAGTGTCAGAATAAATGTACTTTGTTGTCTTTTTTTTTTTTTTTTTTTGCGGTACGCGGGCCTCTCACTGTTGTGGCCTCTCCCGCTGCGGAGCACAGGCTCCGGACGCGCAGGCTCAGCGGCCACGGCTCACGGGCCCAGCCGCTCCGCAGCATGTGGGATCTTCCCGGACCGGGGCACGAACCCGTGTCCCCTGCATCTGCAGACGGACTCTCAACCACTGCGCCACCAGGGAAGCCCTGTTCTTTTTTAACATCTGCATAGTGTTCCATTATACAGTGTGTCCTTAATTTGATGAACCAGTTGTCTTCTTGATGGTCATTTGGGTTATTTCCAATTATTTTGCTAATGATGAACCTCCTTCTCTACTTAGGATATATACACTTTGAATTTCCCATATAAGATAGGTTTCTATCTCTTGAAAATTATTTGTATTTGGGAATCAGCTAAGAGTGATTTGTCAACAGCTTTGTCATGATTGTTGTCAAAAACATTTATTCGGCAATGAATGTTCCAGACCCTGTGCCCAGTTCTGAGGTTATAGAGAAGCTCAAGTCCATCCACACACCACTGCGATGAGGGTTTTACGTGATAATGACCATAAGAGAGGGGGTGAAACCTCTGCTCTGGACATCTGATCTGAGCTTTAGGTAATTAGAAGTTGTCCAGAAAAAAAAGAAAGAGAAGGACATTTCAAATATATGAATTAGAGCTACAAAGCCAGAGAGAAGTGAGAGAGCATGCCATGGTTCGGAACTGGCAAGTCACAGAGCTTGGGTCTGAAGCAGAGAGGAGTTTCCGTGCACAGAGGAGAGAGGATGCAGCAGGAAGTTGCCAAGGGCAGCCAGGACCAGACTGCAGACTCTGTGCTGAGGAGTCTGAACTTGGAGGAAGGAAGTGATAACTGAGGTCATGGGCTTTGGAGTCCAGCTGTGCTCTGATCTTCGCCCCTGTGGCAGCACCTTCACAGCAGTGCCTTTGGTCCTGGCAAAGAGGACTGCAGCGGGCTGGCTCTGGTCTTCCTCCGGCCCTGCCCTCTGTGGGGTGAGGAAGCAGGGGGTCGAGGGGCCATGCCTGCCCAGAACCCACTCTAGACCATGCAACTTTATGATTCCTGTTCAGACATCCCCTAACCTACTTCAAGGGTCTGCACGAACCACTTTGCTGAGCCCATCCCCCTGAGAATGATCCTGCTACTGGTGTGAACATTCCCACTTCTGAGCAGTGGCCAAGGTGTGGCAGTTTTCAGGGGATATGGATGAAGTTTTGATGGGCAGGCTGGGGTGTCCACACACGTGTGTGATGAAGCCCCTTGATGTATGGGATGGAGCCAGTGTGGAAAGAGAAGGACCCTGGGCTGTGGGCTCACAGCTTGCCCTTGCCAGAGGGCTATAAATGTCAAGGGAAGGCTCATTACTTCAACTGCCTGCTTCTTAGTTACCTCTTCTGTAAGGTGGACTAACAGTAGACTTTATGTCACAGGGATTTTGTGAAGATTAAATAGGGCACCAGATGTACAGTGCTAGCGTAGTACCTGCCCGGCATTCAGCAAGTGTTCAATAAAGGCTTATTGTAGGCAAAGGGTTCTCTGGGAGGCTTTGCAGCTGGGTGGCATGTTGGATGTGGGATGTTGTGCGGAGATGGACTAGGGGTGGGAGATCAGTTACGAGCCTAAATGGTATGATACGGAGAGTTGATGGGGAGGCGGATGTAGCCTTGGCAGTGGGGCTGGAGAGAGTCAAGGGACATTCTCAGGCCATCAGTAGTTACTGGAGTTGGGGGTGTACAGTGCCTTTCTGACGGAGCACTAAAATCAGCATTTGTTCCGTCTGACTCATCGACTTCCAGCACCAGATCAACCTGGGTGGTTTTGCTGAAATGCAGATTCCCAGGTGCCAGTTCAAGCATAATGTGTCAGAATCTCTGGGGCTGGGACCCAGGGGTGCTTATATGCACATCAATTTGTGAACCACTGACACAGAAATAAAGACAAGCTGGTGACTAAGGATTGTGGATTAAAATCTGGAACGACATTGAAAAAAAGGAGATATTACCTGCCTGGAAGAAAGGAACTATTACCTACTATAGACCAGTTGTTTCGGAGAAAATGTCTTTCCAAACTTGAGCTGAAGGAGAAAAAGAATCAGAAGGTGTTGGCAACAAAGAGGCTGGAAGCCATGGCTTTCAAGGAGGCTGTGTGTGTGTGTGTGTGTGTGTGTGTGTTTGTATCTAAGAGATTGCACATCGATATTCCATTTCCCTTGGAGTTTACACAGCTGCCCACAGGGCGATTCCTGACTCAAGGGTAAATAGGGCCATATCACTCGGCTGGAGAATAATGAATTTTCTAGATGGACCACACATCCACACGATGGGCCTTTCAGGAGACAACGTTTGGGGGAGAGCTTGTTCTTCCCTGCAGAGAAGTGCACTCACATACTCCCGTCCCCCTCTGGCCAGTTCTAGGACGTATGTGTCCCGTGAGTGAGTACTTTTGTGCAGGAGAACATTGTGTTTGAGAGAGATCCCCTGCAGTCAGGTCGGGGTTACTGGTATTTGTGGACTGATTTTTCTATCCACTGGACTGTGATTACCTTGAGGGCAGAGCCATCTTGTGTTTGTCTCATCACGTCCCCTGTAACCATCAAGACAGGCTAGGTGGTCCTGCAACCACAGACCACCCTGGACCCTCAGTGGCTTTTGATGACAAGGGCTGATTTCTTGCTCACACTATGTGTGTGTCCATCACGGGTGACGCTGGGCTGGGCTCCATGTCCCTCGTGCTCTGGCCTGCAGGCTGATTGATGGAACTTCTGGGCTGTTGCCAGTCGCCAAAGAAGTGGGATGGAAACATGGTGGATTTCACACTGGACCTTAAGGCTCTGCCTATAAGTTGCAAGACACTTCTGCTCACGTTTCACTAGACAAAGGAAGTCCCATGGCTCCGTTTAAGTTGAAGGAGTTGGGGAAGTTCAATGTACTTAGTCTTTCGAAGGAGAAAACCAGAAATATTGGTTAATGGCGAGAATGACTGCCACACCGTCATGACAAGCTAACTAGGGCTTCGAATAGCGTGGGCAAGTGGATGAAATGCGCTTGTCTTGAATCCAGAGCTAATAAGAACAAAAAGCACAAGGAGGGGCCTGGCTGGGGTGTCCAGAGCAAATCTTATCTTTGTCTGGGTGTCAGTTCCCGTATTTGACATATAGGACCTATTGGCCCTTTAAGTTTTGTTTCTGTCTATAAGCTGGGCAGGCATTTACTGAATGATCTGGCATTTCCAGCTCCATGACTTGAGTTCTGAATACTCTTTAGGTCTTCCAGGGAAGTGTCTAGCAACCCAAGCCAACCACTTGGGGCTGGCTGTCCAAAACCACAGCAGTGAAGTTGACCATGGACATCCCAGGTGCACACAGCTGGGAAATCTTTGCAGGGAAACGGATTGGCCCTCAGGCCCCGACTGTTTCCACCACAATGTGAAAGCCAGACTAGCAGAGCCATGAGTACGGGCTCTGGGGTCTGATGGCCCGCTCTCAGCTTCGGCGGTTGCTGTGTGGCCTCAGGTAAGCGACATTTCCTCTTTGTCCTCGGTTTCCTTTCTTGAGGGTTTTGGTGAGGATTAGGTGAGTTCACTTGTGTAAAGCCCGTGGCATTGTGCCTGACACACACCGAATGAGGGAGGATGGATGCTAAGCTGTGATCCTGAATATTATTATGTGTTCCTTTCCACTAGGATTCCCGTGCCTCTAGCGTGTTTTTCCATCTACAATATAGAGAAACAATTACGACCTCACAGGATGGTTGTGAACCTTCATTGAGACTTCAGATCAGTGGAAATGCCTTATACGATGCTGACTCTTGATCAGTAACCGATAACCAGGCATTTCTTCTCCTGATCCCTCAACTCACTCACTGGGTGACCTCAGGCAAATCACTTTATCTGCCTGTGCCTCAACTTCCCCATCTGTAAAGCAGGCATCGATATACCTGCAGTCACATGCAGGGATTCTGAACCTCTGCTTTTAAGTGTGCTTTAGCCCCTTCTCCAGTATTTCTGACCACGGAAGAGGAATAACAAGGGAATATTTCCTTAAGATTCAAAGCTGCAAGAACCCTAGAAATACTGCTTAGACCTGATAGCTAGTCAGCATCTCCAGGTCTGCATTAAGCAGTCCTCCTCACCTTTGCCTAAAGTCAGTCCAGCAGTGTGCTTGCCTTCCCTGCCTCCAGCCTCTCTCCTTCCAATTTCTTGGCATTACAGACAGAGTGATCTTTCTAAGACATCCACCTGACCAGGTCACTACCAGCTCAAATCCCTCCAACAGTTTCACTCGCCCTCAGGATGAGAACCAAGCTGTGTAGGATGGTACACAAAACCCTTCACAAGCAGCCCCTGTGGGATCTCCAGTCTCTTCTCTCCTCCGCACACTTCAGGAAGCTCTGCTCCTGCCAGACTGTACACTGTCATTCTAGCCAGCCTCTGTGTTAGTCAGGGGTCTCCAGAGAAACAGAGCCGATAGGATATATCCTATTGGTTCTCCCTCTCTCCAAGCTGGACACCCAGGAAAGCTATGTTCATATATAACCTTGTGATGCTATGGGCTCAACCAGGGCTTCTTGAAAATGTAGGTGACCAAGAGCGAGAGTTAGGAAGAGAGTCGTTCTTTGTCCATTCTCCTGGCAGGGTAGCTTCTGTGCCCCTGTGGGCTCAGGGTGACCACCGGTGGGCATTACAGTGCTCAGAAGAGGGCCTGGGAGAAGCGTATTGGTACAGAAAAGGCTCTCATTGGCCAAGGACCTCCCTTGAGGGCTGATGGGTGAGTGACCTCCTGCTAGAAAACAGGAGAACCTGACAGGCTTGAACCTCGCACCACTACCAAGCCGATAGCTCACTAAATAGCTGTGGCAAACTTTCAGAAGAGTCTGATTGTTCCAGGAGCACTGGATGTGGCCATCTTTACCTAGATGTCATCGCTAGTCATGGCTTCTCCTAGGGGAAAATGTGTGTGTGCGTGTGTGTATGTGTAGTAAAAGAATTACTCTGTTAGGAGCTGACTTTGGTGGACAATTTGTGTAGGGCTCCCTGACTATAATTGATGGTAGGGAGTGGTCTCCCCTCAGTTCATACACCCATCCTCACTTGGATGAGTTTATCGTAAGTTGTGCAAAAGTCATACGTTCCCGGGAGGTTCGTTGGAACGCTCCATTGGTGACGTGGCTGCTGGGGCTTAGACTGTGATGTCTTGGTAATGGCACTGCTGGTGAGTGAGGACAGGTTTCCTTCTCCATCCTGAAGGCAGGAGAGATCCCCCCTAGGCTGTAGCAGGGTCAGAAGTTGCAGAATCTGTGTTCCAGGGCTTACCCCATTCCTGGTTCATTAGTAGGTAGAGAACAGAAGCAGGACCAATGTCGGGGCAAGTGTCAGAATCTTTGGGAATTATGAGGGATGTTTCGAATGGAGAAATCAGAGGAAAGACCAAACTCACTGCTAGATGAGCAGGTAAGGGCTCAGGGCACCAAGAGCTAGGGGAACTTAGGTCCTCTGGGTGGTACAGCTGGCACAGACAGGCTGATTAGGGGAAAAGTAGAATTGGGAGGGATCTCATTCCTTGGGCTGCACTGTTCTATTGGATTCCAGCTAGCATAGGCTGAGCTGCACGATAGGCTTTATGTAGAAGAGGCGGAAGAGGTCTGTGTCACTCGAGGTGACAGTTTGGGGTTTGGGGACATGTTTCCTCTTTACTCCTTTAGCACTAACCTGCTCAGAAGAGAGGATTTGATTGGCTCAGGATGCCGTCGTGTATCATGAGATGCCCCTCTTGGACAGAATTCTTTCCAAGTCACCTGCCCAGCCCATGTATGATGACCATTGCCTTGCGTGTGAGTCCAGCCAGGGAGAGCCGCGATGTCTGGTTTTACTTGAAAGCACATGGTCCAGAGAGGCTTACGTAAGAGGCAAATGATAGCAATATGTTGAAAAAGAGTGGCTAGAGGGCTTCCCTGGTGGCGCAGTGGTTGAGAGTCCGCCTGCCGGTGCAGGGGACACGGGTTCGTGCCCCGGTCCGGGAAGATCCCACATGCTGCGGAGCGGCTGGGCCCGTGACCCATGGCCGCTGAGCCTGCGCGTCCGGAGCCTGTGCTCCGCAACGGGAGAGGTCACAACCGTGAGAGGCCCGCGTACCGCCAAAACAAAAACAAAAACAAAAAGAGTGGCTAGAGAGTGTCCACTGCACTTTAGTCAATTTAAATTTTACAGGTGAGTCCTGTACACAGTTTCGCAGTGGATATGTTTCTGAAATGCGAATGGACCCGATTTTATCATGTTCCTGCTCCTGAAACTGATGACTGGCATGGCATAAAAGCAACAGTTAAACCATGTGGCCTTGTGTCACATGGTTGCCAGTTGAATCTCTGGATGATAAACACCGTGAAAGATGCAAGTGAAATCTTTGCTCATAAGACATTAAGATCACCTGGAAACAGCTAGAAACTTTAGTTTCCTGCATGGGTACAAGATGCTGCCTAGCACAAAATGCCAAATTCCACAAGAAGGTGGTGTGGTTTCCGGATGAGAGCAGCGAGGACGGCCCCTCTGAATTGACAGGGGGAAGATGGTGGCAGCTTGATAACTGGTTTAGTCCCCTGGGCCCCACAGCAGGCACACATGTGCCCCCAAATCTCACTAACACAGTCCTGTGACCTTCTTCTCCTGGTCTCCCTATCCTCGTAGTTCAAAACCAGCCCATAAAATGGGGGCCATTAGGGTGACACGAGAGGCTGAAATTGGGGTGTGATTATAAAATGTTTCAATGGAAATAAAAAATAAGGATATATTTTATTTTATTAAATTTTAGTTTTTGTTTTTTTTAAGCTAGGCTTGAGGCATTGTCTGTCCAGGTCCTGTTACAGAACCAAACTTGGGTCTGCTTGTCTGCACGCAGTGAAGCCAATCTGCTGACACCGGGTTGTGGTGAAGGAAAGTGCAGCGTTTATTGCAGGACACCAAGCAAGGAGTCTGGGCAGCTAGCGCTCAAACCCCCGCCCCCCCGACCACCCCCCATGGGTTTTAGGAAAGCAGTTTTAAAGGCCAGGCGAGGGGGGCGGGTAGCAGGGTAAGTGCAACATTCTCTGATTGGTTGATGGTGAGGTAACAGGGTGACAGGGCGGTGTCACAGGGGTTCACACTGTCAATCCTCACGCTCCAGTAGGTGTGGAGCCTACGTGCTCAGGGTCATCAAGTAGTTAGCGTCTTCCATTTTGTGGGAGTTTTAGCATCTGTAAAACCACTCAGGAATGTGCACCAGATGCTGTTATCTAGGTACTTCAGAGAGGAGCTACAGCAGAGGATAGGGAGGGGAGCGGTCTGCCCCTGGAAGACCCCACAGTGTCCTGCTCGGTTACGGTCCCATAGAGCCCAAAGCTGTCATGAAGTCTCTTCACTCCAGCTGTCATGTGCACAGGTTCACTTCCATTTTCTCTGTCTTGTGTTGGGGCAACGTGTGGTCACAGCTACTGAGGGGAGAACTTGGTAGTGGTGACAACTTGATGACGTGGGAAGTGTCAGGGCCTTTATATTCAAATGCTTATGGGGTCCAGACAGTTAAATGAATGAACTGGGCCAGGCAGGGACTAAGGCATAGGAAAAGGTACTTGCCCTTTGCTACCTGAAGGGGGCAATACCCCTCAGTTCCTGCCAACTGAGGCCACGTAGATATGCAGGTGAGATGTAGCCAAATCTTATTTTAAGGAAATCCAGATTTGTATGTGAAATTCACCAATTCCTATTTTCCAAAAACATCGGCCCTACCAAACAGAACGCAACTGTGGGCCACACGTAGCCCACGATCACTGGTCTTTGCTGTCAGATGTTTGTGAACGTACGCAGCTCAACACCTGGCGTGAAGTTACCCTTCAGCATCCTTGAGCTCTCTGCCTCCCTTCCCTCTCCAGAAAGGTTTTGTATGATGAGGAAGGAGAATAAGATTAAGCCCAAGATGGGTGGAGGTTGTCTGTTTGTTGTCTCAATGGGTTGGGTCTCATCATTAAATTTTCCTGAGCTGATGGCTTTCTGTGGAAGAAATACCAGCCAAGCCCGAACACCCTGAAAGCTCTATTAATCTTTCTGTAACCCCATTAACACTCACTGCATATTTCCTGTGAAAAAGGATTGGAAATGACCAGAGCCCGCAGCATGGAACTATCTGTCATGTACGCAGCAGCCGGGGAAAGGCCGTGTTGGCACACAATGGGAGGACCGTCAGAATACGCTTCCTTTGGAATTGTTAAAGGAGGGGGGACAGAGAGGGAGAGAAAGAATCACTTGACCCTGGGAATCTTATAATTTGACAGTCATTACAATAGAGTCATCTGTACTTTGCCATCTAGAGATATCTATTACCTTGAACCTGGGGGTAGATGCCTGCTCCCCAGGGGAACTCTGGAAACAGAGATTTATTTGTGCAGCGATAATTGAAGAGCTCATTTGATTCCAGTGTGGCTCTTTCAACCACAATCAGTTTCACGCCCCATCATAAATAATGGAGGTCGCCCAGGCAGCCAGGCAGGGAGGGAGGATCATTCCAACAGCATCAACAGAAAGGGACAGAGCCCGTGACAGCATGTTTGGAGAGGGTTTGAGTGGCAGGGTGTGTGTTTTTTTTTGTTTGTTTGTTTTTATTTGTTTGTTTTTAGCAGAACCTTTTTTTCTCCCCCACAAATGGGAGAGACGTTCAGACATTGCATTATTAACTGCATGGGGAGCAGCAAGGTCGCATCAGTGGACTCAACGCTCTGGCAGCTCCTGGGAGGGTATATGCTGGGACAGGGCAACTTCTCCAGCCCCCTTAGGCACCAGGCTTGCTTCTTAGGGAAGCCCTATTGGTGGAGGAATTAACAAGTGGAGTGCTGTAATTGGCAGAGTTTCAGGATGCTTCAGGTTAAATGCCCTGAGGCAGTGTGAGGGATGGCTGTTTGAAGTGTGAATTGGATGAGAATAGGGAAGAAAGGGTAAAAGAAAATAAAAAAATCAGTTCTGGCTGCTTTACAGAGATTTTCCATTTCTACTGAAATGAAATGTAGAAATTTTAAAACTTCACATCTCTGGAAGACACTGACTTAAATACACCTCCCAGTCTGGTCCTCTTCCCCTGGCTCACACAGCTGCTGGTCCTCTGGCATCTCTCTCCTGCCTCAGGGCCTTTGCATGGGCTACTTCTTTTGCCTCACTCCTCTTCCCTCTCTTCACCTGGTTAAGTCTTACTCAACCTTATGCTTCCAGCTTAAATAAAATTTCCTCAAGGCTATCTTCCAGACCCAGTTGTATGTTCTCATAGCAACCTGTTCCAGTCTTTCAGAGTACTGGTCACAGTTGAAATTAAATAATCATTTGCATAATTGTTTGGTAAATATTCACTTCCCTCTCTAGCCTAAAAACCTTCTTCTTGGGAAGCAGGGCTAGTGTCAGTCTTGTTCATCATTGTATTCCCAGCCCTTAGCACAGCAGTTGGCATACAGGAGACACTAAAGACATGTTGATGGGTGAGTGCATGCTTGCCAAGAGAAACCGGAGGATAGCCCCTTGCATCTGCAGCTGTCATGTGCACCTGTGTATTCTTGTAACCTGGTGGCTCAGCTGGTCAGGAGAAAGAGGCAATAGGAATCAGTGGGGCTTATTTAGGACAAAAAAAATCTACTTTTGCCTGGCTTCCAGGGTGGTGGTCACCACTTAACAACCAGGGTCCAAAATGGGCTGGGCACTGGGGTAAATGCAGAAAGTGGCACCCAGTTCAGCTGGTGGCAGTACCATCGTTCTAGGTGATTGGTCTATTCCGGGCAGACAGATATTCAGACGTGGGAGACCAGATTAAGCCACTATAAGGGGGAGGGTAGCAGGGAGGTGGGCCTGAGACTACTGGCTTGATTCTAGAGCAGGATTTAAACATCAGAGATATATGGAGGAGGGCGTGGGGGTCAATCAGAAGAGCTTAAGATCCTGGGAGCTCAGGGGTACGTGGGGGGTTGTCCCTATCCTGGGGGATGGAGTTGGAACAGCAAGGTTAATTCCAGAACTGCTGATGGCGGTGGGATTTCTAGTTTCTACGTCCTGGCTGCGTAGAGCTCGGGGACCCGAGTGAGGGTGTAGAGACTTGGAGGTCTACAGGGTTTCCCCTTCCTGCACCAACAGATGCTGATTTTGGTTTGAGTAGCCGTACTGTAGTCTCTTCCCCGGCAGCATGGTGATTCTGCACTCCAGGTCTCAGGGGGAATCACATGACCCAAGCCTACGCCAGTCCCATTGTCTCAGCGATTCATTCAGGGATAGGCACCAGAGCCAAGTCAGGCCAATCAGAGCGAACTAGAGCTACTGAGGAAGTGGATTACACTCTCCCACTGATTTAAACATGAAACTAGAGCTTGGGCTGCCATCTCGTCCCAACAGAGAACCTGATTAAGAATTTAAGGGGAATGCAAAGCGAGGTGAGGGATGGAGAGGTTAGGGTCCTAGCCATATCATTTGAGCCCCTGCATTTAGTTCTGTCTTAAACCAGCCCAGAAGCCTTGGGTTTTCAAGTTCCATGAATCGTTAACTCCCCTTTTTGGTAAGGATCCTGTTTGAAAGAGATAAGCATGGATAGTTCCCCTATTTTAACCCCTTCCTATCCTACCCGACTTACAAGAGCTTATAAAAATCTATTTGAAAAAAAAATCTATTTGAACCCCTGCTAATGGTTCTGTCAAGCAAGTGAAAGTTCATGGAATCATAGGATGTCAAAGCTGTTAACATACCGTCTGCTTTCACAGCTTAACAAATGGGGACATTGAGGCAATAGAGAGATGTCATTTACTTTACTCAATTAGGTCTTCACCAAATATTTACCAAGAGTGTATTTGGTGCTGGGCCCTGTGCTGGACAGTGGGGGTGCACAAATGAAGAGAATATTATTCCTGCACTCAATAAACTTCTAACAGGTGGTGGAAATGGCGAGTGAGTCAACAACTGCAGCGAGCTTTGGTGTATGATATGACAACGATGTTAATGTTGTAGGAACATCAAGGTGGGGCCCCTAATTCATCCCGGGTCATGGGCTGGTCTCATGTTTGAGCTGATTTTCGGAAGATGATAGGAATTCTCAGGGTGGCCTCAGTGTGTAAGGGCATTCCAGGCAAAGGAAAGAAAAAACACGAAGGCGTGGAGGTGAGAGAGCATGACAGGAACCTCTAGGGAATACGAGTAATTTAGTACGACTGGCAGGTAACATGTTGACTGTTGGGGGTGGTGAGACATGAGCCTGGTAGGAAATAGAAGCCCGACCACTGAGGGACTTTAAAGATGGCTGAGAGGTTTGATGTTCTAGGGCAATGAGGGGTCATAGGAGGGATCCAATCATGTAGCAGGTGTGAATCTCAACTCACAAATTCGAATGTGCACAGAAAATCGAATTCTTTTGTATAACTCAACTTAATTTCTGAATCTGAGCCCTCCCATTTCAACATTAATCCCAATCATTTCGGGGGGGCGGTCCTCTAAGGAAGGTCCCTGAGATGATCTCATGTTCTGGGGTCTTACATGGTGTCAAGGAATTTGGGGAAGTCCATTGGTCTTCAGGCAGTCTGTCCACTCTTGACCAGTCATGAGGATGACGGATGATGAGGTGTCCACCATCTTCGCATGAGTGACCCCTGTGTTCCGGCAGCCATCAGTGGCCAAGCTAGGCGTGGGAATATTTTGCAAGCTGTGATCATGGCTTCCTCCAGACACACCATGCAGACCTTTCTTACTTGGATTTTGCTATCAGTCCATTAGTGTTGTCAGGAAGTAGGCTTCAAGTCACACGTGCTCCGGGGTCCACCAATCTCTCTGCTTTCAGTACCTCTCTTTTAAGCTGGGGGAAATGCTTTTCCGTCATAGTTCTCACTTTGCCTTTGCCAGTAAACCCCGTTTTCCTAAGGGCTTGGGCTTCTTGGAACATAGAAGACAGAGGATTGCAGGAAAGTTTTGATTTTGGTCCTGCTTTTCCTGCTTGAATAACGTGGGGGAAAAGAAAGGTGGAAATACAAAGAGCCAAAACAATGAACATTCCAAAGTATTTCTTTTCCAGAGACAATCCTATTCAGATATTAAGTAGTTAGTGCGGAGAGTATGTTGCGGGGGGGGGAAGAGTTGTGTGGTGGAGAGGCCACTGAGATCTACACACGGGATCTGAGCAAGGGAGTGTGTATCGTGACCGTGGGCAAACTGCTAGAGACCAGGTATTGCTTCCTGAACCTTTACTTGTTCATCTCATTGAATCCCCATAGCAACCTTACGAGACTGGTATTTTAAACGTCCATTTTACAGATGAGTAAACTGAGTGGTTGGCAGAGTCAGTATTCAAACACAGGCTTATCTAATGACATGCCTTCTATTGCCCCTTGGGAGCCCAAGTCTTGCACCCTTTTCACCCCAGAAGGGATGAGAGACTGCCCAGCTGGTGGGGAGGAGGGATGGAGACCAGGTTTGTGTTTGTGCACATGGGTGTGCCCATCTGCTCACGAAGGCAACCTTTTCTCAATTCAAATGCCGGAAGTCTATACCCTGTTCCCTACCTGAACTCGTTCAACAAGTGAATTCAAATTTATTTATATCTCTGATGAGTTGGTTGGTGCCAGTGTGTACCACCATCAGAGGCAGAGGTTAGGTGGTCTCTGAGATGAGATACCTGTGCGTTCTCTTTCCAAGGGGAGGGAAGGGGAAGGTACAGCTAACATCTGTTTTTAGTCATCAAATGTAACAGTGGGAAATCTGCTGGGGAGAGCTTGGCACCCAGCCTGGAAGGGCACAGATATCCAGACCTCTGGCTTGTCACCCTGTGATTTTCCCCAGCTGCTTCTAACAGCCTGTGTAATAGTTGGGTTTTCTGTTTCCTGAGCGTCGCATGGTCTGGTCTCAACAGAGAAGCCGGAGGAATTCCATGTAAACCCGAGTCAGATCTCACTCCTCCTTTTCTTAGAACCCTCAATGGCTCTCTATTTTGCTCATGGTAAAAGCCAAGTCTTTACACTGGCCTGCATGGCCCGGCACAGTCCAGCCCCATCTCCTACTGCCTTTCTTTCACTCACTCCGTTCCAGCCACGCCTGACGCCCTACTGTCCTTTAAACCTGCTGCATACCCTCTACCCAGGCATGGTCCTCTCTGGTCCCTCTACTAGGAATGCTCCCCTTTCATGACTTGCTTCTGCCCCACTTTCAGGTCTTCATCAGGTATCATCTTTGCAGGGAGGCCTTCTCTGACCACCCTGTCTAAAATTGGAACTCCTTCCTCAGCGTGACCTTGAACAGGTCATTTCTCCACTTTGGTCCTCTGTTTCTGAGCCATGGTCTAGTTGCAACCTGTGCTTTGGAATAGTGAGGGTTCTGTAAATGACAGCTATTATTAGCAGCATCCTCGCTTAGCAAAGAGGAAGGGAGAGGCCTTCTTCCCCATCAGCAAGTGAAACTAAGCCAAAGGCAGGATGGATCCCAGGTGTCCTCTGTCCCAGCTGGGATCTTCCTGATGAATTTCTCTCCTGGAAATTGAGGGAGACCTTGGTGAAGGGAAGTTGGGCCAGGAAAGAATAAACTCATTTTGAGCCAGACGTAAGAAACATCCTTGGTTCGGATAAGTCCAGCATCCCCGGCTCTTCGTCTCTTTTCTCCTGTAGCTCTTTCCGCTGGACTTGGCCACAGCGCGCACCCTCTCCCAACGTCCTCTGTTGGCTCCACCCTTTGGGCAGGAGCATCTTCGGGAGTGGGCCTGGTGGAGTCCCTCACGAGACATCAACTTCTTTAATGATCAGTTCTCGTAATGACTAGCGGACCCAGAAGAGAACCGCCTCTGGAAGGTTTGCATCTGCCCATGTTTCCTTTTTGTTCATCATTTTTCAACATGTTAAGGATGTTTTAAACCAATATACATGAGCGCCTCTTTTATCTGCTGAGTATTAATGTTGCTGCAGTTTTAGGAAAGGTAGGATTATATTAAACCCTCGTGGGTATCTTTCCTCCTTCCTATTTGAATACCTTTATTTGTACTTTTAGAATGGCTGAATGGATGCAAAAGCGCTCTATGGGGGCTGGATTTTTAAAATTGTGGCCAAATATCTGTAACGTAAAATTTGCCATCCTAATCATTTTTAACTGTGCAGTTCTGTGGCATTAATTATATTCATATTTTTTGTGCAACTATCACTAACATCTGTCTCCAGAACTTTTTCATCTTCCCCAACTAAAACTCTGTAACCATTAAACCTCAGCATCCCCTTACTTTCCTTCCTCTGGCCCCTGGAAACCACCATTCTACTTTCTGTCTCTATGAATGCCATTATTCTAGGAACCTCACAAAAGAGGAAACACGCAATATTTGTCTTTTTGTGATTCCTTTATTTCACTCAGCATAACGCCTTCAGACCTCATCCATGTTGTAGCATGTATCACAATTTCCTTCCTTTTTAAGGCTGACTACTAATCCATTGTATGTATACATCACATTTTGTTTATCCATTCATCTGTTGATGGACACCTTTTGGCTATTGTGAATAATATTGCTATGAGCATAGATGTACAAACATCTGTTCAAATTCTTGCTTTCAATTCTTTTGGGTCCATGCCCAGAAGTAGAATTACCAGATCATCTGGTAATTCTATGTTTAAGTTTTTGAGGAATCACCATTCCGTTTTCCACGGCGGATGCATCATTTTGCATGCTCACCAGCAACGTACCAAGCTTTCAGATTTTTCCACATCCTCACCAACACTTGTTATTTCCTGTTTCTTTGATAGTAGCCATGCTAATGGATGTGAGGTTATCTTATTTTGGTTTTAATTTATGTTTTCCTAATGATTAATGACGTTGAGCACTTTTTCATGTGCTTATTGATCATTTGTACATCTTCTTTGGAGAATGTCTGTTTAAGTCCTTTGTCAAGTTTTTAATTGGGTTGTTTGTTTTTCTGTTGTTGAGTCATAGGAGTTCTTTATATATTCTGGAAATAATATTCTCCCATTCCATGGGCTGCCTTTTCATCCTCTTGATAGTGTCCTTTGAAGCACAAAAGTTTTAAATTTTGAGAGTCCAACTTACTTATTTTTTTCTTTTGTTGCTGTGCTTTTGGTGTCATATCCAACAAATAATTGCCAAATTTAATGTCATAAAATTTCCCCCTATGTTTCCTTTAGTCTAAGCGTTTTATACTTTCAACTCTTACATTTAGGTCTTTGACCCATTTGAGTTAATTTTTATATATGGTGTAAATAAGGGTTCAACTTTTTTCCCCCCATATAGCTATCCAGTTTTCCCTTTACCATCTGTTGAAAAGACTTTCCTTTACCCCCCCCCCCTTAAATGGTCTCGGTACCCTTGTTGAAATCATTTGATCGTATATGCCAAGGTTTATTTCTGGGCTCTCTATTCTAATCCATTGGTCTATATGTCTGTCTTATGCAAGTACCACACTGTTTTGATTACCATGGACGTATAGTAAGTTTGAAATCAGGAAGTGTGAGACTTCCAAGTCTGTTCTTGTTGTTCAGGATTGTTTTGGCTTTTTGGGATCTCTTGAACTTTAGGATGGACTTTTATCTACCTGCAAAAGTGTTGCTGGGATTTTGATAAGAATTGTATTGAATCTGTAGGTTACTTCGGGTATTATTGACATCATATCAATATTAAGTCTTCCAGTCCATAAACATGGAAAGTCTTTCCATTTATTTGTGTCTTCTTTAATTTCCTTCAGCAGTGTTTTGCAGTTTTCAGTGTACCAATCTTTTGCCTTCTTGTTAAGTTTATTCCTAAGTATTTTATTTTCTTTCTTTTTCTTGCTCTGGCTGGGACTTCTAGTGAGTATTTTTTGAGATGCTGGATATGTTTTGTGCTTTCTAACATGGTAGCCAGTAGTCACATGGGGCTATTGAGTACTTGAAATGTACCTAGTCCATCTGAGGAAGGAGCTGAAGTTTTAAATTTTATTTAATTTTTATTATTGTAAATTTAAAACTAAATAGTTACACATTGGCTGTAATAAAAAAATGAACAAGTGTTGGCAAAGATACGAAGGAATTGAAATGCTCATGCATTGCTGGTAAGAATATAAAATGGTGCAGCCACTCTGGATAACAGTTTGGTAGTCCCTCTGAAAGTTAAACCTAGAAGTACCCTATGATCCAGCAATTCCACTCCTAGGTGTATACCCAAGAGAACTGAAACCATACATTCACACAAAAGCTTGTGCACGGATGTTCACAGTAGCATTATTCACAATAGGCAAAAAATGGAAACAACCCAAATGCCTATCAACTGATAAATGTGGTATAGTGAAAATGTGGTATATTCATAAATGGAAATTGTCATAAATGGAAATTAATCAGACATGATAAGAATTGCAGTGCTTACACCTGCTACAATGTGGATGAATCTTGAAAACATTAAGTGAAAGAAGCCAGACATAAAAGACCACATATTACAGGATGTTGCTATTTGTATGAAATGTCAAGAACAAGCAAACCAGAGAGATGGAAAGGAGATTAGCAGTTGCCAGAGCTGAGGGAGGAGGGAAGGGGTACAGGGTTTCTTTATGGGATGATGAAAATGTTCTGGAAATAGATAGTGGTTATGGCTGCACAGCCTTGTGAATATTTGAAAACCCAGGGACTTACACATCTTAAAAGGGTGAATTTTACGGTGTGTGAATCATATTTCAATTTCAAATATAGTCACGTGTGACTGGTGGCTACTGTGTTGGACAGCACAGGCCTAGATCAATCTTGGGGATCCCTTCCTCTTGCCAGTGAGCAAGGATCCATTCGGGTCGTGAAAACAATAGGGGAGCGTTTTGGTGTTCTTCTTGAGAAAGTCTTCCTCACTCTTAAGAAGGAGACCCAGGAAGAGGTGCCCCCTTTTCTTTTCCCTACATTGTTTTCTTCATTCCCTCCATTTTTTCCCCTACGATGTACTGGATATTGGAACTGCAGACACCATCTTGAGTCCAGGAGGAGAGCAGAGTGGGGAAGATGGAAAACGCATGGGGTTTTTTATGGTTTCATTGAGTCTTGGATCATATAACACCTGGGGCCCGTCCTCCTACTCATACAACCTTAGGAGATTATAAATTGTCTTACTGTTTAAGCCATTTTGAGTCAGTTACTTGCTGCTGAAAACGTTACTGATACAGTTATGTTCCCTCACCCCTTGCTGTTTATCACCACCCTCCTCCTCATTATGACATTGGGTGGTAGTTCGAGCACAGGTACAGAGATCTTCAAGACTGCTGCTGGGTGCGGAGGAGTTCTCCTTAATGGGGTTCTCTCTCCACCTTAGTAACTGTCAGAGAGAATAGACAAGCTATTAACAGATAGCATTTTCACCATGCTTTACAGCTCTCAAAGGTCCCGCACATCCTTTATCTCAGTTGACCTTCACTACAACCTAGCAAGATGGTCTGGGCTGAGGTCCTTACCCCATTTTATGAACAAGAAAAATGAGGTTCCAATGGAAATGACTTGCCCCAGGTCACCCAGGAGGACATGGAGAGGCAGATGTTCAAACCCAGGTCTTCAGACTTCGGTTTTAGTATCCCTAACCACAATGTCCTATTTGGAGCAGACGTTGGGTGGTGGTGTTCGATTTTTATTCATTTCTCTACTCATTTCCAGTGGGGAGGACTCTGCAGCCATCCTGCCCTGTAACAATTTCATGACTAGCAAGGCTCCTTAGGGCTCAGCCAAAGCCCACGTGAACGTTCACATGCCAGGAAGCACACTTAGGGATCTGAATGGTCATCATCTTGGGCTGTAGGAATCTTGTGTCCTGGCCTCTAAACCCAAGACAATGGGGTGGCTGGGACATCACTAGGTGGATTCCACCACCACCGTGATTTTTGTGGCATTTGAAAGGGCAGAGGGCTGGGTGTGATTAGGCTGGTCCAGCATTGCTCATTAGCCCAGACAAGCAGCAGATGTGAGGGACAGCGCTAAAGGAATGATCGTTTCAGTCTGGATCCCAGAATAACTCTGGCTCTCAAATGAAACCAGGAAAGGAACCCAGTGCCTGTGCAGATCCTATGCTCTCCCAGCTCAACTGTCTTCAAGTCCTATCTATACTCCTAAAGCCCCCATGAGCCAAAGATGGCCTTACTGTCCTTCTTACCGAGAACATGCAAAACCCCAGACGCCATGCATCTTCCCAGCTCAAGTCTTTCCTCTGAGAATGTGGTACAAGATGTCTGGAGGACAGCAACTTCAATCTTATCGTCATCATTGTCACTGTCATCATCAATGTCATCTCCAGAGCGTCATCAACAGCAATTAGAATATCAAGAACCAACACTTACCAAGCACCCTATGTGCTCAGTGAGTGGCTAGGTGCTTTACACACTTTAACTCATTTGACTTCTCACAACAGCCCCATGAATAGGTTCTGATGTTATCCCCAATTGACAGAAGAGGAAGCCGAGCACAGAACGTTAAGTGGCTTTGTGGAGTCGTACAGGACTCCTGCCTGGAGTTCATGCAGAAGCCAGAAATGTGAACCTGGGCCCCTCTGACCCCGAGCCTGAGTTTTATGCTGCCTCTCCAGATGGAAGCAGAAACAGTCATGGATTGATCAGTTGATCAGTCAAGCAATAGAATCGAAATCCAGCCCCTGTGCCACAACATCCCACGTCCCTAAAGCCTATGGTCAGGGATGGGAACGTGAAAGAAAAACAGGCTGTATCTGCAGGACAGCATTGAAAAACAGGGACTGGTTGTGTCAACTGGGGAGGACTGACGGTCAAATGAGATAACAGAATCCAAGGAGGATGGTCCAAAGTGAACCCTGGACATTCGTCAACCAGGACCAGGGGTGTTCCTCGCCCAGAGGGAGCAGCTGGGGTCAAACCTCCTTTCTCATGGAACGCGTGGCTTCCTCCTCCCAGAAGGAGCTGTGTGCAAACCCAACTTTCCGTGGGTCTTTCCCAGAGAACACCAGAATTCCTGATGCCAGGCTGTGTTTCCCCACTGCCAAGGCTGCGCTCACCCTACGCTGTGAGAAGGGAGAGTAACAGTGGGGGTGGGGTCTTTCCCCAGAACGTAAGCCCACAGAGAGGGTCTAGCAGAGCACCTTGGCCTTGGCACACATCTGTTTGAGGACGATGAGAGGCCCGGGGAACCTTGGCCCCTCTTACCGACCCCGGTTTCTAAGTCTCCAATAAAGCCATTCTGTGTGACTCTGTGGAATTCCCTGAAGGTCCTGGCACCCGACAGATGGCGACCACAAATGGACCCCCCTCACTGACGAGCACATGGCGACATGCCCGGCACATAGTGAGCCCTTACTGTCAAATCGTGCCGCTTGTCAAGGCGTCGCTGTGATCGTGATTGTCGTCTCCACTGTGAATGTGGCCATCGCCACCCGTCTCAGCCAAGCATCACACCGGCCCTCTCCTTTCCTCTGCTGGAGGGGATCCTGCAGCCCGGAAAGGGGCAGGGGCCCTTTAAGAAACTGGCCCTCCTGCTTCAGTGCTGCATCAAAGAAATGTCAAGAGGTTGAGTCTGCTCCCGAATGTAATGTGTCCTGTCAATCAGGCGTCAGACCGCAGACCTGCAAGGCCCATTGACGGAGACCCAAGAAGATTTATTTTGTCTCATTTAATTGCCCTTTTTGCTTTGTAAACATAAAGGTTGCAGCTTATGGTCTGACAGCTAGAGTAGCTTTTTTTTCTCGAGAAAAAGACAACATTTGCGTTCTTAGAAATGTTTCCCTCAATCCTGTCTAATAGTCCCTCGCTCCCCACCCTTGCCTTGTGCAAGTTCTCTGAGTTTTCTTTAGGAAGACCCCAGCACTGGTGTCAGATGGACCCCCATGACCCGTGGCTATTCCTCTCTGGCTTCAGTTTCTTCTTCTGTGAAATGTGTTGGGAGAAGTCACTGGGGCAATGCAGTTGGAGTGACTGAGAACCAGCACTAGGACCGAGAGCTCTTGGGTTCAAATCCCAGCTCTGCTGCTTGCTAGCTTTGTGACTTAACCTCTCTGTGTCTCAGTTTCCCTCTCTATCAAAAGGGGATGCTTGGGCTTCCCTGGTGGTGCAGTGGTTGAGAGTCCGCCTGCCGGTGCAGGGGACACGGGTTCGTGCCCCGGTCCGGGAAGATCCCACCTGCCTCGGAGCGGCTGGGCCCGTGAGCCATGGTGGCTGAGCCTGCGCGTCCGGAGCCTGTGCTCCGCAACGGGAGAGACCACAACAGTGAGAGGCCCGCGTACCGCAAGAAAAAAAAGAAAAAAGAAAAAGGGGATGCTTAAGGTAACTAGGAGGATTGAATAAGTTAATGTGAGTGAAGCAGTTAAAAGAGGGCGTGGCCCATAGTAAGGGCTGCACAACTGGGTTTATTTAAATTAGCAGATGCTCTGTGCTTTGCTCATGCCTGACACATAATAGGGAGCTTTTATTATTTTCTTCCAGATCAAAGGTTACAAAGAGACTGCCCAAGCAGTACTTTATTTGTTAGCATTTAGCAATTTGAGGATTTCAGTTGCGATATCTAATGCTTTCTGCAGAGGCGGCACAGGCCTAGCCAATGCAGACTGCGTTAGTGGCGGGGGCAGGCAGTAGGAAGGGATGGGGCTGGCTATGGCCCAAGGCAGGCTCTGGGCCCCTCGCAAACAAAATATGCCAGGTTGAAGATGTGTGGACCACACGTGGAGATGTGCACGTATGGGCATGCCTCCGCATGGGCACGTGCACATGCAAACACAAACGTGTGTACATACCTCATGCACAGGTCCACATGCAAACAGATGCTAAACATTTACGTATAAGCACACACGTTCAAAAGGGCACCACGCCCCGGCGAATGCACACACATGAAAATTCACATGCATGTGCACTCAAACACCCCAAACCCATCCTTGGACTTACACCCAGACCCAAGGACAAAGTCAATGTATCCATCCGTGCATCCGCACACAAGCACACACTTGTCTCCCAGTGCTGAGGATAGTGGTTTGTTCTCATCTGATGGCAGAACCCACTTCTTGTCCATTTGGGGTAGAAAACTGGAGAAATGATGACTCTGCTTCGTGATCGCCAACCCTGGTGTCAGTGTCACGTGATGGATTTTTAAGGATGCAAGATTAGAACAGTGCCGACAGAGAACTAGGGGCACAGCTACTTAGGCTGAAAGAATATGAGCCACCAGTGGAGTTTTTAAGAGTCATTTATGTGACTGGAGACTGGTACAGGCTAATGATTTTGCTTCCCTGGGCTCCTACCCAGCGGCGAAGCTCAAAAACTTTCCACAGCTCCGTCTTGCCTTAAGATCCAGTGTAGAGTCATGAACTTTGTATTCACCTTCCTTCACTCTTGGTTCTAACCCATCTTAGCTATTCCTCATTATGCATATCATTTTCCAGCTATTCTGTGCAATTTTCTCATTCTTTAGAACACCTCATTCGTTCATTCCCCATGTCTTTGACATACTCTGACATCTGCCTGGCAAGCCCTTTTTCTCCTTTCTCATTTTTCAAAGCCCAGCAAAAATGTCACCTCTGGAAAGACTTCCACTTGACTTGCTTGACTTAAATCCATTCATTTATTACCAGCCGACTCTGTGTTAGGCAGTGCGGTAGGGATTTAAAGATGGACGTGACATAGTTCAGGTCCATGTGGAATCTCCAGAGTTAGCCTGAGGGGCACTTTCACCATTGTAATGAAGTATTTGCATGTATGTCTTCTTCCCCAAACAATGAGCTTTTTGAAGTTTAGAGCTGTGCCTTTTATAACCATACCACGCGGCTCTTGCACAGTGCCTTGCTATGTAGCTAGTTAATTGTTTCTCCTCAAGCAAAGGAGGAATCGATTATCATAACATACAAATGACAGTAACCTGCAGGGAATCTAAGGAGACTCTTTGGTGTTAAGTCTTCTAAAGAGGGAGGGTGGAGATGACCTTGTGGATGATTTTAAGGGCTACGCTGTGATTGCGCTGGTTGGTGAGCTAAGAGCAGTCTGCAGAATGTTTACATTCCTGTGACCATCAGGCTTCAGTCAGCCAGCAACACGATTGGGGCCAGCCTGAGGCGGGCAGTGGGAGAGGGGTGGAGGAAAGTGGATGAAGACTGAGAGCGGTCAGGACGAGGGAGACTGATGGGTGGGGTTAGATAGAGAAGGAGGGTAGGGTGGGTTTGGTCTCTGCTTGGATCACTGAATATGCAGAGGTATCATCACTGAGATGGAGAGACAGGAGGACCAGGTTTGGGAAGCAGAGGCCTCTTTCTGGGGGGAGGATTCATGTCAAGTGTTTCATTAGGAAGTGAGCCCAGAAAAAACTGGTAGAGAAGTAGGAACCTAGGGAAGGGAAGGAGACCAAGCAGTGGTATGATAAGTAGCAAAGTCCAGGGCAATGGTTACTCAGACCCACAGGGGAGCCCTGATGTTCACGCTTCAGAGGGGTCCCTATCATGGGCAGGGGACCCGGAGTATTTATACTCCTGCACCTGTCAATCTTTGGTTAAAGAATGCCCTCGGTGGCGACATCAATCCCTGGGCACTTCTGGCCCTGTGCACCTACAGGAAAAGTCTCTTCTGCAGCCTGTGTGCAGCCCTCCAACGAAGCAACGCTGGTGCTGGCTGTTGCGTGTGGAAGCCACAGGAGGACGGCACGCCCAGAACAACCAGTAAAGGGATCCAGGGGGTGTGGGCAGAGCACTGATGTGGCGAGTGCAGAGTTTGGTTTGGGGCATGCTGAGTTTGGGTTCCATGTGTGATAGGTCATCTAAGTGGAGATTCTTATTAGTAAGTTGGATCTTCATCTATCCGTCCATTCATTCAATCAGTGTTATAGAGTGTGTACCATGTGCCCAGCCTGTTGTAGGTAACAAGGCTCCGGAAAGACAAACGCTCTGTCTCAAGGAAACTCCCACTCCAGCAGCAGAGACAGAATAAACAAGTGAATTTTAATGTCAGGCGGTAATAAATGCTAGGAAGGAAACTAAGGAGACTTGTCTTTAAGGAGGTGATATTTGAGTTGAGGCTTTAATGAAGGGAGGGAACCACCCCTGCCAACATCTGGGGAAGGAACATTCCAGGCAAAAAGAACTGAGATGCTTGGAGTGACTGCAGGGCCGCAGGAAGGCCCATGTGGCAGAGAGGTGAGAGTGAGGTGGGCAGGGGCGTAGGGCTGGGCAGAGACCAGGTCGCGGAGCGAGTGCCTTGGTGACGGGTTTTATTCTCAGTGTGATGAGTAGTCATTGATGGTTTTGAGTAAAGGGGTGATAGTGAAGCCGAATCTGGTCTCTGCACCCTGACACCAAATTAAATCTCAGAGACAGAGTTTTGGGTGAAGTAGGGAAGAATAGCTTCATTGCTTTGCCGGGCAAAGGGGGCCACAGCAGGCTAGTGCCCTCAAAACTGTGTGTCCTGACCTGGAGCGGGTAGTGAGGAGTTTTATAGTAGTGGTTCAAAGAGGGCGTGGTCAGCTTGTGGACATTCTTCTGATTGGTTGGCGGTGAGGTAACCGGGAGTCAGCCTCATCAACCTTCTGGTTCCAACCGGTCTGGAGTCTATGCGCTTGTGGGCAGCCTACAGTTAACTTCTTCCACCAGGTGGGGTTCAGTATCTGCAAAACAGCTCAAAGATATTCTTCTGTGTATCCTTTCAGGGGGAACCGGGACGCTGCCCCAAGGCTGCACTCTTGTTTCTTGACTGTTCCTCCCTTGTCTCCCATCCCCTCCCTTCCCTGATTAGCAGCTATTTGAACCTGCTCTTTGGAACTCAGGGAAGGTCAATGGAGGCTGAATGAAGCCTGTTACCTGTAACCAAGAAATGGGGGACCCAGAAAGGCTTTTGTGCCCAGCAGCCCCACAGGGTCCTGCTGGCGATCTGGAAGCAGCCGTGGAGGTAATGGGAAGAAGGCAGATTCGGAATAAAGTTTACCTGTGGAGCCAGCAGGACTTGCTGTTGTGTTGCACGTGGGGTGTGGAAGAAAGCTAAGGGTTAAGGATGAGTCTTGGCTTTTTCACCTGAATAACCCCAAGCTGAAGGGGCCGTTTACCGAAATGGGGCAGCCTGCCAGGGGAGTAGCCGTACGTTTGGGCTCCCCTTTGGTCATGTTAAATGCGAAGCATCCAGGCAGAGCTAAGCAGGTGATTGTATGTAGGAGCCCGGACCTCGCAGTGGAAGTTAGAATCACCAGCTTGTAGATAACATTTAAAGGCAGAGGACTTGGTGAGGTCGCTTTGGGAGTGAGTGTAGCTAGAGAAGCCGTCTGAAAAGCAAATCCTGGCCTTTCTGGCCAGTGCCACTAGGAAGCAGGAGGTAAAGCAAGAAAGGCAAAAACGGGGAGGCTTTGAGAGGCAGGTGGAAAAGCAGAAGACTGATGTCCTGGACGCTTATGAAAGAAGTATTTTAAGGAGGGAGCGTCCGAGGGAGTGTCCAAGGGAGTCAGACCTTTTTTTTTAACATCTTTATTGGAGTATAGCTGCTTTACAATGGTGTGTTAGTTTCTGCTTTATAACACAGTGAATCAGTTATACATATACGCATATCCCCATATCTCCTCCCTCTTGCGGATGCAAGAGATGCAAGAGAGGTCTCAACGCTTATCTCTGAGGGAGAATTATTTTGGATGAAGACTGGTATGTAGTATTGGATCCTCACCGCAGCAGAAGGCTCTGTGTCCAAGTACGGGCAAGACTGCGTGGGGAAATCTATGGCTTGATTAAAAAACACAGCCACATAAATGGTGGGATCCCACAAGACAAGGTGTAGGGCCCAGGCTCAGTATATGATTAGTCCGTAAGAATTCAGTCTAGGCGTGTAGAAACCTGGAGGCCTTCCCCGTGGGTATGTGTCTTCTAGTCTTAATGAACAGTTCTCCGAACCCAATGTCCGGCAAAAACAATGGCTAGTGAAATTGCTCTTGACCAGTGCTTAAGGCATCAAAGGAAGACCACCCATACCCAATGTAGTTTCGTAGAAAGAGTAGAAGTTTGTAAGATAGACCTGGGTTTGGTTGTTGGGTCCACCACTTACTAACTGTGGCTCTGCATAAGTGACACGGCTGTTCTCAATTATAGTTTCTTCATCAGTAAAGTGGGCATCATGTCAAATGTCATCATAGGGATGTTGGGAGGAGTAAATGAGATAATTCAAGTAACACTTACAGCAAGTTTCAAGCATAGAGTAAGCACTCAGTAAACTAGGTGCTATTATGGGGAGGACAGCTCAGTTCTTGAAGCCTTAAATATACTCACCAATCTACTCAACAGCACTCTGCCTAAGAGTATAATAAGAGATGCACTTATTTGCCATCAGAGGACAGGTGGGCAAATATCTAAGTCCTATCTGAAGGAGAATATTGAAGTGTCAAATGTGAGTTTAAAATATGTCTTCAGTCAAGGGGTAGGGGGCAGGGAGGGACACAAAGCTTGTTGGAGGGAACAAGCAGGATGGCGTTGCTTCACGGCATTGCACAGATCCCTGTGCCTCCACGGATGTTGAGGTGAATGGGAACTAGGCTCTTCCCAACAGAAGGGCAGCCGTTTACTTCACTTAAAGGAAAGAATGAGATTACATCGACAGCCAAACCGTCACACCGGGAGGCTGATGAAAATAGGGCAGAAAAATGGTCAAGGGGGTCTGCCTTCTTTTTTTTTTTTTTCTTTCTGTGGTACGCGGGCCTCTCACTGCTGTGGCCTCTCCCATTGCGGAGCACAGGCTCCGGACGCGCAGGCTCAGCGGCCATGGCTCACGGGCCCGGCCGCTCCGCGGCATGTGGGATCCTCCCGGACCAGGGCACGAACCCGCGTCCCCTGCATCGGCAGGCGGACTCTCAACCACCGCGCCACCAGGGAAGCCCATGGGCCTGCCTTCTTTGCTCACCTTGTCGGAGGCAATGAATGGCGGCACAGTCTCCCCAGTTCTCTCAGCTTCATTACTATTCCAGATGGAATGCTCATGGTCTGATCGTGCCAGACCCCTCATTTGCTTGCAATCACAGGCAGGAACAAGCACAAAATCCTTCATCTGACACAATTTCGTTGTGACCCAGCATTCTCCTTACCTTTCCATTGTTCTCTTGACATTTAAGCTTTGTTCATTATGATCCTGCTATGTTGTTCTTCCTTCATGTAGTCTATGGGGCCATTCTCCTTCATACCTCTGGACCTGTGCACTTGGCATTTCTTCAGCCTGAATTCCTGTTGCCTAAAACTCCCACCTGATCCCCCCTGCACCCAGCCTGATCCCCCTTTCCTAGGCCAGCTCCCAGTTGTACTTTCGATCTTGGCCTTGGGGAGGTCTTACCTGATTTTCTAGCTGCTATTTTATGTCCGCCTAGCACCGGAAGCTCCTCTAGCACCTATCCAGTTGAAATTCATTACTTATTGGGGTAGTTATTTGCTTAGTCTCCCATCCACCTCTCTCTCACTGGTTTATAAACTCCATAGGATAGACAGTGTATTTATTGAAAAAAATAAAAGGTACACTATGCCAGGGATCTTAAAGAGTAAAACAATGGCCAAGGATCGTTGTCTTTCCTCTACCCATAGATACTCATCCATCTTTCCACCCAACTACTCATCCTTCTGTCCACCCTTGCATTTATCCATCCATCCATCCACCCATCCACTCTATCTAGTAGTCATTCAGGATGACAAGCTTCTAAAGATTTACTATGTATCAGGCGCTCGGTAATCACCGTGGAGTTTCGTTTGCACATTCATTGATTCTGCCACCCTTTCAAAATTTATAGGAGATGCACTTATTTGCCATCACAGGACAAGTGGGCAAATATCTAAGTCCTATCTGAAGGAGAATATTGAAGTGTCAAAATGTGAGTTTAAAATATGTTTTCGGTCAAGAGGTAGGGGGCAGGGTGGGACACAAAGCTAAAGGGTTGATACGTCAAACCTGTGAAGTTTTAATCAAGGAGAAGAAACTGCTGGTAAAGCACAGGCAGCCTGAGCAGCGTTAGAGCTGGGCGTGTGCAGCTCCCTGCAGCGGGCAAGCCAGTTCACCTCCGGGGGCTGAGCCAGGGCTCCAGCGCTTAACCTTGCTCGTGGCCATGTGATGGCAGCAGCTGAGGTCACATTAGTTCCAGCCCTCTGACTACATTTCTGCCTTTGTTTCTTTAACTTGGACTTAAGCCCAAGTCATTTCGGGCTAGAGCCCTGATCTTCTCCAAGGACTCCATTTCCTATATTCCTAAACTCCTCGTGGGGGGTCCTGCTCCCCCAAAAGTGACTCCCAAGTCTCTAAGAGAGTCGTAAGACTCTGATCACCTGAACTTCAGTGTCACCCTGAGGTCTCCTTCTCCCTGGGTGACCCCAGGACGTCCTGGATCGAGTGCGACTTCAGTCCTAGACCTTGTCCCAACTTGGTCTTTCCGATGGGAAGCTGAAAGATGGTTCAGCCATTTCAGATGGTTGGAAATGTTCCCCAAAATTCCTTACTTCACTAAATAATTCCTACGTTGTGGAGTAGTTCGGAGGATTCCATGAATTAACACATGTAAAGGGCTTGTAACAGTGCCTGCCATGTCATACCCAATGGTATTACTCTTGCCGTTGCTGTTGTTATCAATCTTCCAGGACACAGTGCTGTAAAGCAGAGTGCTTACCCCAGAGTCACGAGCCCTAATTCTTCCCAGGCCCTGTGATTTGAAGTAAGCCCCTTAATACCCCTGGATCTCAATTTCCCCATCTGAAGTCAACCCAAAGGCCTCTTTAACTTGCCTTGTTTTACACCGGCTTAATTCCCAAAATACTGGAATGGTGTATCAGTTCACTAATACTCTTACAGCAGTAAGTAATTAAAAAACAACAATCAAATCGATTGAAGCAAAAGGGGATTTTTTTTTTTTTTTGGTTTACAAAATGACGTCACTAGGACTACATTTCCGTCCTCTTCTTGGCTTTCCTTTTCTCTGTATTGGCTTCCTTCTCAGGCAGGCTCTTCCCAGGTGCTGGCAAGCTTTGGGTTTTCAGTCTTCCATCCTAGTAACCACAGGTGGAAGACAGTGGTTTTCTTTCTTTTCTTTTTAAATTTAAAATTTTTATTTTTTTGAAAAAAATTTCCAGTTTTATTGAGATATAATTGATGTACAGTCAGTGCCTTTTTTCCCAATCATCTATTAAAAATCCCAGGATTTGCTTCTCCAGGACTCAACTGGGCCATGTGCCCACCCCTGAAACTATCACTGTGACCAGGATGAGGGTGGTCCACGTTGCATATCAAGCCTTGAAGTTGATGATGGGAGTGGGTGCCATTAGCCTCAGCTGATTGGGAGATGGAAGGGGCGGAGCCCCACAGGCAAACTGGAGTACTGTACCGGAAGAAGGAGGGATGGTTGCAGGGTAGATAAAACAACAGATGTCTGTAAAAAGAGCACGTGAATGAAGCGTGCCCTGCCCTGGCCCTGGCGCATCTCTCTGGAACCTTCCCTCATCCCATTCCCTGAATGTGATTTTCTTTTTCTCAGCTTCCCTTCTTTTGCCAGAACATCTCTTACCCTCATCTGTTTACTGAGCAATTTTTCACACTTAAGAATTTCGGGGAACTGATGCTCATCGCTACAGGAAGAGTTCGTTGTTCTTCTGCGCTCCCGTGATGCTGTGCTTTGATGTACAACGTGGAGCCTCTGATGATGTAATGTGACTCCTTATTTCCGTGCCTGTCTCCCCTACTAAATCGTGAGCCTCGGGGACAGTGACTGTTGCGATTTACCTTTGTAGCTCTAGTGCTTGGAGTCATTGTGGTGCATAGTAGGCACTTAATAAATGTTTCTTGCATTAAAAGGATTCAATCAAGCTGCAATTTATCTAAGCCTTGCCAGTGTCCCCCCTCGCACATCATTTCCCTGTGTCCTAGAGGAGGGCGGGAAGATCAATGTGACAATATTACAAAGGCCTGGGAGAGCAGGGCAGCCAGTGAATACGAGGTTTTGTCATTAGTGGCATATTGCTTATTGAGACCCTGGCACATTGCGTCTGCCGGGGGGGTTGGACAAGAGGATTGGAAGGTCGTGATCAGAATGCCAAAGTGGAAAAAAGTTCGGTTGGCAAATGCTGAAGACATTGGCTAAAAAGCCCATAAAATTTACATTGGATTAGCAGGTGAAAGATTATGTGACCATTGCAACAATTCCTTCTTGGCATATGAACATCTCATTTATAAAAATATTGATTCCACTTCTTCGGACAAAATTGATTAATTATATTTTGAGAGAGAAAAATCGTTTCCAGGTCTCTGCAGGGGTTGCCTTGTCTCATCTTGTGGTGTCCTGGTCCCCAGACTGCTGAATAGCCTTATTTTTCAAGACTGCAGCTTCTTCCTGCCTGGAAATGGGGGCCCACAGTCTATAAGAAAATAGGAAGAATGTGTCTCTGAGAATTTCTTAGGCCAGCTGTGAAAATAAACAGTCTAAGCATAGAATATCAAAGTCTTAAGAATAGAAAGCATCTTAGAAATTATCTAACTTAGGGGTCCTTGACTTTCAAGTCTTACAACCCATCAATCATTGCATTTTAGGGGAGGATGGGCCAGGAAAGTGGAAAATCCAAAACACATTAAAATTCTACTTTCCTGTCATTAAAAGCCCTGTGAGTGTTCTCTATGGAAAATTAGAACACTATAGAAAAAAGAAGAAAATAAAAAATGGTCTTCCATTATCCTGTCACATTAAGAAAATCACTGTTAATATTTTAAAGTATGTATTTTCAGTAATGCTTTTTTTTTTTTTTTTTACAATATTAGAATGATTCTCTACACATTACTTTGTAGCCTGGTCTTTCATTTATTATGAAACATTGTGGTGACTTCTTCTTGCTGTTTGCCTTTTACAACATGATTTTTAATGGATGGGTAATATTTTTTCATATATTTGTATAATAATGTCTCTATTTATCCATTGTTGGATATTTAATATGCCTCTAGTTTTCTTGTTTTGCTATTTAAAAATCTAATGTAATTAGCATTGTGATGTATAAAGCTTGCGTGGGTCTCTGGATATATCCTTAGGCTACGTCTCCTTGAGGGGGAATTGCTGGAGCAAAGCCTGTTCCAATTTTCAGGATTTTGATATGTGTTTAAAACTGTCTTCCACAAAATATGCATCCATTTATACTTCTGGTAATAGTTATTTTCTTGTGCCCTTGCTGAGGCATGATATTAGCTTCATTAAAAAAAAAAAAGCTGCCAGCTTGATAGCCAAAGAAGTGTCTCATTTTTCATTGTTTCTTTTTATAAATGGCTTTATTGAGATATAATTCACATACCATATAATTCACTCATTTAACATGTACTCTTCAGTGTTTTCAGTATATTTATAAGGTTGTGCAGCCATCACTATAAACTAACTTTAAAACATTTTCGCCCCCTCAAAAACAAACCCTGTACCCATTAGACTCATTCCTTGTTTCCTCTCTCCTCCCAAGACAAGCACTAATCCATTTTCTGTAACTATATTTGCCCATTCTAAATATTTCATATAAATTCCACTTCATATATATTCTAGAATCATACATTATATTGTCTTTTGTGACTGGACTGTTTTTTCACTTAGTATAATGTTTTTAAGGTTCATCTGCATTGTAGCATGTAGCAGCACTCCATTCCTTTTTACGGCTGAATAATATTCTATTCAATGGATACACCACATTTTATTTACCCATTCATTAGTTGATGGACATTTGGGTTGTTTCCACCTTTTGGCTATTATGAATAATGTGCTATGAACATTCATATAGAAATTTTTCTGTGGATGTATGTTTTCATTTCTCTTGGGTATAAACCTAGGATTGCAATCACTGGGTCATATGGTAACTCTACAGATTCAACTTTTTGAAGAACTGCTAGGCTGTCTTCCAAAGCAACTGCACTCTTTTACATCACTACCAGCAATAAACGAGGGTTCCAATTTCTCCGTATCCTTGCCAACACTTACTGTCTTTCCTTTTTTTCAGATTTATTTTTTATTGAGGTAACATTGGTTTATAACATTATATAAGTTTCATGTCTGTCTTTTTGATGACAGTTATCCTCGTGAGTGTGGAGTCGTATCTCATTGTGTTTTTGATTTGTATTTACCTGACGGCTAATGACATCGAGCATCTTCTCATGCACTGGGTGGCAATTTGTATAGCTTCTTTGGAGACAGTCTATTCAGATTCTTGTCCATTTTTGAATTGGGTTATTGTCTTTTTATTTTTGAGTTGTATGAGTTTTAATTGTTTTGGATAAAAATCATATATATCAGATACATGATTTGTAAATATTTCCACTCAAATTGTGAATTGTCTTTTCACTTTGTTGATGATACCCTTTGCAGCATGAAGTTTTAAATTTTTATGAAGTCCAGTTTATCTATTTTTTTCTTTTGCCTATTGTCCTTTTGATGTCATAGCTAAGAAACCATTGCCTAACCCAAAGTCAGAAAGATTTTCTTCCATGTTTCCTTCTAGGAGTTTGATAGAGTTGGATCTTACATTTAGGCCTATTGCATAAAAAAGTGAGTATCGAGGTTGCATATTCACAATTTGTCTTTTGTGAACTTTCTGCTTATTTGCCTTGTTCATTTTCCCATTAGGCTGGTTTTTATCTTATTGATTTTCATAAGTAATTTATATATTGGTTGTTGGCACTTTGTCTTATTTGCTGCAATTTTATTTTCTGGTTTGTATTTTGCCTCTTAATTTTGCTTGTTGTGTAAAATTACTTTTAAAAATTATTATTTTTTAACCATATAATAAGCAAAGAGACCAGATTCCTTGTTATAGGGATTTAAAAAAAAAAAAAAGGATTTCCTCTTTAGGCCACATCTGTGACTGAGCTTGTGCCTGCATCACGGGATTGTGACCCTCCCACCATTTCCTGGTAAAGAATGGGTAATCTCAGATTACAAGCAACTAATAAAAGATGGAAATTTGGAGTTGTGGTCAGGAACATAGACTTTGTCTCAAGGCATAGTTTGGTTCAACTCCTGGTTCCCATATTTACTAGCTGCATGACGTTGGGTAGAGTATTGACCTATTTGAGTTTATTTTCCTCATCTGTAAATTTGGGATGATAATCCCTTATTACAAAGTTATTGTAGAGAGTCACTGAAGGAGTACTTGTGGTACTGACAGTGTGACTGATTAGAAACTTAAAGACAGTCCCACTGGAAACATCTAGAAGTGCTGAAAATAGTTAGGTATACTTTTAAATGAATGAATGAGTTTGCAGACAATAAAGGGGATCCTTAATTGGCTGAAAACTAGAAGAATAAGCATGTAAATGGGCAGTGTGACCATCTTGGGTGGGGTGTCAATCTTAGCAACTTGGGGAGGTGGGTTTTAATATCCAGCGAGGACAAGAGACAAGGTTTTTAGCCACACAAAACCTTGAGGTGGGGTGTTGAAACTGAGGCCACACCTATAGTAAAACAGAACCCTTAAAAAGGCTGCATCTTCTGAGAGAGTAGACAAAAAAATCCACCTGCCAGTAAAGGGGCAAGACAACAAGTTTGTCTATTTCCATCTGATGTCTGGGTAGGAAGAGTCCCTGTATATCTTCAAAACCACAGGCTGGCTGTTCCTCACATACATTTGAGATTCAGATTTATACTGAGAATACTCAAGCTGAGAAAATGAAACAGCAGTCTCAGATTTTTCTTTTCTGGAAGTTTTTACTGACTGTGGAAGAAGAGAGAACATTCTCCACTCATTTCTGTGACAAAACATTGACACCCAAAGCTAACAAGGACAGCATAAGAAAGCAAGATTACAGGCCAATCACATGGGTGAACATAGATGGAAAAAGCCCAAAGTTTTATCAAAAAAGAACTCATCAATACATTAAACAGATAATATGTAATGTCTGATTTGGCTTTATTCCAGGGATGTGAGTTTGGATCACATTAAAAAGTCGATTAATGTCATTCATCCCATTCACAGATTAAAGGAGAAATATCTTGTGATAATTTCAGTATATATAGAAAAAACTGATAACATTTCTTAGCAAAAGAAGAATAGAAGGGAATTTCTCTTAGACTGCTATAAAAATATTCTAAGAAACCTTGCATTTAAAGAAAAATTGAAGAAAGCATTCCCTTTAAGATCAGGAACAGGAAAGTAATATCTATTGTCACTACTTGTATTCAGTGTTGTACTGGAAGTCCTAGACAGCACAGTAATGTGAGAAAAGAAATAAAAGCTATAAAGATAGAGATGAAGAAAAACTCAATATTCCCAAAATGGTATGATTATGTAGAAAACACAAAAGAGTCTACAGATAAATTCTTAGAATTAGTAAGAGAATTTAACACAACTCTTGCACAAAAATTTAATCTATAAAAATAAATGGCATTGGTAGTTACCAGCCATCAATAGGTAGAAACTGTAATAAGATATGTACCATTTATAATAGTATCTATAAAGAAATAGAAATCTAAAGATTTGTAAGAAACCTTTAAGGAGAAAATTATAAAATGTTATTGGAAGATGTTAAAGGAGACATAAAGCGATATTTTATGCTCATGGATAAGAAGACAGTTTCACAAAGCTGTCAGTTCTTCCCAAGTTGATCTGAAAAGTCAATGCTATTCTCATTAAGAGTCCAACAGGATTTTTTCTTCTTTGTAGCATTTTATGCTAATACTAAATTTTATGGAAGAGTAAAGGGCTAAGAATAAGATACCCATAAAGGGGAAAAATGAGAGGAAACCTGGCTTACTTCATATTAAGAACTAGTATAAAATTATTGGTTAAAATCATGAAAAAGCTGTACTAAGTAAGACAGTGTAACAATGAGATGGACGAGTCATTGTATCCCTCCCTCATACTATACACAAAAGTAAATTCCAGCTGGGTTAAAGATTTAAATGTGAAAGGCAAACATAACATCTTTTAGAAGACAATATTGGAGAATATATTTGTGACTATGTATCAGGGAACAATATTTTGAAAACAATATGTGGGAAGTATAAATCATAAAGGGAGAAATGAATAAACTTGACTGCATAAAAATTCCTGTTAAAAAAACCAACACACAAAGATGAGAGTTAAAATAAAAACCAAAATCTGGGAGAAGATATTTGCAACAAGATTGGTAAAAGATGAGTATTAGGCAAAATAAAGAACTACAGGTCAGCATGAATAAGACAAATAATCAAATTGAAAAATGGATAATCAGCTTATAAAGGCTATCACAGAAGTGGAAATACAAATGTCATTAAACACTGAAGAAGATGGTCAACTTCATTAATAGTCTGAGAAATAAAAATTAAAACAACCATAAGATTTCATATCATACTTCCTAATTGGCCAAACTCCCCCCCACCAAAAAAAAAAAAAAACAAACAGACAATATCAGTTGTTGGTGAGGCCATGATGGCAAATCTTACACGTTTCTGGTGGGAGGATAAATTTATAAATTTATAACTGCTTTGGAAAACACTTTGGCTTTCTCTGATAAAGATGATGGGCAGCATGAGTTGCATACAGGAATGTACGTAGCAACCCCTTTTAATAACAGCAGAAGGACCGGAAATACTTATCAGCATTGGAATGGAAACGCAAATTTTGGTACATACAATGAGATTCTAAACAGTAGTGAAAATGGACTACAGCTACAAGTAACAACAAGGATGAATCTCAAAAACATAATAAATTGAGTGAGAAAAGCAAATTGTCAATGAATAATACAGTATGGTTCTATTGATTTAAAGTTCAAAACCCATGAAAAGGGCTTCCCTGGTGGCGCAGTGGTTGAGAGTCCGCCTGCCGATGCAGAGGACACGGGTTCGTGCCCCGGTCTGGGAAGATCCCACATGCCGCGGAGCGGCTGCGCCCGTGAGCCATGGCCGTTGAGCCTGCGCGTCCGGAGCCTGTGCTCCGCAACGGGAGAGGCCACGGCAGTGAGAGGCCTGCGTATCGCAAAAAAAAAAAGAGCATGAGATGTAATATTTTTCATCCAAAAGCATCAAGTACCAAAATCCAAGAGCAAACATACATAACGGTGAAATTTAAGCAGCATTTTCTTTAGAGCTGGCAATGGAACAAGTATGCCTGCATTTCTGCTTCTAGTCCATATTTTTGCTACTTTAAAAAACAGGTTTGTTGAAGCATAATTGATATTTAGTAAATTGCACATAAGATTGGATATATGTGCACACACATGAAATCACCATCACAATCAAGATAATGAACATGTTCATGACGCCTCGAATATTTCCTTGTGCTTTTTGTAATTCGCCCTCCTGCCTGTCCTTGCCTGCCATACATCCCCGACCCCAGGCAACCACCGATCTGCTTTCTGTTGCTATAGATTGCTGCTCACTTTTACCGAATTCAATACCGATGAAATAATACAATATGTGCCTTTTGCATCTGCCTTCTTTTATTCAAATAACCGCCTTAAAATCTATCCATGTTGTATCATGCATAAGTAGTTCACTCCTTTTTATTGCTGGGAAGTATTCCATCCTGGGTATACCACAGTTTGTTTATCCATTCATCTGTTGAACATTAGTATTGTTCCCAGCTTTGACTATTTCAAATAAAGCTCCTGTGAGCATTTGTATACAAGTCCTGTATACACATGTGCTTTCAGTTCTCTTGTATAAATACCTAGGAGTGGAATGGCGGGATCACAAGTAAGGTGTATGTTTCACTCTTAAGGGACTGCCAGACTGTTTTCCAAAGTGCCTGGAGCCATTCCACATTCCTATATTCCCATTAGTGTATGAAATTTCCAGCTGTACCACATTCTTGTCAACACCTGGCGTGGTTAGTTTTTAAAATTTTAGACATTCTAATAGGTGTGTACTGGTATTTCATTGGGGTTTCATTGTGTTTCTCTAATGACTAATGATGTTGAGCATCTTTTCATGCTTATTTGCCATCTATATCTTCTTGGGTAAAGTATCTGTTCAAATTTTTTATCAAATACTGCTTTCATTTTGTTTTCTTATTATATGTTCTGGATGCAATCTTAAAAAATCAAGAATGTGATTTGCAAGTAATTTCTCTGTATTTTGTCTTTTATTCTTTTCATAGTCATTTTAAAAGCTTTATTGAGGTATACTGTATATATCTTGAAATTCACCTATTCTGAGTACAGAACTGAATTATTTTTAGTACATTTACAGACCTGTGTGATAACGTCACAATTCAATTTTAGAATATTTCATCACCAATAAAGATCCCTTCTGCGTATTTGCAGACATTCCCTGTTCCCACCTCTAGCTCCAGGCAACCACTAATCTTATTCTGACTCTTTGGATTTACCTTTTCTGGACATTTTATATAAGTGGAGTCTTACAGTGTGTGGTGATGGGTCTGGATTCCTTCACTTAGCATAACGTTTCTGAGGTTCATCTACGTTGTTGCATGTATCAGTAGTTCATTGTTTTTTATTTCTGAATGGTATCCATCAGTTGATGAACATTTGAGCTGTCTCAAGTTTTGGGCTATTATGAATAATGCTGCTATGAGTATTTGGGTTTAAGTGTTTGTCCAGATATAATCTTTTATTTCTCTTGGGTAGATACCTCGGAGTGGAATTATAGCATGTTATGTTAAATTTATGTTTAGGGGCTTCCCTGGTGGCGCAGTGGTTGAGAGTCCGCCTGACAATGTAGGGGACACGGGTTCGTGCCCCGGTCTGGGAAGATCCCACATGCCGCGGAGCGGCTGGGCCCGTGAGCCATGGCCGCTGGGCCTGCGCGTCCGGAGCCTGTGCTCCGCAGCAGGGGAGGCCACAACAGTGAGAGGCCCGCGTACCGCAAAAAAAAAAAAAAAAAAAAATTATGTTTAAATTTTTGAGGATCTGCCAAACCTTTCTTCCCTAAAGTGGCTGCATCATTTTACATGCAATAATTTGGGGTTCCAGTTTCTTTATAAGCTTCCGAATAGTTGTATTATCTGTGTTTTTGATGATTTCCATTATAATCAATGTGAAATCATGTCTCATGGTGCTTTGAATTTGATTTCATTAATTGTTCATTATATACAACATCTTTTCATGTGTTTATTGGCCAATTGTATATCTTCTGTGGCAAAATGTCTACTCATATATTTCGTACATTTCAATTTCAGCTGCTATTTCTTCAAATATTTTTTATTCTCCATTCTTCCTTTCAGGTACTCCAATTTCATGTATATCAGGGAAATTAACATTGTCTTACAGCTCACTGAAGTGCTGTCTATTTTTTAAAAGCCTTGCGTCTTATTGCAGGTAGTTTCTTTTACCATTTCTTCAGTTTCACTAATCTTTTCTTGCGCCATGTCTTGTCTGTTGTTAATCCATCCCATCGAGTGTAATTTTTCATCTCAGACATTCTGGTTTTCATCTCTAGCAGTTGATTTGGTGGTTTCTCTTTGTTCCATGTGCTTAATTAACCTCTTCCGTGTTTTCCCTAGCTTCTATTTATAAATTCCATCGGCTGTATCTGTTCTGCATCGCTTTTGATTAGTTGATTATTTTCCTTATCATGGGTTGTATTTTCTTGCGTATTTGTATGCTCAGTAATTTTTGAGTGCCACTTTTGATTTTGAATTCCACCTTGCTGTGACTAGATATTTTCCTTTCCGATGACTACTTTGAGCTTTGTTCTTACGTGTAATTACGTTACTTGAAACCTATTTGATCCTTTTGTGTCTTGCATTTAAGCACTGTCAGGCAGGGCCAGAGCAGCTTTTAGGGCTAACTGTGCCCCACCACTGTGACAAAATCCTTCTGGTACTCCACCCAGTGCTCTGTGAATGATGAGGTTTTCTGACGTGGCTGGTGACGATAGGCATTCTTTCCTGGTCTTGTGTAGTTCCTGAGTATTATATGTCTTAATCCTTTATGGTGGTCCTTTACTTCACTTTGGGGAGGGGGTGACGGTTTGTCACATTCATGAGCTGATCAGTACTCAGCTGAAGACTCACTGGGGGCCTTCCGCAGATTTCCAAAGATCTCTGAATAGCCCTGTGAACTCTAGCCACATTGGCCTTCCTAGTCTCTCAGCACCATCTTCTTATCTCAGGTGGATCTCATTCTGCCTGGGGTCACCACCCCCTCATGCTGCAGCCTGGAAACTTTCTCCTGGCGGTAAGCTGGGCCAATCCAGAGCCTACCTGGTTTGTTTCCTGTCTCTCAGAGGTCACTGACCTTCTTTGACTAGTTCCAGTATCTTGAGAACCATTGTTTCATAAAGTTTTTTGTTTTTTTTTTTGTTTTTTGTTTCATAAAGTTTTAAATGACTTTTTTAGATGTTTCTAAACATCTAAAAAATGTGAGAAGGTAAATCCAATTCCTGTAGCTCCATCTTGGCCAGAAAAGGAAGTGCTTCTATTCAGTATTGAACTGAAGGAACAATGATAGTGTAACAAAACACACACACACACACATACCTGCACACATACACACAAAGAAATAAAAGGTGTAAGAGTTGTAAAGAAAGCAATGAGGCTGTCATTATTTGCAGTTAATGTGATTACATAGAAAAATGCTACAGAAAAAAAAAGAAAAATGCTACAGAATATAGTCATATTAATAACAAATATAAGAGTTCAGTGAGTTGCTTAATATACAGAAAAAATCAATTGTGTTCTTAAACACCAGTCGAAACAATTAAAAACAGCAATTAAAAAGATTCAATCTACCATAACAACAAAACCTATAAATTAATTAATATCCAGCAGAGGACAGACGCAAAATTTGTGGAGCAAAATATAATATCCTTCTGAAAAGTATATGAGAAGACCTAAAAAAATGGGAAAACCATGCTGTGTTCAGGGATCAGAAACATCTCAGTTCAGATGTCAATTCGTTACACATTTAGCTATAAATTTATGCAATTGATATTTAAGTATCCAAATGCTTAATATTAATTATTTTAGTGGAACTTCACAAGAAGGACCATAAAACCGGTGTGGAAAAGTAAAGGCTAAGAAGATCACGGCAATTTTGAAGGAGAAAAATAAAGAGAGAACGTTTCCTTCTTTGACATCAAGATTCACTGTGAAGTTGCTCTATCAGTAAGTGTCCAGTCAAGGGACAGAAACCACACCAGCTGTTTTAACAGAGTTTAATATAAGGAACTGTAAACCGGTTGTAAAATTGTTGGTTAGGTAAATAAAAGGCAATAAAGGACACAAAGATAGCACAAAGACAGCAACTACAGGGATTACTTACAGCTCTGGGACTAAGGGACAAAGGAAAATGGTTGGAATGATGACTTTTGACTGAATCTCTGTTGGGAAATGGTAAATAAGTTATGGTTTATTCACTGTAGGTTATGAGATCACAGTTTGGATGAACGAATGAGACTCATGTATCAATACAGATAAATTAAGAAAAATATGTTTGAAGGAAGAACAAGTTTTAAAGGCTATTACATGTAATATTTTAAAACATGCAAAAATTTTAACATATACACATATATGTATATTACACGCATATAAATATACATATATAATTTAGTTTATGCTTATATAGGAAAATTCAATGAACGTTAACATATTTGTGGTTCATTCACAGCGATTCAGTATTAAGGTTACCTCTGAGATAGGACAGAAATAGAGAAAAGAATAAAAGGTATTGATGAAGAGGAGTTTACTAGCGTCTGTAACATTCTGTTTCTTTAAAAAGTGTTTGAAAGCAATATGGTGAAATGTTAACATCTGTTTAATCTTAGGGTATATGTGTCTGACACATTATTTTCTGTGTGTTTGAACAGAACTAGGAAAAGGAAAAGGTTAAATGAGATAATGTACCCAAAGCACCGAGGTGACATGGGGTTATTCTAATTGTGATTATTGAACCGACTGCCCCAGGTCATGGCCGTTGGATGCAGGGGAAGCCGCATGTCACATTTAGGGTTGGTCGTGCTGGCTGAAAGAGACAGAATCCTATAGGATTTCAGAAAACTGTCACCCCTAGGTCCCTCTGCTACCTGGTAGCACCACTAATTTAGGACAACATTGTCAATGCTGAAATGTCGTTTTATGGTGGAAACTAAAACTCAGAGGAGAAGAGTAATCGGTGCACAGGAACCCAACCAAATAGCCTTTATCACGGAGCTGCGGCCACTTTTAATTTTACCTCCCAGTTGTCTTTCTAGCCAAGACACAGAATGAAAGATGGAGCTGCTGTTGGAATCAGCCAGATGTGAGTTTGAACATGAGTTCACGTTGCATGGATCAACCCATTCTTCTTCTTAAAGTCTCAGTTTCCTTAACAACGAAAATATTGGGAAGATAGGAGTGAGTCCATGGGGATGCTGTGGAGCTCTGTGGGTTAGCACACCGTAAGTCTCCAGGCTTACAGAGGCAGTCACTTCTGGCCCACCACTTCGCCTTCCTTGGTGGAGTGGACGACCCAGTGGATTATCTACTCTCCTTTCTTCACCAGAAGAATCCCAATTTCCTCACTCATTTTCTGTCCTTCAGTCAGCATATATCACTCTGGCTCCAGAACCGAACCTGAGTCCCAGAACCGAGACCCAGAGCTCCAAACTGCACCGATAAATTGGCCCTGGAACTTTCCAGGAGCTACTGGAAAAGAGAAACACTCTTTCCATTAGGGCTTCCGAGCTGGTAGGATGTGAGTCTGGATCTTTTGTTAGCTACCTCACCATCCTGAGAGTGGAATCTGCTAGAGAGTGAAGACAGCACAAGAGAAAGAGATGTAAGAGGCCAGGAGATAGAATTCTTATGACATAGTTAAAGCTCCTGGATCTAGCCGCACCTGAAACCTGATTGGACCTTTCAGTTACATGAGCTAGTAAGTCCCTCCCCCCCACCTCTCCCTTGCTTCCTTTTTTCCTTTGTTTTGTTTTGTTCCCTGTAGAACAGCAAATGATCTAACGTCTTCAAGTTATGCCTCCTGGATAATCTTTCCTGAGGGTCAACGCCTAACTCTCCAGCTATGACATAAGTCCCTTTCATGCAAAGTATTTAGGGGGACATAGAGCAAATTCTGTTCTGTAATTCTTTCAGCATGCGAGAGCCAGGTGGTGATGCTGCCGCATTAACCCACAATGCAGGCAAGCATCTGCAGAGTCTTCTAGCTGCTTAGATGAGACAGCCTGATGGATGGCAGGACTCCTGGTGTTCCGTTAGCTATTCTGGCAGCTGGAACGCACAGGTAGAGAAGAATGACTTGCCCAACTGAACCGTTCCCAGATCCTTTCAGCCGTAAGTGCAGATTCCTACAATTTTCAGAGCCAGCTTTATTCCAGCCCATCACCTGGCTGGTTCAGGGAAGCGGCAGCTTTTCTACCAGTAGGATTCAGAATTATTTTGCTGTCACAGCCAGGTGACTGTGTCAGAGATGAGCCCTAGGTACGTGCAAGTGCAGCCTTTCTGTGGCGTAGAGTGGTTAAAGTATGGGCTTTGGAGTCAGAAAACCCTGAGGCCCATAATATTCTTTTCACTACATACGAGCCTTGTGATCCTGCCTCTCAAAGCCTTGGTCTCTGTATCTATAAAATGTGGCAAATAAGAGTATCTACCTCCTGGGGTTGTAGTGAGGGTTAAAGAAAACCACATGGTAAAGCACTTAGCACATGGCCTGGCGTGCCTCAAACATTATATTAATCATCATTATAATACTGATAATAACTGTCTCACTTTTCTCCACTGTGACTATAGTGCTTCCAATCTGTCTGTTGCCAAAGGTCACAGGTAGAACCCTGAAATTATGGAAAGGGCGAGTGGGCTTGTCCTTGGGGGTGGCAAGAGGGGGGAGGGAAGCATATAAGCCCCATTTCAAGCCACGCTAAGAGGGCCGTCTGGGGGGTGCAGCATATTTCCCCAGGTGAAGGTGAGGGCTGCTCTATGGAAGAGGAGAAGGGATGCCAGGGACAGAAGTAACCTCTCAGGATTGGCATTCTGTCCCCATCTAGGTCACAGCAGGCCCAGTGGGCCAATGGCAACCCTTCTACAGCAGGTCCCTCTGCCAGGACCTGTCCATCAAATGCTCTGACAGAGCCCTTTGTTCTTGTCACCTGCAGTCAAATAACCCTGGTGCAGAGGGAGTGAGAGCTGGGCGGCAGCATCAGTTTCCCCAGAAGTCCTATCCCGGCTCAGCCCGGCATCGCTTGGTACCCCGGGAGCAGGGGAAGCTGGGTCCTGGTGGTTCAGGGAGCAAAATGGTTACATGTCCTGGTTGCGTGGTGGGTACAGATCTCATCTCATCACCTTAGCAGTGTAAGACATAGAGTCTAAACAATTATGTGGCTGAGCTTGACTCGGATGGTAGGAACTGAACCTCGGTCAGGTGGGCGTCTTTCTTCTCCCAGGGTCTTGCCCAAGTCTGGAGGTGCCCAGATCTCAGCGGGGTTCGGTGGGAGCACGGAGGAGGGAGCATTTGGACTTGGTGCTGTCATCTGTCGGTTGGTTCCCCTGTGCTGTGTGTGGTCCCTTCTGCTCTGGTCTTTGGTCCCTACCGGTTGCTGCTGTGTCTTTTTTCACACCCAGCTTCAAGTCTGCTTTAGCTCACATCTTTCCACGCCTCCCTTCTCTCCATCCAGGGTGCATGGGAACATTCTGTGGTCCTCATGCTGGGTGGGGTCACAGGGCCTCCTTCACAGACTGCACACAGGTGGTTTTTCTGCTCTCACTCTGGCTTGGTGTAGGGAGATCAGGGGATCCTGCTGTATTCTGGGACTTCCCTCCTGGGATAGACAGCATGGTTCCTCTCTCTTTTGGGGTCCCCACAGGTATCTTGGGGTTCTGTAATTTTCCCAACCATTACTCTGAACTTGGCCTTGGGGGAAGGGCACATAGCGCCTTCTCATTCACTCACCAAAGTCACACTCTTTTACCCTCTAATTCTCCTCTCTCTGCCAAGCCTGCCAAATGTTTATCTGGTCTGGGAGTGTGTCTTTGTATGCTTTTGAGATGCTTACCTTACTATACGTTCATCTAAGGTCTTTCCACTCTCTGGTCTTTGTGCTCAGATCTGCCAGAGCTCCGGCATCCCTCCTCTGAGGCAGGATGTTGGACACCCTCGATGCTCTGTGAATGGAGGAGGCCTCTCTGGGCCGCAGGCATTTCTAGGAATGGAAAAAAAAAAGGTACACATCGATTAACATATCAAAGCTTTATTCCCCCAGCGCCTGAAAAAGGCTTTGGCACAGAAGGAACCTTACTTCAGCTTCATGCAGATGGTTTTCTTTGGAGATCAGTTCCTGGACCACAGTTTGGATTTCTGGGAGAGGAGGATGGAAAGTTTTATCTCTTTTTAAAAAAATATTTATTTATTTATTTGGCTGCGCCGGGTCTTAGTTGCGGCACGCGGGGTCTTCGTTGCTGCGTGCGGGATCTTAATTGCGGCATGTGGGCTCTTAGTTGCAGCCTATGGGATCTAGTTCCCTGACCAAGGATCGTACCCAGGCCCCCTGCATTGGGAGCCTGGAGTCTTAACCACTGGACCACCAGGGAAGTCCCGGAAATTTTTATCTTAAATGATGTAATTATAATGTTGCATCCCTCAACTCCCTAAGTCACCTCATGCTCTACCAGAGGGGTGGGCAATACATTAAAAAAATGTTTACCCATGATAATTAATTAATATTATTTTTTAAATAGGGCAGCACATTTTTGGAAACACAGTTATGGCCACAAGTCCACTGATGTAGGAAGCCAGAGACCCACATCCAAAATGTGTTGCTAATTTGCTGGGTGACTTGGGTGCATCTCTCGCTGCCTCTGGGCTTTCCTTTCGCCACGAACAAGAGGAGGAGAGTGATAAAAAATCACCCTGTAGGGTTGTAGTGTGGATTAGGTGAGAGCTGTGAGCGCACCACGAAAAATATGAAAGAACAATGAACGGTAACAAAATCTGGGGACGCAAATGGCGAAGCTGACAGGTAGGAGTTACTGCAGGGAAGAAAAACATGCGTTGCTTCCGGTCATTTTCTTGGATAAGGTGAAGGGGCCGAGTTGTGAAGTTAGGCTCGCTGGATTTGAATGCTAGACACCACATTTGTGATCTTGGGCAAATTATTTACTTACTTTTGGTATATCATTTCCCCTACCTAGGAAGTGGCATTTACCATAGGGTCTACTTTCTGGAGTTACCATGAAAAATCAATGAGATAATTGCATGTTAGTGCTTAGATTCATGCCTGGAACATAGTAAGTGCTCAATAAATATTTATTAGCATTTGGGATTATTTATTAGCATTATTTAATGCATTAGCATTATTTATTAGCATTAATATTTATTAGCATTAGCATTTGAGGGTTCAGCCCCTGTGAATGCAGTTTTCTGTATTAAAAACTTTTTTCCTTTGAGTAAAGAACCGGATATTTTCTGGCCTTTGATCCTCAGACTGTTTCTCTCTTCAGAATCTGTTTTTCCAGCTCCCTGGACATTAGCCTATTTAATTCCCCACAGTGCCTGGACCTGACGCGTGAGGACACCCCATCTCCCTTCCTCTCTCCTGAGTCACAGCCCCCATTTGTCCCTCTGTGTCCCATCTGAACCTCAGTCTGCCCTCCCTGCTTCTCTGAGACTCTGTTACTTTCCTCATGTGAGACTTTGCCAGGGAAGGGGCTGCATCGCTGATTTCTTGTGCGTCAGTTTCTGAATTCTCTTCCTTGAAAAGGCCAAATTATCTGCTGAGAAGCCCCAGCCATCGGCCGACAACTCCATCCAGAGTGCTTGTGGTTGCCCTCAGTGGTTTAAAAACAACCCTCCCATCTGGCCCTTTCTGTGGAGTACTTGGGGTGGAGACGGGAAAAGCTTACCAAACCCATTTCCTCTTCCTCCTGGGGACACAGCTGGGTCACATTTCCCCTCCTCCCTTGCGTGTGGCCATGTGACTGAGTTCTGCCCAATGAAATGTGGGCAGAGCGATGGGAGCCACTTCCAGACCAGGTCCATCCCACCCTCTCCTGGGAGCCTGTCCAGTCTCCTTCCCCTTTTGCCAGCTTGAGACCGATGAACACGGTGACCGTGGGAGGCAGATCTGGAGATGGCAGAGCAGGAAGGAAGCTTGGAAGGAGGCTGAGTTCCGGGACACTCATGAGGGATTGGTAGACAGCCAGGAGCAGCTGCCTTGGACTGAGTATAAATGTCCCTTGTGCCAAGCCACTGATGTCTAAGGGGTGGTTCGTTAGAGGAATCATCCTGAGTCTAGAGAATCCACTTGCACTGCCCGAGATCCAGCAGTAATCCACTTTATCTTCAGTAGCCCCTCCAAGGGTCTTCCTCCCCCAGCTCTCTTTCCATATGGCTTCCAAAGCAATAATCCAAATAACAAAGGCTGACCACGGTCACGCACGCACGTCTCTGCTTGAAGAACCTTCACTGATGCCTACAAGATAAAGTTCAAGTCTTTTATTAGCTGGCCCTTCCTGCATCTTTTATTTTATCTCTTATTTGTCTCCTCAGTGAACCCTGCAAAATCTTAAAAAAAAAAACAGAGCACACTAAAATATGATTTCCATGCAACAGAGAGCATAGATATTACTTATTGCCTAAAGAATTGGATACAGGCAATTACTATGACACAGGCAGGTGAGTTTGGATTTCACTGAGTTTAAGGAACAGTTGTGTTTGTAGAGGTCAGCGCATTCATACACCCGGACCCCGGCTGCCTTTGGGCCCACCTATTTATAACATTTTCTATTAACAAGTTTTATAAGAGATGGCATATGGAACACATGGAACCATGGTCACACATAAAGACGTCCGTGGGAGTGATACAGAGTGGGTGAGCCTAGTCACTGCTTACTGCTTTAGAAGAGAATCTTTAGGCATCCTTCTGCTGTTTTCCCATTACCTGCCCTCTGCTACAACCATTGCAAACACCCTTCTATTTGTCAAATGACCCAGTCCTTTTCACGCCATCGTGTCTCTGCGTGGGACACTTTCCCTGTCTTACCCTCCAGGAAATGCCCTAGTCATCCTTCAGAGCTCACTGAGGGCTCACTCTTTCTAGCTAAGCTTCTCCAACCTTCTGGCTCCCTTGCTCCTAAGGCAGGTTAGTCATGAATTCCTCTAGCTTAAAGCTCTTGGTGCAAGCTCTCCAGTTAGAACATTGTGCGGTAGTTATCTGGTTGTGTATCTGTTTTTCTCACTAGACAATGAGCTGGGAGGAGAAGAGTATTATTGTTTAAATAGCATATTTACATATACGAAATACATATAAATGAATACGTGTGTAAGTAGCAGGTACTCTACATGCACAGATGGACTCATAAGTGGGGGGAAGAGGGAGTCTGTATGTCCACATGCAATTCAGCCAAAGTGTTGGCCACAGGCTGGTGATGAGATCACTTATGTTTCCCCCCACCCCTTCTAGGAGGGCCATGGATGTGACATGAAAGAGGAAGAAAATGTATTCTGAGTGGTCCCAGAGGTCACACCTGGGACCAGTAGTTGGAATGATCTGGGGCCTAATGTCGGTTCCGTTAAAGATGACAATTTCCCCTCTTCACTAAAATACACTAAAAAAAATAAAAAAGCAACGAAGACATGTTTTAAACATCAGAGAAGTTCAGATAATAAAAGACATATACTATGTACCTACCAGCAAGTTGCATCAGATGTTGACATTTTGCCATATTTGCTTCAGGCCTCTTTGTTAAAGAAACAAATGTTACAGATAGCGTTAGAGGCCCCTCCCTCCCCCCTCCCTCCCCCCTCTCAGAGGCCACCACTGCTTTGTGGTGGGTGTGTATCCGTCCCATGCACGTGTTTGTACTTTTACTAGAGGTAACATACATTATTGTTAAATGAATATTTACACATATGAAAGATATGTAAATGAATAGATATGTGTGTATAGTATCATATTGTATGCACCAACATAGTGTTTTTTTTAAGACATCCTTTCAGTTGCATGTAGATCTAAAGAATTTATTTGAATGACTGCAGACTACCACTACTGTACAGATAAACCCTTTGCTGTTTGCCTACTTAGAGATATTCAGTTACATTTTTCACTGTGCTAACCAGTTCTGAAAAGCACGTCTTTGTTTATGCTTCATCATGTGCACAATATAACACATTCTAACCATAGAACTGGCTGCTTCCAGAGGTCAAGGGCTTCCAGTCCCTGGAGTTGATCACGGGGAAGCTTATCAAGGAATGTTATAAAGGGGTTTCCTTCACTGGTTTTTAAGTTGAATCTGATGATGTGTAAATTCCCTTACAACACTGAAGCTGGAGGTTTTCTTGAGTTTGGGAATAAAATATTAAATAAGCATGTCGTGGAGTTTTCTTTGAATTCTAGGGTCACAAGCCAAGTGCAGTAGAAGCTAATCATGGAACCAATGATTAGAAGGCCCTTTAGCAGCCCACCTCTTGGTGGGTGTCTCCATGTTGGAACTGTCATTATTCTAAGCAGTTTTCATTAAGTCATTCAACAAACATTTATTGAGCAGCTATTATGTGCCAGGCACTAAGTGTTAGGCATATGTAGTGAAGAAAACAAGGTCTCTCGTGGAGTTTATGATTGCAGAGAAATATGTAATATAATGTTAGGTGCCTTTATGGGCTGAATTGGTTCCCCCCAAATTTATATTTTGAAGCCCTAAGCCCCAGTACCTCAGAAGAAGACTACATTCAGAGATGCAGTCTTTAAAGTGATTAAGTCAAAAGAGGCCATTGAGGTGGGTCTTAATCCAATCTAACTGCTATCCTCATAAGAATAGGAAATTTGGACACACAAGGAGAGATGAGGGCACACGTGCACAGAGGAAAGGCCACGTGAGAATACAGTGAGGAGGGGCCCAGGCCTCAGGAGAAACCAAATCTGCCGACACCTTGTTCTTGGACTTCTAATCTCCAGAACAGTGAGAGAGCAAATTTCTGTTGTTGAAGCCACCCAGTCTGTGGGCTTTTGTTCCGGCAGCCTAAGCAAACGAATACAGCAGATGCGGAGAAAAATAAAGCAGAAAAAAGAGATGGAAAACGAGGAGGCTGGTGTTTTATGAGGACGGTCGAGAGAGCACTGCCCTCGGAAATATTTCATCAGATCCTGTGATGCTCTGCACTTTACAGTTGAGGGAATGTGAGCTCAGAGAGGTTAAATGCCATCCACAAAGCCACACAGCTGGGAAGCAACAGGGATTCCAACCTCTGTCTTTTGATTCCATATTACTCTTGTGTTACACAGTGCTGTGCTGCTCCTGTTTTTTTATTTAAAGGGAAGACTAGCATAGAGATGATGCTTCACAGTTTATACATTATTTTCATCCATACTCTCACATTTGATCATCACAGCGAATTTATTTATGTAGGAAGATGATCTCCCTTCCTTCCCCTCTGCTCCCCTGCGCCCGCCCCCCTCCGCTTTCTTATCATCTTTGTTTACTGAGGCTCGGAGAAGTTAAATGATTGGCCCAATCTCACAGCAGCAGAGTAAAAGAGTCAGAGCTAGAACTGAATTCTACTCCATTGATCTTTCCACTTTGTAAGAGAAAGTGTTTCCTCTTCAGACAAATCCTTGATCAGCTCCTGAAATGTACATCGAGCTACAGCCCTGTATTTACTCTCCTGAGAGATATCCCACCTGGACCCCCGGGTGATGGGCTGGGCCATCAGCCTCAGCACAGTAAGCCCATTTCTCGGAGGCATCAGCCCTTCTAGCTCCCACAGCCCACAACAAGACCCTGCATGGCCCATCAAGCCTCCCGCCGCAAATCAACCTAACTGTGGAGAGTTAATTCGTCTAACTATAAAGGGCATTCAATAAGTGTAAAACAAAACTAATTGGTTCTCTTCCATACAGATTTAATCATACCATAAAATGGGATCAATGCAAATAAAAACCATTGAGGAGGTTAAGTGTCGAGGATCCATAAAGGGGGAAAAGCTGTCCGTGCACATCACCCTAGGAATTGAAATCTGGGCGCGTAGTCACATGTGCATTAATCATCTCGCACGCGGCCAGAGTCGACAATAGCTGGGCTGTGTTGGAGGGACACTGCAAATGTCCTTCTTTTGTGCCGATTGTGCGGAGGAGATGATTTCCTCATTGATTCGGGGGGCGCATTTGTTATCAGCTAATACATTCTGGATAATATTCATCAGCTGCCTGTTTCGTGCGTCTGCACGCCACACGTTGCCTGCAGATGCTGCCCGAAGTGTTCTGGCGCTGACTGCCCTCATTGTAGATAAAGAGGCTGGGGTTTGTGGAATGTACTTCCTCAAGGGTTAAATAATGCAGAGGGGGAAGGGTGTGGAGACCTCTTCTGTGCACAATTTATTCGGGGGAGGGTGGGGGGAAGCTGGGAAGAATGGCGACTTCTAAAACATCAAATCCAATCCTTTGTTCTATTATTACCCCTTATTGGAGGGGCAAATGAAGGCATTTATACCATTCACCTTTGTTCGTCTATCAGATGGATTCTTGGCTCCTTTCCACCCTAGGTGGAATCACTGGAATTACCTGGAAGCTGAGCCCTGTTCAGACTCTGAGGGGAGCCTATCAGGACAGGTCCCTGGGGAAGGGCAGCCCTGCAGCCAGTCTTACTGCCATAGAGTATGTGCTCCAGACTTCTGCCCAGGGAGGTGCCTGTCTTTCTATTTTGCATTCTGATCAAAGCCCTTGCGAAGCTCACACCAAAGCAGACAGTCCACTGGAACCACGACACTGCTACCTGTGAACTCTGAGAACCACCATGAACTGGAATGGACTAGGGCCACATGCCATGTATCTGGACCTCTTTGATGTAGACCTTGTCGTGGTTGTGTGCTGACGTCAATTTTCTCTTCCTTACCTCTCCTTCCTGCTTCTACTCCCCATTCCCCAAGGTGGCATAAACTGTGAATTGCCACTAAAATCCGTTCTCCTCTTCTCCCACAGCCACAGAATCACAGACGGACATGGATGCCCAGCCAGGGACCGCAATTCCAAGCCTCCCTTGCAATTAGGTGTGGCCGTGACTGAGTTCTTTTCCAAGGGAAGGTAAACAGCTGTGATGTGAATGGTAAGGATCAGTGAGACCTTGGAAGTGTTTGAGAAGGAAATGTCACCATCAGCCTGGGCCCCTGAATCTCAGCGTGGAGCAGAACCCCTGCCCATATGAAATACCTTCCCTAGACGCACAGTGTAGGGGAGAAACTTCTATTGTATTAAGGCTATTATATATTTGGGTCTATTTGTTACAGCACTTTTGCTGCTTCTAACCAATACATTCCATCATGCCTTATCTCTGTAGGCATGTCTAGTGTATGTCTTCAGGTCCTATGCAAACTAATTAGACCTACTTTCTACTGAGATTTTAATTCTTTGATCTCATCCATTCTTCACTTACCCACTCCCAATGGAAATAGTTTTCTTTTTTTTGTTTTTTACCGACTTCAACATTAATACACGCTTATTGTGAAAACAGACAATGAAGACTTGCACAAAGATAAAGTTTCACTCACTATTATTACACCATCCAGAGGAAACTACCCTAAATCTTTTTCTTTAAACATACACATCTGCATAAAATATTTTTACTGAAGTATAATATCCATGAAGAAAAGTTCACATGTCGTGAATGGACAGCTTGATCAATTTTCATAAGGTGAATATACCCTTGTTACTGGCAAGCATATCAAGAAACAGAACATTCTTACACTCAAGAAATCCTCCTTTTTCCCTGTTCCACTTGTTACCCCCAAAGGTAAACATGCTCTTTTTTAAAAACCAAAAATTTGACTAAACGGTTTTTGCAAACTGATTTTTAAAAAGTTTTTAACATACCATGCATTTCTTTCCATGTCAGTGTATATAGATGTACATCAGAATCATTAAAAATTAATAGTATGCCCTTTAATTAATGTATCATAAATGTTGTGCAGTTTGGTTAAAATGATGCTACAGTGAGAATTCTTGTATACACGTTTCTACATTCTTTTTTCCTCCTAAAGATGCAATCATAGAAGTTGACTTTCTGGATCAAAGGTATAAACTCTTTAGGTATTTTGAAAACACATTTAACATTTTCTCAATAGAAATATTGTATCAATCAACATTCCTATTTTCCCATGCCCTGAAACATACTACACTTACATACCTTCCTCCTCATGTAGCAACATTTATTGGGCTGGAGGTCTACGGTTTTTGGCTTCCTAGAACATTTTTACCCTTATTTCCCTTCTTCTGATCACAGTCCCTAACCCTCCTGGTGACTAGGGTGGTCGTGTGACCCAGACCTGACTAATCATAGCACCCTTTGTTGGAGTATAATTGCTTTACAGTGGTGTGTTAGTTTCTGCTTTATAACAAAGTGAATCAGCTATACATATACATATATCCCCATATCTCCTCCCTCTTGCATCTCCCTCCCACCCTCCCTATCCCACCCCTCTAGGTGGTCACAAAGCACCGAGCTGATCTCCCTGCATACCACCCTTTGGAATGAGCACATGATCCAAGGAGAGCCAATCAGAGTTCTTCCCTGGGATTTATATACAAACAATGGAAGAGAGACTTTTTTATCTGCCAGTTTTTCTAAGCTGGGAGGATGTGAATTTGGGGCTGTCAGTGGCCATCTTCCCCACAATATAGAGAGGTTTTTGTTTGTTTTTTGGTTTGTGTTTAGAATGAAACTAGAGCTAAACAGAAATAAGACATAGGATTTGAGAAAGTAGGAAAAGAGTGTTTGGATAAGACTGAACCCCTGAGGCTCTGGTTTTGTGGGAGTTGATCACAGGCACTACCTTGGAACCCTTCCCAGTTTTGTGAGGCAATGAATGACATTTTTGCTTAAGCTATTAATAGTTTAGATTGGGTTTCTGTTACTTACAACTGCAAGAGCTGTGGCTATTACACATTTCCATAGAAAGGTTAGATGCAAAACAGGGAGGAGTAGTTTCTGACATGTGGATACCATTTGGGAAGAAAGATTAATTTAGTCACATCCAGTCTTAAAAAACCAGGGTTAGCCATTAACGAGCCTTCACCTGAGGAGGGAGTCTCTGCCTATATCACCCTAGTGATGATGTTTGAAATTTTTGGGAAACTGTTATACAAATGTGAGGGTCTTTAAAGTATTTAGAACTTTGTCAGGAGGCACGATGTGTCAGAATTATGCCCGTCTTATAGGAGAGGATACTGTAGCTCCAAGCAGTATTGTTGACTAGTTCAAATGACTGTGAGAATGGATGAATAGGAGCCTGGGTCATTTCTGTATTTCTCAAGCAGAATGTCTTTGGAAGGGTCATCCCAACAGAATGAGTGCTCACATCCGGTTTTGCCTTCTTGTCACCTCAGCAGATAAAGCTGTGGATGTAGAGGCACCTGCAGAGGTTGACATCGGGGGTCAGGAGGGAGGGGAAGGCCCAGCATATGTGGAGGGCCTGTGAAGTCTAGGCAAGTAGTCTGTGTGTGGTGGTAGTGGTGGCACTGGTGGTGTGTGTGTGCATTTGTGTAGTGATGGCTGGATATCCGGGGATGCACTAGAGAAGCATCCTGTCACTGGGAACCCACTTAGCTGGGAATCCAGGAGAACTCTGGTCCCTGCTGGGAATCTGGCAGGACAGGGAAGCATCCTCTCCCAGAAGTATTCTGAATAATTAGGGAGGTTGGCTAGGCTGGAACTGAAGAGTGAGGAAAGGGAAAAGGCAGGTCTGAGTGTTTGGAGGATAGATTCCAAAATAGAAACACAATCTATGACCACATAGGTGACAGCCATCCCATATCAATTCTGAGACTCAGCATCCTGATCTCTAAAATGGGCATCAAAAACCTACCTCAGTTAATGGCAACTTACCAGTAACGGACTCAGAAACATGGGAGTCAGAACCTCTTCCTGTGGGGAGGGTGCTCAGGGGATGGGAATAATCACATATTAGCATCAGTGTGGGAGCTCAAGTCTCAGGATTTCTCTCAACAAAACTTGTACACCCCAGGGCCTTTGTACTTGCTATCGTTGTTGCCTGAAACACCCTTCCTCCAACTCCTATTTATCTTTCAGATTTCAGTTTAAGTGCTATTTCCTTTACGAAGCCTTCTGCTCCCCACACTTGCCCCAGACCAGAATAAACTTCTACTAACCCCCAAAGCTTCTATTTTCAGCATGTATCATTGTTTGTTTAATGATCCGCTCCCACAACCATCCTTGGTTAGACTGAAAGTTTGTTGAGCATTATTTATGGCACGTAGTTGGCACTTAAAGTTTGTTGAACAACTGAAGGAATGCAGAGTTTGGGATACCTTCCTGAAGTCCATCAGGGATGGTGACTCTAGGTCAAGTTCAGGTGATGGCATCCTAGAAGGATTTGAATTCTTCCAGCCTCAAGATTGGAATTGGGGCTGGGTGAGCTCTTAAATGAGGTGTGATATCTGGAGTCCTGACCCGCCTCCACAGCTGGGTAGACAGAGACAGACAATGAGGTGCACTAATCTTCTTCCTGGATTCTCTTTCTTCCAGAAGAGTTGAGAAAGGTCACACTTTGGGTCCTTATTGGTCCCCCCAAAGAAGCCCATCTTGGACATCAGTGGCTCCCCAGCAGCTTACGCACTGCCGACTCTTTCTAGTCCTGGGTCTCTGCTTCTGATTCTCTCTTCTGCTTCTGGGAATCTGCTTCACCCTGAGCTGCTGGGGCTCTGCCTTCTTCCCTATGATTTATCAGCGCAACACCTGTTGCCGTTCTACTCTTTCATTTGTCTGCTTTCAATAATTATTTAAGCTTTATTAGGTATTTATCAGGTAAACTGTCAGTTTCTGAAGTTTGCTTATTGTAGCCAGAGGTTGAGAAGGGCAATTTGTATGCATCTCATAGCTCACACGGCAAATCCTCTCTCTAGATTGAAATTATGATATGAACATGATGTTTTATGAGATAATAGAAGAAAGGTTCCAAATTCTGGGGTTTGATAGATATTTTTTTCCTCTGAGCTTTCCTGAGAAAGAAATACGTGTAAGCAGCTCAAGTGGCTGGGTATTGGCAAGGAGGGTGTGGAAATGTCCTCAGTATGGGGAGTCAGGAAGGAGCAGATGAATGCTCCAGCTTAGATGGCCTTTATTTATTTAATTAATTTATTTAATTTTCCAACAGTTTTTGATGAAAATTTTCAAACAGACTGAAAAGAAAAAAGATATATATATATATATATATATATATATATAT